>NC_139689.1:9258413-9690913 GCF_964106915.1 Podarcis gaigeae | reverse complement strand
GCCATGAGAGACATCTCTCTAGTTCTTCAGCCCATGAGTAATAATTCAGGGAGGAGGAATCCATGACACAATTGACTTCTCTCCTAATCTAGGTGTTCTATAGATTGGAGTCATTAAATAGAACTGTCATAGATAGTGATTGTGAAATATATGAGGAACTCCCTGCCTTGTTGAGCTCAAGCAGGCTCCTGTACTCTTTTCTCCACCTGCTAAAAACAGGACCAGCAGCTTTTACAGCTTCTGAAATAAAAAGAACAATCGGTCAAAGGAGGAAATTTATTAAATTATTTAAAATGCGTAGCTACAATTTGAAATTTGATAACTGGGCAGCATAAATGCATTCTTTATGCCCTTATGCCCAAAATACTTATATTGATGCACTGGAAAAATAAATCTGTCACACACACACCCTTTAGTCAATGGATTGAAGATATGACAAAAGTTTCAACTTATGAATGTATTGCTTACAGATGTAGGCTTTCTATGGAGAAGTATGATGATGATGATTTATTTATACCCCACCCATCTGGCTGGGTTTCCCTGGCCACTCTGGGTGGCTAATGATAATAATAATATTTTAATGATATTTTCCCAGTAGTAATGTACGGAAGTGAGAGCTGGACCATAAAGAAGGCTGATCACCGAATGATCCATGCTTTTAAATTATGGTGCTGGAGGAGACTCTTGAGAGTCCCATGGACTGCAAGAACATCAAACCTCTCCATTCTGAAGGAAATCAGCCCTATGTGCTTACTGGAAGGACGGATCCTGAAGCTAAGGCTCCAATACTTTGGCCACCTCATGAGAAGAGAAGACTCCCTGGAAAAGACCCTGATGTTGGGAAAGATTGAGGGCACAAGGAAAAGGGGATGACAGAGGACAAGATGGTTGGACAGTGTTCTCAAAGCTACAAACATGAGTTTGACCAAGCTGCAGGAGGCAGTAGAAGACAGGAGTGCCTGGCGTGCTCTGGTCCATGGGGTAAAGAAGAGTCGGACACGACTAAATGACTAAACAACAACAATGATATTTGGAATCTGTTTCTAAAAAATATAGTAGGTTATAAATAACCATATATGTATTTGGATAATAGTAACACTTATATACCTACAGTATATACGAGACAAGCTTATATGGAATTGTAGTTGCCTGCATATTTAGTGATATATATTCTCTCTCTCCATCCGGTTCTGCTGTCCTGTCAGACAATCATAGTGAGACGAGACAAGAACTACCAGGGTGTTGTAGAAAAAGAGGAAACTGATTCTAAACACATTTTTGTGGTTCAGATGTTGCTGAGGAAATGCACTCAAAAGTGTGGGATAATAATCAGTTAATGGTGAGATGTATAACTTGATGTATAAGCTTCCTCTCATATGTCATACCCTCTCAGAGTTGCCATGTGCTATTAATACCTTCCCCCTCATAAGCTGATTTATTCATGCAAATTCCTGAGCACTCCCACTTCCTACTTATATTCTTAAAACATTTCACCTCACACAGACTTCCTGGCACAACACAAAAAGTCCCCTCAGAGGCAATCCCATATTGCCACTATGTCATCCTTCTGGCAAACGATCATAGTGTTGATTCTCTCCTCCCCATGTGTGTGGAGTTTTATATTTTGATTCCTGCTAAGTTTAGCTTCAGGTTCAATTTGATAATTGGCCTTACCAATTTCTGCTTTTTCTCCCCTCAACCAGGTGTGCTCTCACAGGTGGTTCTGACCCAGTTGTTGGATCCTGTTTTGAAAAAACCTGGAGAATCCCAGAGGCTGAGCTGTGCCACCACTGGTTTTGATATTAACAGCTACTATATGGCCTGGATCAGACAGAAACCTGGCAAAGGATTGGAATGGCTTGTTAGCTATTATGATAGTCGTTCTGGGTACAGTGTTTATTCCCCTGTAATCCAAGGGCGATTTACAGCCTCTAAGGGTGGCTCCAATTTCTATCTGCAAATGAACAGCCTGAAAGCAGAAGACACAGCCATTTATTACTGTGCAAGAGACACAGTGAGAGAAATCCCAGTAGACCTCAGACAAAAACCCTTCACTGCATTAACTTTAGCACAGATTTCCTGGAGGGGGCAGAAGAGAACCAGAAACTCACTGAGTGGAGCAGAGGTAGACAGTCTGCACAAAACTAGCAGTAATCCATCTAATATTTGTTGACCCAACCCCAGTTAGTTACTTGAAGATCATCCTGTTGAAACTCACAAGGCCAGGCCATGATACCCCCTTTCTCCATTCCTATCTCTCTAGCACAGCTGCCCATATTCCCTCAATATATTCACTATATTTCTGTTCTTTCAAGGATTCCCAGAAAGGCAGAAGTTCTTTAGGAATAGCTCCTGCCTTGGTCATGTTGTGGTGCTGGAATGGGAAATAATGTATCCTGTAAAAATCCAGGAGGCTCAGAGGAAGATATATTCTTCCCTACATGAAATAGTATATGGCTGTTAATCCTGGACCTGCTACTGTTCAAACAACAATAAGGGCACCAAGTTGATAAAGGGTAATTGAGGTCTATTGTAACATTATACCCCGAGTCTGGATATCAAAACTATACTTGACGATGGTGGGATAAATCTAGTCACATACAACCAACATGCTTAAGTCTAATTAATGCATGATGGGTTAAGATTATAGGGTGAGCTATCATGCCAGACTTAGCTAGATCACACACCGTCATTTTGGAAGGAAGGGTATCTAAATTCTTTGTTGTCTTTCATAGAATCATAAAGCTAGAAAGGATCCCAAGGACCATCTAGTCCAACCCCCTGCAACACAGGAATATGAAGCAGTCCCATATGGGGATTGAACCTGCAATCTCCTGCCACAATGTGAATCCTACCTGGAAGGAGGTCTGTGCTGGTTGCTCCAAGCCCAGACTGTGTGGCTTAAGAGAGTCTTCTTTGTGTTTCTATAAAAATAATTTAGTAACACTTGCCTTTTGGAACTAAACTAAGTTTTGTTGCCTTTGTTTTCTTGTTGCTGTATGAAAAAGCACATGAACTTGACCTTTGAAGAGTTTGTAAGTAAGCCATTTTTAACTAACCAAATGTGTGGTCTCTTTCTTTGCTAATTTAAGTGGGAAACTTTGGCACAAAAAGCAACAGGTGGCATGAAGCTCCCTGTAGGAATTGAACACCAAGAAGGAATAGTGTTTGACAGTGATACTGAAAAATGTTTAAGCTGTCCCCTGATCTAGGATAGTGGGAGGATGGCATGACCTCAAGTTTAGTCACCACTAAGAGCCCTCCTCAGAAAAGCAGAGAGATACTGCGTGGAACACAAGCTTGACATTGGTGCTGTTTCTACATTCTTTGTAAGAGAATTGTATGAAATCCAACCCAGAATCAGCTGTGAAGGCCAAAGCCTTTGCCAATGTAATGTAGGAATCATTTTCTAGCCCATGGTCTGCCAGTAGGTTCTTAACACATGTAAAGGCAGCCTGGCAAACAAACCATGGAGGCCAGCACAGGCAAAAACTCCCAAGCATGAAGTTTTATGTTAAGGGTAAGTCAGACCTGCATTCTCCAATTCCTGGAGTGGCATATTACCAATCTGTGAGGCACAGCCCTGAAGAGCAGACCAAGAGCAGGACCATCAGTTAGGAGAACTTTCAGGAGCAGATAGTAAAAAGTTTGAGCTATGCTGCTAGAAATCAGATGCCTAGAAATGTAATGGTGTCAGACTCCTACTGCCTGCCTTCTTGTGTATTGGGCTCAGCAAGTCCCTATATTATTTCACTTTGACACCTGGCACAGAAAGGAAGACCAAATGGGAGCCACTATTTTGTTGTTGTTGTTGTTTAGTCGTTTAGTCGTGTCCGACTCTTTGTGACCCCATGGACCAGAGCAAGCCAGGCACTCCTGTCTTCCACTGCCTCCAGCAGTTTGGTCAGACTCATGTTTGTAGCTTCGAGAACGCTGTCCAACCATCTCGTCCTCTGTCGTCCCCTTCTCCTTGTGCCCTCAATCTTTCCCAACATCAGGGTCTTTTCCAGGGAGTCTTCTCTTCTCATGAGGTGGCCAAAGTATTGGAGCCTCAGCTTCACGATCGGTCCTTCCAGTGAGCACTCAGGGCTGATTTCCTTGAGAATGGATAGGTTTGCAGTCTTCTTGCAGTCCATGGGACTCTCAAGAGTCTCCTCCAGCACCATAATTCAAAAGCATCAATTCTTCGGTAATCAGCCTTCTATTTTAATTCATTCTAATGAATGAATTAAATTCTATTTTAATTCATTCTAAATCCGCATAAGGTGACCACATAAGGTAATGAAGCAGAGCAACATTACACACTCGACATTGATTATTATTGTGATTCTCAGTAATATAAAAGTATCCTCAATTATTTCCAGAATGCATGTTGTAATAATAGGCTGTGATCTGTACACTTTTATTGATTCATAGCTGACTTTATTATTTGAATCCACGTAGCTTTAAAGCCTCCAAGAACTTTACTAAACAATAAGTAGACACATGCACAACCGCTTTACAATCATAGGACTCAGCTACATTAGTGAAGAAACAGCAATTTGAATGCACTATATACATGCAATACCAGATGGTGCCAGAGAGCAGGAAATTTTAAAACGCAATTTCCATAGAGATTTTTTTCTTTAGTTTTAGTCTAATGATCCAATTTATTTACGGTGTTTCTTTTCTTGTGTTTAGATCCACCCATAGGCTCACATGTCACATCTTTAACATCATTAAGCAACTTAACTTAGATAGTATATTATTATTATTATTATTATTATTATTATTATTATTAATCATTTATGTATACCCCAACCACCTGGAATATTATTATTAATAATACAAAAGCAATAAAATATCAAATATTAAAAATTCCCTAAACAAGGCTGCCTTCAGATGCCTGGGTTTTTTGTTTTGTTTTGACAAGAAGATCCATGAGATTATTTGCCCCTGAGCTGTAGCTGGCTCAGTTCATATTCAAATCTGTCACTGAGTTCAAAAAGCAAGGAGCCATTTTCTCATCTTGACATTTGTAATCTTTTTCCAGAGGTAAAATTTCTTTCGGGGTGGATTTTTTATATTTGCCAAAATGTATTTTGCTATACCTTCTGGATGAGACATAGGTATAACTGGTGGCTGCCCCTCACCTACTCAGCAAACCAAAATTAATACTTTAGGAATCCTTGTACCTTATCAACACAGTCATAGAGTAGAAGAAAACAACAAGGCAGAATCTTCAAAACTTTCTCCGAATTAGCTGTTCTCTGTTGTTCAGCTGGGGCTTGAGCACAATGATGTAGCATTTAGGGGTGAAGATGCAGCCCAGTAACCCAGCACTGGAGGACAAGATGGAGAGGATCTCCACAGCCACCATGTATTTCCCTCTTGTGCTCAGGTAAAAAGGTAAAGGTACCCCTGCCCGTACGGGCCAGTCTTGCCAGACTCTGGGGTTGTGCGCCCATCTCACTTAAAAGGCCAGGGGCCAGCGCTGTCCGGAGACACTTCCGGGTCACGTGGCCAGCGTGACATCGCTGCTCTGGCGAGCCAGAGCCGCACACGGAAACGCCGTTTACCTTCCCGCTGGTAAGCGGTCCCTATTTATCTACTTGCACCCGGAGGTGCTTTCGAACTGCTAGGTTGGCAGGCGCTGGGACCGAGCAGCAGGAGCGCACCCCGCCGCAGGGATTCGAACCGCCGACCTTTCGATCGGCAAGTCCTAGGCGCTGAGGCTTTAACCCACAGCGCCACCTGCTCAGGTAGGTTGGAACAAAAGTCAACCATACACTGCAAAAGACCAACATGCTGAAGGTAATGTACTTGGCTTCATTAAAACTATCGGGTAACTTGCGGGCTAGGAATGCCACAGTGAAGCTGGAAATGGCCAACAAGCCCATGAAACCCAAGACACAGTAAAACATGGCGACTGACCCTTCATTACATTGCACAAGGATTTCTCCAGTTACTGAGTGCATGTCTAAATCAGGGAAAGGAGTTGCCAACCACAAGGTGCAAATACTTGCTTGAATGAGGGAACAGGAAAGAACAACAGACTGTCCTGTTTTTTCCCCATCCACTTCCTCATGCTGGATCCTGGCTTTGTGGCCATGAAAGCTATCACTACAGTGATGGTTTTGGCCAATACACAAGAAACAGCCACTGAGAAGATGATGCCAAACACTGTTTGTCGGAGAAGGCAGGTCACTTTTCCTGGTTTGCCAAGGAAAAACAATGATGAGACGAAGCAGAACAGGAGGGAGATGAGGAGGGTATAGGTGAGGCCTCGGTTGTTGGCTTTGACAATGTGGGTATCCCTTTGCTTAATGAAAATTGCTAGCACCAAGACTGCAACAATGGAAAGAAAAACAGCAGCAAAGGCTAAAGTGATTCCTAAAGGTTCTTCATAAGAAAGAAAGGTTAAAACTTTTTGCATACATTCATCTTTGTCCTTACTTGGAAATTTCTCTTCTGGGCATGTGAAACAGTCAGTCATATCTTTAAAAAAGTTAATTTTTTTATTCAGTATTAATTATCTGTTACATATGGACTGTTCTCCACTCTACCTCTCATACATCAGTTTGAAGGTTCCAGCCATATCTAAAAATTAGAAATTTCTCATTTCAGTATCTATTACCTATGTGGGGCAAAATAATGATAATGATAATGATAATCATCATAATAATTGTAATAATTCCAATGCTACTCTCTGGACTCAATCCTGAAGATAGGAATGGCACCACTGTAATAAAGTGCCCGTAATTCTCACTCCCCAGAGAGCTGATCCAGGAGGATACCATAATTGATGGTATCAAAAGCAGATGAAAGATCAAGAAACAGGAGCAAGGTCACATTCCCCTTTCCTGCTCTCAGCAGAAGTGATCCATCAGGGCAAACAAGGCTGACTCAGTTCCATTGCCAAGCCTGAACCCAGAATAGAATGGCTATAGATAAGCTACTACATTCCCTAAAAGGGGGGTATCTGAAATATTATCATTTTAGGGTCCTCCAACAATACAACTGGACAGAAGAGGAGGGGTGCAGTAAGCAAATGAGCACACCTCTGGATGAGCCTCTCAAGTTGAACATGGATTGATTCATGTTCTATTATGTAACATGGAACCAAAGTTTGGTTACCCGTGGAAGCAACTGGGAGATACATTCCCTTCTGCCTTCTGCATATACTGATGTTGATTTAGCTAATCAAATTTCCACTTGTGAATAGAAATCTTATATAACTTTTTCAATTTGCTTTGTGTGGTGGAAACATTGGGGTACTACATAACTTACCCATCTTATTGGAAATCTTCCCTTCTGGACATGGAGTACAATCATAGCAGCAAAATTTCTCCCCTTCCTTCCTTTTCTTCTGGTTACCAGGATAGCAGTAGTCGTTACACAAAGAAATGGGCATCATCTATCCATAATCATGAAAGGCGTTACAAAGGGAAATTCAGTTAGATAGACAGAGATATACATCTGTTGTTTATCTTGGCTGATACCTTAGATATTTTAAGCACCTAGCTGTACTTAACTGGGCAGGCAAGAAAACACCTCTGGGAATACCAGTAGTTGAGCCAGCAGAGAACTCACAAAGACTGAGCCACAAAGTTATTTGAATATACGGTGGTACCTCGGGATGCGAACGGGATCCATTCCGGAGCCCTGTTTGTATCCTGAAAGGAACGTAAGACGCGACAACGCGTCTGTGTGTGTGCGGGTCGCGTTTTGCCGCTTCCGCGCATGTGTGTGACATCACATTGAGTTTCTGTACATGCGTGAGCGGCAAAACCTGGAAGTAACACACTCCGTTACTTCCAGGTTGCCGCGGAGCACAATGGGAATATACTACTATCGGGACGCGGGTGGCGCTGTGGGTAAAACCTCAGTGCCTAGGTCTTGCCGATCGCATGGTCAGCGGTTCAAATCCCCACGGTGGGGTCAGCTCCCATCGTTCAATCCCAGCTCCTGCCCACCTAGCAGTTTGAAAGCACCCCCAAGTGCAAGTAGATAAATAGGTACCGCTTTATAGCGGGAAGGTAATGGCGTTTCCGTGTGCTGCGCTGGTGCTGGCTCGCCAGAGCAGCTTTGCCACGCTGGCCACGTGACCTGGAAGTGTCTTCGGACAGCACTGGCTCCCGGCCTCTTAAGCGAGATGAGCACGCAACCCCAGAATCGGACACGACTGGCACGTATGGGCAGGGGTACCTTTACCTTTATACTACTATCAATCACTGCTATAATAAAATTTAAGCTTTCCCCACCTATGGAAACTAATCACCGGGGAAAAACAAATCAAAGTGGAGGGGGAGGAAAAATGAAAAAAGTGAAAATGAACCAAGAAATCCCTTCTCCAGGTAATGTTTGTGCTGGTGCAAAGTTATCTCTGTGACCAGAGCTTTTTCAAAAATTTCAGACATAGTTGTCACATCAATCTTTGTCCAAAAGGATAAAGTGTTCTATCAGCATTATTATTCTCATGACGTGATTGGCCAGAATACTGCCTGGAAAAGCAGCAAGGCAATCCTAGGCTATAAGGACATTGAATGCAGCACCTTCCAGCTCATCTGTACCACAATTCATACCTGGTTGAAACCACTGTGCCAAACAATTAGATCTTCATGAATGATGAGTTCTTCTCCTTCAGGAGCCTCTGGGTCAATCCAACCAATTTTCGCTCTCTGGAAAGAGTTGTTTGGAAATATGACCATATTTATGATGTCAAAGCCACCTCCCATTTCCCATTTGTCATTAAAGGAAATGGTTTCCCCAGCTGAGTTGTTAAATGAAATCTTGTGAAGAACGTGATAGAGCTAAGATAGAAGGAATACAAAAAAGAATGTGGCATGTAAACAAATTGGAGAGTTCATCTTATGTCAGGTAGTGCCTTCAAAAGTTGTTGGACTACAATTCTCATGAAGCATTCAGCTCGACTAAATGTCAGGGATTATGGGAATTCATTCTGCATTGCATATTCAGACTCCAGTGACTTAAACAACCACCACCAACACCACCACCTATAAAATACATTCAGCCAATACAATATCCAACTCCATATCCTCAGTGATTAATGCAGGAGAAAGCTAAATATAGCCGCACATTGTACTTATTTGGCTACTGAAATAAAAATACTTCTTTGTAGGGACATTACCTGCCAAGGCTGAACATCTTCAAGTTCAATACTGAAACCTTTCCCATTGGCTCTCTGTTTGGATCGGGAAGAGCCCATAACATACAAAGCATATGCAACAGCATAAACACCATTATAGATACTATAGCTGTGTCCTGTCATGAGCAGTTCAAAGTGTGGCCCAGAAAGACTCTCCAGCCTCTCCTCCCCAGTACATATTCCATCAATATCCGTTGTGGCATTGGGATTAGGAGCCACACAGTCAAAGGCTTGCTCCCAAAAGTCCTTCAGAAAACCATCTATCTGGGGCCCATAAGGTTTTATGATCTGAATAAATTCCGTAAACCCTGCAATCTCTTTGGCGTGGATTGTAAAGGAAATTGCACCTTGGAACATCTGAAGACCCCAGCCCTTTTGAATGCCAGTCAATATGAAATCTATCTGGGTTGTCGTAATCCACACCTTTCTGAGTGATGTATTCTCCTTCATTCCAGTGTCTCGTATAAATATAATAGTTCTCAGCCATGATATAGTCAATGATTCTCCATATATAATAAAGGTAGTCACTTTATTATTTGTGTAATGTACATAAACCTTTGTGGCTATATTACCAAGTTCCTCCAAGCTATCCCAGTGGGCTATTTGTGGTATTCTTTCTGTGAATGCTGAACAGATCGCATACTGGGAAAATAATGGCTCCAGCATCTGTAAGAAATGTTCGCCACTGCTATTATCAACTGGAAGAACCCCAACCCATGTCCATTTGAAATATTGGAGTAACCGGATAATCCCCATATACTGCTGAGTTTCATTTGGGACGAGGCAAAAAAAGGATGGCCCTTGAATGATATTATTCTCTTGTGGGGCAAATGAGCCATATGTGAGCTGAAAGAAAATGGACAGATATTGCAAGGAAAAGTAAGGAGTGACTATGTTTCTGATTATACAACTAATATATCTTGAAACAGTCTGGAAACCTAGAGTTACAGATAACACTTGAAGTCGAATTTCCCAAGGATATAGAATGTATTGTTATTATAATAAATTAATTATTTGATTTATTGGTTGCTTTGTTACGAAGGTAACTAAAAATGTGTTCCATTATATAAACAAACATGTTCATTAAAACCACCATAAAAGAAAAACAAAGCTAAAAGGCAACATTGGTGGGGGAGTTTTAAAAAGAAGAAAGCAGGATTAAAACATCCCACCCAATAATGGAAGCCACAGATAATTAAGAGCCAAAGGCTTTGCATAAATAAATGTTAAATAACAATTGAAGACTAAATACAATACAATGGGTAAATTTAGAAGGATTTTTCTTTTTCTTTTGGTCAATCCCTGCTTTTGTCAACTCCCTCCTTTTGAACTACAAAATAAAGCTTAGCATAAGAAAGATGAGCCTAAATCACTCTCACACAAATTTAAATATACAGAGAGAATTCCTACCTGCGGAACCTTATAGGAACCTATAATATCTGCCATGAGATTAGAGGTATCAGAGCCAAGTCCGCCAATGATAGCCATGAGGTTTTTCTGTCTGTGACACTGGTAGTTGGGGACAAATCTATGTGATTTGAAGAGCACCTCCAAAGTGGTACGATAAGTCATAATTGCATCATAGTAGCTATCATAGATGTGGAATCCAAGTGTGACATTAGGTAGGATCTTAGGATTCTCGTTGATTTCGTTCACAGCAAATGCCAAGGCAAGGATGTGCTGGTAGAATTTTGTCACCATTCTGCATATAGAGGTAGAATTCAGTCATCCCTTTCTATATTAAGGATGATTACTGCTGTCATGTCATATTGAATTTTGTGTTAGAGTGACATGGATTCTAACAAAAACATTTTGGTTCCACCAGGAAGGCAGCTGCAAAAAACTGGGGGGTGGGGGAGGAATCCATTGTTCAACTTTCAGTAATTTTCTCTTTGAATAAATACATTTGGTTATATTTTGTATTAGAGCAACTTATATTGTAATAAAAATATTATTCAGCTCATGTGAATGAGCTTGGGTTTCTTTCAGTGCCAAGCAAAAACTTTTAGAAATGGGTTGGGGGTTTTAAATGTACCGTATATCTTTCTCCTGTTGGTTTCAATGTATCTATATGGGAGCGTGGGCTGTCTGTGTGCTTGTAAATTTTGTTGGGTTGCCCTGTATAAAATAAAGTGACATATACCAATTCAATGAAGAAGAAGAAGAAGAAGAAGAAGAAGAAGAAGAAGAAGAAGAAGAAGAAGAAGAAGAGGAAGAAGAAAGTGATTTATAGTGATTTATGATGCACCACAATGATACTACTTTTGGTCTCTATTTCAATATCCAGAATACATTATGAGTTATGAAGGAGCAAGATCTGAAGTTGACAATTTCATGAACAAAATCAAGTAAAATGCCAAGGTGCTGAAAAGTTGAAAAATGACAAGAACCTCATGCATATGAGATAGCACAAATCAAGTAATCTAACATACCTCCCTTTGTAAAATGATGCAGTGGAAGAACTACAATAAAATAGAGGAAAATGCAGAATCTGACCATGAATGAGAATTTTTTAGGTAAGGCAAACTAAACGCACTATTGGAGCTCTCTTATGAATGCAGCAATACAAGTGCAACTTTAAGTTAAGGAGTAAGTTGTTTTTCCTGCAGACAAGGTGTGCATCTGCCTACATGGAAATTTGGTCAAATTAAAGAAAATTGCAATCTCTTAACCCAAACCTCATGTCACATTACACAATGGAAAGAGGTATCACTGCAAAAAAAAGAATAAAAGAATAACACAATGGAAAAGAATTTGGATGTGATTGGGGCTGGCAACACCTACCCTTTTTTTTGGGGGGGGGGCATTCTGTCACTTAGAGAGATTTGTATGTGTGTGACCAGCTTCAGAACATGCAGAACAAAAGAAGCAATTCCTTACTCTGGAACATCAAACAGGTTCTGAGAAGGATGCTCCTTGAAGACAAATTCATGAGGATGGTAAACTATCTGAGAAACAATTGCCCCAATGACAAGAGCTCCTGGCTGCAACCACTCATGTGGAACAGTGTGGGGGTCATATACAGGACACTCCAGAGTGTCTACTTTGGACACTATAGCAGTCAGCAAAGGTAGGAGCATCAGAATGCAAAGCATCCTGTCAGCAAAGCTTCTCTCTAGATTGAGACTCTGCTCTGTTCATCAGCAGACACTGCCAGATTTAACAGACTACATTGGTTGGTAGCTAATTCTCACAGTACCTCTCTTAAGAGAAATAGATTGGTCATGCCCTTGAGATACAAATACATGCCTTGACTACTAGTAGATATTTTCAAAAGCCTTTGGGACTTGGGGCAGGTGAACAAAGAATAAGGGTTTCCATGATCCCAGTGGCCCATAATTGGTACTTTAGCATTTGGCTCCTGAGTGACATTCCTCCTCACTAACCCCATAGTCAATATGTTAGTTCATTTTCCAGATTTGCTAATAAGTCTCTACTGTTCCTTGTGGCACAAAGAGCAGCAGGTGGTATGGAGATCCCCATAGGAATGGAACACCAGGAAGGAACAGTGTTCGACAGTGATACTCAAAAATGTTTAAGCTGTTATTCTTCAAGTGTAGGATAGTGGAGCTGGCTCCAGAGAGGCCTGAGAAAGCCCTTTTTGGTGCTGAGCTAGGCTCCCAGAGAAGCTATACTTCTGGGAATCTCCTTATGCCTTTCTCATAGTTACTCAGCAGTTAAGGCAGAAAGGAATAAGAGCCTTTAAAATGCTTATGCATCCCGATGCTTGCACAGAATGGGGCACAGAGCCTTTCTCTGTTGCCGTGCTTGTCTGCTCTACAGCAGTTGAGGCAGGAAGCTCAGCCCAGGGACTTCCTGTGCTGTCCACCTGAAAAGTGCTGGAGCTGCCCTCCACACAATCCAGCCAAAAAAAAGCCCTGGTTCCTTCTATATTTTTGTCGAATTGTCTCTGACAGTGTGTGCAATTTTGTGTTTCAGTTTTGGGGTATCATGTACAGGGCTCCCCCTCCCAGCTGCAATGCACCAGATCACAGTTCCATGAGAAGACCATCTCCAGAGAACCTTCAGGAGCAGATTGCAAAAAGTTTGAGCTATGCTGCTAAGAAAGTTTAGTCTCTAGGAAATGTGCCCATTCAAATTCCTGAGAACAGGAAGCTAAACTTTATGTCTCTCAGAGAACCCTTGTTAACCAGGAACCCAGACATTCTTCTTGAAATCAGATGCCTAGAAATGTAATGGTGTCAGACTCCTGCTGCCTGCCTGTGTATTGGGCTCAGCAAGTCCCTATGCTATTCCCTTTTGACAACTGGCAAAGAAAGGAAGACCAAATGGGAGCCACTACAGTGGTACCTCGGGTTACAGACGCTTCAGGTTACAGACCTCCAGAACGAATTAAATTCTTAATCCCAGGTACCACTGTATTTTAATTCATTCTAAATCCCCATAAGGTAATCTCACAGCAGAGCAACACTACACATTCAACATTGATTATTATTGTGATTCTCAGAGATATAAAAGAATCCTCACTTATTCCCAGAATGCATGTTGTAATAATAGACAGCGATCTGTACACTTTTATTGATTCATAGCTGACTTTATTATTTAAATCCACGTAGCTTTAAAGCCTCCACAATCTTTACTATACACTTAGTGCAACTGTTATACATAGGACTCAGCTACATTAGTAAAGAAACAGCAATTTGAATGCACTATAAACATGCAACACCAGATAGCACCAGAGAGCAGGAAATTATAAAACACTATTTTCCATAGAGAATTTTTTCTATGGTTATAATTATCTAAATTGTGACTTATTTACAGTGGTCCCCCCCCCCCCCCAGTATTTAGATCCACCCATAGACTCATGTCACATTTTTACCATTGTTAAGCAACTGCAATTACTACTACCACTACTACTATTTTAGTTATTCCATTCATGCACCACCCATTATCCAAAGATCCCATTCATTGTGCAAAAGTCAGCTGCTGACAATACATAATGTACCTTTTCTGCAATCTTTCTTTCTTTCTTTCTTTCTTTCTTTCTTTCTTTCTTTCTTTCTTTTTCTTTTTTCTTTCTTTTTTTTGAGGCAGGGCCCTCGTCTACTCATCAAAACAAAATCAATACTTTAGGAATCTCTGTACCTTGCCAACACAGTCATAGAGTAGCAGAAAACAACAAGGTAGATTCTTTAAAACTTTCTCTTAATTAGTTGTTCTCTGTTGTTCATCTGGGGCTTGAACACAATGATGTAGCATTTAGGAATGAAGAGGTTATAACTTTAGGCACACATTCATCTTTGTCCTTACTTGGAATTTGCTCTTCTGGGCATGTGAAACATTCAGTCATATCTGAATTTATCATTCAGTATTACAGTGGTACCTCAGGTTAAGTACTTAATTCGTTCCGGAGTTCCGCTCTTAACCTGAAACTGTTCTTAACCTGAAGCACCACTTTAGCTAATGGGACCTCCTGCTGCCGCCGCACCACCGGAGAACAATTTCTGTTCTCATCCTGAAGCAAAGTTCTTAACCCGAGGTACTATTTCTGGGTTAGCGGAGTCTGTAACCTGAAGTGTGTGTAATCTGAAGTGTATGTAACCCGAGGTACCACTGTAATTATTTGTTCCGCATGGACTATTCTCCACTCTACCTCTCATACATCAGTTTTAACTCATATAACTGATATAACTTTTGCTTGATGGTTCCAAGTGTGGTGGTACTATTTTGAAAAATATTTTTCAATTATGTTAATCTGGAGTACAGTGGTACCTTGGTTGTCAAACTTAATCCATTCCAGGAGTCCGTTCGATTCCCAGAACCACTGGAAAACCAAGGTGTGGCTTCCCATTGGCTGTAGTAGCTTCCTGCACTCAATTGGTAACTGCGGAAGCTGCATCAGATTTTTGGCTTCCACAAAACGTTTGCAAACCTGAACCCTCACTTCTGGGTTTGCGGCTTTCGGGAGCCGATTTGTTCGGGAGCCAAGCCGTTCGACAACCAAGGTACCACTTGGTATGTGTTAATTTTAAATATTTACTGAAGCAAAAGCCAATGGTATTATTCAGGTGAAGTTTTCACATTCATCAATTCTGTTATGCTATAACATCGTGTAACAGATCATGGACTCTTCAAAGTCCTAAGTGATTATGTGGACTCTCTTTTTTTGTAAGCAATGCTGCATATGAAAGCTTGAAGTAACAGGATCCTCATTTGAGCCGTGACATTTTCTCTAACCAAGTCCTTCCTGGAGACCTGTGGCCACTTTTTCAACTCCCACACCTATCCAAAAGAATGTAGAGATCTCTCTCTACCACTGAGAAAATGTTATGTATCCAGAAATTAGTGTGTAGGGACAGGGCCATCTTAAGCATATCCAGCACTATGGTGCAAAGATCTCTCTGGTGCCACCCCCCCCCCATTTCCCAGAGTTGCCAACCTTTTTTAGGGATGATGGTGCTGCCACTTTGCGGGGCTGGAGGAGATGGACAGCGGCTGGAGGGCAGTTCCTCTGGTGAGGAAGAGGCGGAGGCTGGACACTGAGGCTCCCAGCTCAGCTGACCACTTCGTGCCATGGTGGCCACAGCAGGTGAAGGCTCTGGCACAGCGCTGCTTCAGCACAGCATGGCGGAAGCGGGCGAGGGCGGCAAAGAGTCCTCTACCTCTTCCCTGTTGCCCTCCAGAACTTGGTGCCCTGGCACTGTGTGCCACTAGCCTCTGTGGGTAAGACGCCCCTGTGCAGGGAGGAGACTCACTCTCCAATAATGACCCTTACTACCATTTATGTCCGGTAGTGATTTCCACAGTTGTTGGATGACAGTTACCAAGCATTCAACATGGCTAATAGAGATTATGGGAATTCGCCCTGCATTGAATATTCAGACTCCAGTTAGAGGACCCAGGAAAGACTATCTGGGAAGCAGGAAATGGAAAGGCAACCAACAGGAAGCCTTTCCCCCACCCAAGGCTGAAGAGCCTGCTCTCTTTTATGGCTGTTTGTGTGTGGCTTTTTAGCGGTGCTGGGCTTGATGGGAGCCTTGATGGGAGCCAGGAAGCTGAAATTGGGTCACTGCACAGAAGCAGAAAGATGCCCCATCAGAGCAAACTGCTGTACCTCATGACCAGCTGGGAGCTGGTCAATTCAAGACCATGCGACCAGACCACTGGCTGGAGTATTGAATCACCCTCAGCATCTGTGGAGGAATCCAAGCAACCTTGATGTCACCTTCATCCTGGGAAAAACCGGCAGGTTATGGAAGAGTGCCCATCACCACTGGGATTGCTGAAGAACTTGAGGGAGGGTGAGAAGTCTGTGTTGTGAGAAACACCCAGGTTTTCCAAAGGAGCCTCCGCCAGAATGCTTCCCACCCATCTGATCTCTTCCAGCATCCAGATTTTATCTTCAAATATCTAAAGGGTTGTCAGTGACACATGGATGGAGCAAGCTTGTTTTCTTCTGCTCCAGAGGTTAAGATGTCAACCAATAGATACAAGTTAAAAGAAATGACTTACTGGCTAAACATCAGTAGGAGTTATTCAATAGTAGAATGGACTGCCTCGGAAGGTGGTGGACTCTCCTTCCTTTGAGGTTTTTAATTATTGGATCTGGTGTAATTTATGCCATCTTAATTTGCACTGGTCTGATTTATGCCAGTTTCTTGTGTACAGAATTGCTCCCTTCCACTTAGTATTTGTGAGGTGAAGTTAAAGCACAGGGAGGGCAGTCCTATGCACAAGAAGGTGGGATGAAGTTATTCTAAGCTGAGATGAAGTATGCCTGATCTTTCTTTAAGCATTATGACAGGTAAAAGGTAAAGGGACCTCTGACCATTAGGTCCAGTCACGGACGACCAGTGGCGTAGTGTGGGTTGTCAGCACCCGGGGCAAGGCAAGTAATTTGCGCCCCTAACCCATGGATTTGCGCCCCCTAACCCTAACCCCCAGATGTTGCGCCCGGTGCGGCTGGCTCCCCTTGCACCCCCCACGCTACGCCACTGTGGACGACTCTGGAGTTGCGGTGCTCATTTCGCTTTACCTGCCGAGGGAGCCAGTATATAGCTTCCGGGTCATGTGGCCAGCATGACTAAGCCACTTCTGGCGAACCAGAGCAGCGCAAGGAAATGCCGTTCACCTTTCCGCCAGAGTGGTACCTATTTATCTACTTGCACTTTGATGTGCTTTCGAACTGCTAGGTTGGCAGGAGCAGGGACTGAGCAATGGAAGCTCACCCCGTCATGGGGACTCGAACCACGACCTCCCGATCAGCAAGCCCTAGGCTCTGTGGTTTAGACCACAGTGCCACCCGCGTTCAAAGTATGACAGGTAGTTTGGTGTAATTCTCCAAAAGAGGGAATTCTGGGGGTATGGTGAGGGCAGGACCAGGGTGGGGAGACCTTCACTGTGGCCTAAGCCAGTTTTCCAAAGGCTAGTTTCCCCTCTGCCAAGCCGATGCAGAGCATCAAAAAGCTTTGGGTTTTGTGAAACTTTAAGCTGCCTTAATTTACACTGGCTTGCTTTATGCCAGCTTCTTGTGTGTAGGAGTGGTTCCTATGAGTGCAATTCTATCACAATTGACCTGGGAGTATTCCTCATTGGATGCAATACTTCTGAATAGACATGGTTAGAGTCAAGTGAAGTGAATTGGTAGGTCCAGGAATTGTGTACTCATGGGGGTGGTAGATGGTTGAAGGAGTGCCCTGGGTGGGAAACAGGGAAATGTCAGTCTCCCAGGATGAGAGGTTGGGAGGAGAAAGGCAGAATTCCAGGTGAAAGCTGGAAGGGGCAGCTGCCTTCTGTGGGATGTGGGGACTGATAACTGCCTTTAGGAGAAAACGCCGTACTCTGTATTTTGCTGTAGTTTTAAATATCATTATCTTGTGGAAAATTTTAATAAAATATTATAATAAAAAATAAGGCGTGCAAAGAACTAAGATTTGCTATTGTGGGGAGTCACTTCAATGGCATGTGATGAAGAATAATTATCTCTCGGGAAACATTGAAATCACTATAATTTGTTCATCTGCCAAAAGCTCGAACAGTTTTTCCAAAAGTCAATAAAAAATTTCTAACCAAGCAAGTTTAGAAGTGGTAATAAATAACTCCCTGTGCCATAGACCGCTGGGAGAAAGGGCAAGAGGCAGGTAGGGTCTGCCTCAACTTGAAATTATTAAATTATAATGTTGACAATGTCTGCTATAGCTCAAAGCATTTGTTTCCCAGGGATACTGAAGGCTGAGTGAGGTACCAACCAATGTGGTTTGCTTAAGTCAAGCAGTTACTGAAAATGAGCAGAGGAGAGTCTGTGTTAAGGGCAAGGCTTTGCTGACTGGATGGTTCTGTTTATGTTCCTGCTTCTGCTGCCTCACACAGTGTACAAAGTGGCTAGTATGGTGTGCCCCACAAATGAACCCGTCCCTGTTCCCCATGAGTGGCACCAGCCAGGAGGCCTCATCATTGGTGGAATTGCTTCTCAGATCATTTACCATTCTCTGGAAATTGACTTCAAAGAACCGCCTTCTCAGAAACTGTTTCAAGATCCAGAGTAGGGAATTGCAATTTTCTCCCAACCCTCTACACGTTTTGTCATTGGCAAGATCACAAAGAAATGTTTAAGTAGGACACACCCACACACCACACACAATTACAACAAATTTTCTCATGCTGATAAGTTTTTAGGGAAAGCAAAATAATTTTAATGAAGACTTGAAGGAATCTGCACAAGCAACTACAAAAATATATCTGTGAATAGTTTTGTTTTTGTTTGTTTCTTATTTTTTATAAATAATTTTTTTTAAAAAGCCCAGTGATGAATGTGGTCAGGTATATTTTGAGGGTGTCAAATTCATTTTAAATACCTGATAATAGAAAAAAAAATTAAGCCCAGTCCCATTTTATTGATCAGCACACAATGTTCTTGAGGCTGGAGGTGATTCCTCTTCTCGTAAGACACTTCATTTAGGTTGTCATTTCTATTTTCTTTAGTTTTTTATTTCTACTTTTCAAATATATACATGTCATTAGTTTTACAATCAATTTAACATTTCAAGATTTGACTTCCACCCCCCTTTCTGCAGTTCCTTAAATTTATTTCTTAAATATCTTTTGCATATCCAGGTTCATTTAACTTGCTCATTTAATTATCTACCGTAAATATATACGTGTATAAAACTGCAGGTTATTACAATAATCCTGCTAATGTTTATATCTGTTTACAATTTATCTGTAAATATTCAATAAACCATTTCCATTCTTTTATTTTTTAAAAGATTGGTATCTTGATTTCTTATTCTTCAGGTAAGTTTCACCATTTCTGCATATTCCATAAGTTTTTGTATCCATTCTTCCTTTGCTGGGACTTCTGCTTCTTTCCACTTTGGGGCAAGTAACATTCTTGCTGCTGCAGTAGCTTACATAAATAATTTTCTATACAATTTAGAAAGTTCTGACCCTAAAATTCCCAAAAGAAATTGGGCAATTAGGTTGTAATTCCTGTGAAACTCAAATCCACATCTGGGTTTCCACATTTTTCTTTATTTATTCTGACAGTTGGCAGAACAAAGTCCTATGCAGAGCAGAAATAAAAGGATATGCTTATTATAATTGAAGTAAGAAACACAGAGAAATTTCTGGTATGATGATATAACAACTTCAGGCATTGTAATAAACACCTTCTCTTTGCAGAATGATAACAAAATTTTACCAGCACATCCTTTCTTTGGCATTTACTGTGGATGAGATCAACAAGAACCCCACACTCTTGCCCAATGTCACACTTGGCTTCCACATCTATGACAGCTACTATGATGCAATGGCAACTTATCGTACCACCTTAGACCTCCTCTTCAAGTCACATAAATTTGTTCCCAATTACATATGTGACACAAGGAAAAATGTCATAGCTGTCATTGGTGGTCTTGGCTCTGATATTTCTTCCTTAATGGCAGACATTTTAGGTTTCTATAAGATTCCACAGGTAGGAATTCTCTCTGTCTCTGTCTGTCTGTCTGTCTGTCTGTCTATGCATGTGTGTTCTAAAGCTCTGTTTGGGGACTGTATAACAAGATGAATTGAAGTGATTTATGGGCCATCACCCCTTTACTCAAAGCACAACAAACCAAGATTTTTCAGGGCTGTCATTCTGCACTGTATATTCTATATCTCTGCACTATATTCCTTATTTAATTCTAGGTTTCTCTAGATTTAAGCCCTAAAGATAGCCAAGAACAGGGATTTCCTGTTTAAGTTGCAAAAAAAGAGCTGGAAACATAGGCCCCATTATTTCTTGTAAATTAGCTGCCAGGTGTACAGTGCTAGCAGCAGCAGTAATGTTTTTGTTGCGAGTCTCTACAGCATACTGAGCAACACATTTAGGATGAGAACACACAACAACAACAAGGAAAAAAAACAAGAAGAAGCAACAGCAGATATGCACTTATTAAAGTGGGATGGAAGAAATATGAGAAGTATAAGTGATGCAAGTTCAAGAACAGAGAGAGGGAATGTAGAGAATGACAAAGTTGCAATTAGACTTGAAAGCAAAATAATGCCATTTGAGGCAAGTTATCAGAAGTGTCTTGGGCTTTCTGAAGGACTCGTGAGGCATCTTCTCTAAAACAGAGTTGAATTTTGACTCTGAACATCCCCAAGCTTCCATGATATGCTGCCCACCACTTAAAGGAAATAATCTGTAACAGTTCAAGATGCAGTATTTTGTAAAAATCTGCTCTGCTTCAATAAAAACCTTCCAGAGCACTTCAGAACTCTGCAGGCCTGTAAAAGCTAGACCACAAATATCCAACCAGTGTTACAAAATATACAAGCCAGAAAACATATCAACCAGCTTACCTCTTAACTTGTTTAAGGTAAGGAGGAGACAGCCCCCTGCTTCAACTGCTCCATAAGAGTTTATAAAGCAAATCCCATTTCCTCCAATAGCACCTAGATCTATTTTTGTTTAATGTGGCATGCTAATCCAATGTGCAGGGTCTCCTGTATATGGAATTTCCATGCCATTTGGCTAAAAATAGGGGGAGAGAATTATAACCTTTTTTTTCAATTCTACATTATAGTGGCTTGGAACAGATCAAAATAGAGAGAGCAACGGAAAACTCAGAAACATTGTTAATATTTATTTATTTGTTTGTTTGTTTTAAGCACAGTTACAGATATTAGGAGATTTTGGAGCACACACACACACACAGTTGTAGTAAATTACACTCTTCTGAGCCCGGCTTCGGCTGGGGAGGGCGGGATATAAATAAAATTTTTATTTTTATTATTATTATTATTATTATTATTATTATTATTATTATTTTGTCATGCTGTGAGAAATTGCATGGTTCAGAAAGAGGGAATAATAGGAATGACAATTAATAAATCCCAGAAATTGGATCATATCCTGATAACCAGGAAAAGAAAAATTCCAGCAGAAGCACTGTTCCCTTTAACTTCCAGCAGAACCACAAATTGCTTTAATAAATCTTTGTTGCATGAGCAAAAAAATGTACAGAAAACCATTCATTCTTCCTAACTTTTCTCCAGAAACAACTACAGGTGTGCACATGTAAATTAGTTCTAATTTTATTGCTGCTTTTATATTTGGTTTTAACTTTTTTTTGCTGTTGCTGTTGCTCTTTTTTAGCCTGTAAATCACTTCGAAACACTTCACTGTAAAAACTGATGAATAAATGTCATTGACGACGATGATGATATTTGATAATAATTTTCTTTTAGCTTACGTATGGCTCATTTCCCCACAAGGATATGCTTATCAGTCAGTTTCCCTCCCTTTATTGCATGGTTCCAAATGAAAGACTTCAATATATGGGGATTGTCCAGTTGCTTCAGTATTTTGGATGGACATGGGTAGGACTTATTCCTGTGGATAACAACAGTGGGGAACTTTTCTTACAGACCCTGGAGCCTTTGCTTTCCCAGCACGAAATCTGTTCAGCCTTCACACAAAGAATCCCACAAATTTCTCATTTTGATAACTTGGATAAACTAACTGATATACTTGCAAATCTTCATCTACGTTTCGCAGATAATAATGTGACTGCACTTCTTGTTTATGGAGAATCATTAACGATTTCATGGCTCAAAACTATTATTCTTTTTCATGTATTTAGAAAAACAGAAAATGCATCATTTAACAAGGTGTGGATTACGACAACCCAGATTGATTTCATATTAACAGGCTTTCAAAGGGGGTGGGGACTCCAGCAGTTTCATGGTGCCATTTCCTTTGCAATTCACTCAAAAGAGCTTTTGGGATTCCAAGAATTTCTTCAGCACATAAGACCCTATGGGATGCAGAAAGATGCTTTTCTCAATGACTTTTGGGAGCAAGCATTTAACTGTGAACTTCAAGATCCCAGTGAGGCAATGGAGGTTGATCGGGCATGTACTGGGGAGGAAAAGATGGAGAATCTTCCTGCACCCTATTATGAAGTGCCCATGACTGGCCAAAGCTATAGTATCTACAATGGGGTTTATGCTGTGGCTCATGCATTGCATGCAATGGTCTCTTCTCAATCCTGCCAAAGAGGGTTCATTTCAAGGGTTAACCAACTGGTTCTTCAAGATCTGCAGCCTTGGCAGGTAATGTCTCCACATTTGATTTTTTTTTATCAGTGAGCAGATCAGTATGAATTGAGAAAAATCCACTCCATTTCTACTCCATTAAAAATTGATGAGATGGGATTGTATATATTATGCATGGAACTGATTTTCAGGCTTACATTTCCCCCCAATAACTGTAGCCTGAAAATACAATGCATTATATATCCCCCTATTACCTAACTCTTGGTCATTCAGAGTGGGGCTGGTGACAAAGGTAGGCAACAATCTGGAGGACAACAAATTTGCTATGCCTGCCTTAAACCATAATAGTCGGTAAAAAATGAATTCTCTCATTTGTTTCAACCCCCCCCCCCATTTGTTTCCCTCCTTTCAAGTGCCTTCATTTCTTTCTCTCTTTCAATTAGCTCCATCCTTTTCTTCAAGGCAATTCCTTTAACAATTCAGCTGGAGAAACTGTGTCCTTTAATGATAAGCGGGAAACAGAGGGTGGATTTGACATCATGAATATTATAACATTTCCAAATGAGTCCTACCAGAAAGTGAAAGTTGGTAGGATGGATCCCAATGCACCTGAAGGAAGAGAATTAATCATTAATGAATATATAATTGTGTGGTACGAAGATTTAAACAAGGTATGGATTCTGCTATTGCCAGATTAAGGACAAACTATTTCAATTGGCACAGCAGCATTCTAAAGTGAGGATTGCCACATTACTTGTTTAGCAGGGATTTTTGTGTATTCTAGGTATTGTAGCTGGTGCCCATCTGCACCATTGTCACCCCTGATGCTAAGATTTCTCTAGCCCTTGTGCCACCCAGGAGACAGTGCAAAAGGTCTTAAAACATTGGCAGTCCATATCGCTTCTCCACAGAAAACTGACATGAATCTATCCATGTATCCATCAATGTACTGTACTTTTCCAATTGTAATTCCTTTCATGTCTATGGATAGACTCTCCCCCTTTCCGTGTGCAATGACCACTGCCAGCCTGGTAGTCAGAAGAAAAGGAAGGAAGCAGAAAAGTTTTGCTGCTACGATTGCATTCCTTGTGCAGAAGGGAAGATTTCAAACAAGAAGGGTAATACACTTTCTTTTTTCAACAGTGCAAATATTTATTCCTTTGATTTGAATATTATCATCATAAGTTATTAAGGGTAGACTTTTGAGGCAATAGGTAAAATGAATGAATGAGACTCATTCATCCATTGCTATAAGAATCAATGAATAGGAGAGTGAATGGATATCAAATATTGTATACAAATCCATTATTTCATTTCTACTTTCCAATAAACGCAAACACATGCAGCAGACCATTGCCTTGCTATCCCACTTAAAGTAATAGAAACACTTATATGAGGCACACATTATAATATTGCCTCCAAAGTAGACATCCAATACTGTATGCCTAATATGTGTCCAGTCTAATGCCCAGTTTCAGGATTGCAGGAAGACTTCAAGTGTTACTGTAGTAGCTAATTTAATAAGACAAAAGTTAAAAACAGGATATTTGCATCTGGATCTCTATTTGAAATGAATGGGAAAGTTAGCCATATGAGGGATAAACTTCTGATGGTCAATTCCCTTCATAGTTACAGATAACCTGTACATTCCATGTGAAAGCATGAATGTTATAAGCAAATCATTTAATACATAATCATGCTATATTGCATCCCTGCTTGCAGTGGCATAAAAATATTCCTTCATGACTATAGAGCATGAGAAGGTGAAATCTACTGAAAAAAAATACCGCAGAACTAAAACAGGTGATAAAAATATAGATCGTGATGATAGTAATCTTAACTGAATGGGTTTTTTTAAAGAAATAATTATTTCATATATAATTGCAAAAATATGTATGTCCACCCTCTTGCATTCCCCCAGCGTGGTGTACAGCAACATTAAAACATTTAAAAACAATACAAAACAATTATTAAAGGTAAAGGTAAAGGTAAAGGTAACCCTGACCATTAGGTCCAGTCGTGGACGACTCTGGGGTTGCGGCACTCATCTCTCTCTGTAGGTGGGAGGGCCAGCAGTTGTCCACAGACAGTTTCCAGGTCATGTGGCCAGCATGACTAAGGCACTTCTGGCGAACCACAGCAGCACACAAAAATGCCATTTACCTTCCCGCCGGAGCGGTACCTATTTATCTACTTGCAGGTGATTGCCTATTCATGGACATTCTAAACAACTGCATAGGCCCATTGGAATAAAGGGAATTCTAAGCTGTCTTGCTTAATGGGACCTCACTGAATGCCCAACATCTGGTTAAGGCCAGTCAAGCTTCTATAACATACTGGGGAAATGAAGAGTGGAAATATTACATATGCATATTACATTATTCCTGCATTGTAGGGGGGTTGGGCAAGATTTGACTCAGGGTCCCTTCCAACTCTACAATTTTGTGATCCAATGAAACAATATAATCTCAATATGGGAGGTGGAGAAGAGAACAGTGTGTAGTTTAACATGTGACTTGGCACTAAAAGGTGGTTTCTTTCTATTCTTCAGATGTGGCTGACTGCTTCCAGTGTCCAGAAGATGAATTTCCAAACAAGGACAGAACTGAATGCATCACTAAAGTTATAAGTTTTCTGTCTTTTGATGAACCCTTAGGGATCACCTTGACCTCAGTTGCTCTCTTTTTTTGCCTGATCACAGCCATAGTGCTAGGAATTTTTATTAGGCACAAAGACACACCCATTGTCAAGGCCAATAACAGGGACCTCACTTATGCGCTCCTGGTCTCCCTCCTGCTCTGCTTCAACTCTTCTTTACTGTTCCTCGGACAACCAGGGAAGGTCTCCTGCCTCCTCCGACAACCCACTTTTGGCACCATCTTCTCAGTGGCTGTTTCATGTGTGCTGGCAAAAACCATCACCGTAGTTCTAGCTTTCATGGCCACCAAACCTGGGTCCAGCATGAGGAAATGGGTGGGGAAAGGACTGTCCAATTCTATTGTCCTTTGTTTTGCTCTTATTCAAGCATGTATTTGTATTGTGTGGTTAGCAACCTCTCCCCCATTCCCTGATTTCGACCTTCACTCAGCAACTGAAGAAATCATTCTGCAATGTAATGAAGGGTCAGTTGCCATGTTTTACTGTGTCCTTGGTTACATGGGCCTCTTGGCCATTGCCAGCTTCACTGTGGCATTCCTAGCCCGCAAGTTACCGGATAGTTTTAATGAAGCAAAGTTCATTACATTCAGCATGTTGGCCTTCTGCAGTGTGTGGGTGTCCTTTGTTCCAACTTATATGAGCACAAAAGGAAAAAACATGGTGGCTGTGGAGATCTTCTCTATCTTGGCCTCTAGCGCTGGGTTATTGGGTTGCATCTTCTCCCCTAAATGTTACATTATTGTGCTGAAGCCTGAATTGAACAACAGGGAGCAAATAGTAAGGAGAAAGATGTAAAGAATCTGTCTGGCTTTTCTATTGATACATTGCTGCCTCTGTAGTAAAAACGTTTCATCAGCGAATGGGCTACTGTAACATAAATTACATAGGAGACAAGTCCTAGGGACTGAGGTCCCTTCAGTACCCCCATTAAATATTTGAGGGGGGCAGGGCCCCCCAAAGGAAATGGGCATCGCCATTCTAATGTTGTGTGCATGTCAGTTCTTGTGATCAATTATGTGGGACGGTGCTAATCTCTCCCCGAATATTTTATTCAAGTTGGTACCCCCTTGTTAATTAGATCTTCAGCATTGTATCTGTTTCACAGTTTAAATATTTATCTATATCACATCCTTCCAGTGCCTATGAAGCTCTCAGCTTGGCTAAGAAGAATTAAAATGAAGGATAAAGTACAATAAAATAAAATAAAACTACCTGAATTTTATTATTATTATTATTTGTGAAATTCGTATACTGCCCTTCATTCATAGATCGCAGAGTGATTCACAAAGCGTGTTCTCCTTCAGGGAGAGCACGTGTTGCGGTGGGGTCTACTGAGCCACCCCCTTTGTTGCTGGGTAAGTTCTCCAAGATGGCCAGGGGGCATTGATTGGATTGCCGAGTTGCTGGGGCAAAAGTTATGTTGCAATTTTGGTGGGAGGGGTAAAAGGTTTAAATACTCTGCACGCAGCCTTGTACTTTCTCTTTTGCTGCGTGCAACAGATCACCCGCCCACCCGCCCTAGAATAAGGGGTTTGTTGCGTTGACCTTGCTATGCCTGTCATGGGGTCGTCTGCCTTTGAGCAGGGGCCTGGTAGGAATTTTTCCACCTGGCAAATTGGCTGGCTGGGTGGTTTTTGCCTACTGCATAGCAAATCGTCACAACTTGTAAGGTTGTGGTTAGGCATTGGTTATAAATCTGGTGGAGGAGGGGTTAGGATAGGCTGGGCCTACCCCTCCATGGAGGGGTTCAGGATAGGCTGGGCCTGCCCCTCCATGGTTGCTGCGGAAAGGGAATTCCGTTAAAGGAATCCTGGGGCTTGCCATCTTTTCGTCCAATCCCTGGAATGGGACTAGGGCCGGCAAGCCTTCGGGGAGCAGGCGGGTGAGAGTTGAGGGTCTGTGTCTCAGCTCCAATTCTTCCCCGACTTGCTTTCCCCCGCACTGTCTTTTGGTGGTGCCCGGAAGTCAGTTCTGTCCCCAGGCGGGGGGACAGATAGTCTTAACCAATGCCTAAACAACCACTCACAGTTTGTATTTTAATAAAGTTGTGGCCAAAATCATGCCAAAAATCTTAAACAAAAATTACGTGTCCGTTGGAAGTTATTTTGGGGGGTGGATTGGGGACCTCAACACGCAACATAACAATGCAAGATAATAAACACACACACAAAATATATAACAATAACAAACCAATATCCCACCCCAAAACACATTAAAAGACATTAAAAGCGTATTGGATGTTAATCAGCCAAAGGCCTAGTTGAAGAGAAACATTTGTGCCCGGCACTTAAGGTGCATAATGAAAATGCCAGCAAAATGTTCCTGGGGAGAGTATTCAGCAAGTGAAGAGCCACTGCAGAAAAACGCTATTCTTGTGTTGCCACTCTCTGGTCCTCATGTGGAGGAGGCATATGAAGAAGGGCCTCAGATGATGAATACAAGGTCCAGGAAGGTTCGTATGTGGAGAGGTGATCCTTGAAGTATTGCAGTCCTGAGCCAAATTCTGCACCAGTTGCAGCCCTACATATAACATCTTGCACTAATCTAACCTAGTAGATACCAGAGCACAGACAACAGGTTAGGCTACCCCTGTCCAGATATGGGTACAGCTCAGCCACCAGTTGATGATGGAAGGCACTCCATGCCACCTAGAACTAAAGCAACAGGAAAGGATCCAGAACTATCCTCAAGCTGTGTTCCTGCTCCTTCAGAGGGAATGTAACTCTGTCAAGAGCAGGCAGCCTCCCATCCATCCAGTCTTGGGAAGTGCCCACTAGCACTACCTCCTTCTTATAAGGCTTGAGCTTCAGGTTGTTGGTTCTCATCCAGTCCATTACCAAGGCAAGACAGAGGTCCAGCACAACTACTGCTACACCTGCAGATGTAAACGAGAAGTTGAGTTTGCCAAAGTCCATTCTGTGATATCAGAGGTTGACATTCTTTAGAGTTATCAGTAAAGTATTTTATAAAACGATGCCATATTTCAACAAAATTGTCCATAATATTTGTATTATGGAATGCATGTAATCTCCCCGTTATTTTTTTCTGATAGACCTTACATGCTGTTTCCAATCAGAGATACAGATATTTTCCTACGCTTTCCAATTCTGTGCCACTAATTGGTGTGCTGTACCGGGAAAAAATGGTATGCACCTCCTCTGAAAAGCCAAGCAATGATTTCTTCAGACACTTCCAAGAACAAGTTCTCCCTCCAGCTGAACTCCCTGACAGCTGCTGACACTGCTGTGTATATCTGTGCCTGAGAACCACACTGTGAGACAACGTCAATTGGGGATATGTACAAAAAGAGGAAATTCAATACGAACACAAATCTCTGGTTCTACTCTGTGCCACCTCCGTCACAGAGGAATTTATACCCATCATGCAAAGAGAGAAAGCAGATATCTTTAACGTTCAGGCCTATTCAGCATGAATGAATGAAACCTTATATGGCCTGCAATCAGTTTGGTACTTTAATACGGTCCTTCTCTACATCCACTGGTGGAGGAAAGTGGGGGCGGGAGAGCTCACCAACCCTGGCACCATCGGGTAGGGGGGTATCATCACAGCTGCCCCCTGGACACGCGCCACTCACACCCCCACCGCTCCAGGCGCCATGCCCCCGTGGGCAGCGTACCACTCCCTGGGACGCATGCCATGCCCCCGCAGCAATACACCACACCCCCAGGACGCACGTCAGCCACGCTCCCACCTGCCTTCTGCCCCCAGTGTCAGAGCATGCAGCTTCACCACTGTATACATCAGCAGATTAATGCAAAGCCAATACTTTTTTCACTTTCTCTCAAAACTCTCAAAACCTTTCACCTCACATAGCCTTCCCACTATGCCAGTATTCATTGCACTGGCTGCTTCCTCCTTTATGTGTTGGGATTTATAGTCCATTGCGCCACTAGAACTGTATCCCAGATGATAACCAGCGGCTTCTGTTTCTATTTATATTATTTCTTCTCCCCCCCCCCCTCCAGTTCCAGATGTACTTTCCCAGATAGTTCTGAACCAGTAATGAAAAAACCTGGATAATTCCATAAATGAACCTGTAGCACCTCTGGGTTTGATATTTACAGCAACACTATGTGGCAGGTCAGACAGGAACCTGGTGAAGGTCTGGAATTCATTATTCAGCATAATAATGTTCAGAGCAAATATGACACCTCTGTAGTCTGAGGGCGATTCACAGCCTCAAAAAGCAGCCCCAACTTCTCTCTCTAGATGAACAAAATGGAAGACGGAAATACAGCCATGTATTACTGTGCAAGAGACACAGTGAGAGAGATCTGAATAGACCTCAGGAAAAAAACCTTATCACTAAATTAGATTTAGCAAAGACCTACCAGAGGGGGCAGAAGAGAACCACAAATGAGACAAGCAGATATAACAAGGAAGGATATTATAGAAGAGCTATTAAGAACAGCTGCTATTCTTTGGCCCATTCCAACATGATGTGTAGCTCCAGGGTTATTCTGATCACTATGAATTCTCTGACAAACTCATTTTAGGGGAAATGAATACAAAATGCCAATTGTTCAAATGTGAAATCTTGTGCAGTTGATTATTATTATTATTATTATTATTATCATTGGAAAGAGCATAGAATGTTCTTCTGACAGTGAGACATACTGGAAATATTATGATTTGTCTATCCTGAATTCCAGGAGCTCGGATGCACTTAGGTGATGGAATTTGAAGAAAGTATCAGGCAATTTCAGAAGGGATTTCATGTTCCTGTGAAAGTTCTGGCTGTGTTCAACTTTACTGGCTGAAACACAAGCTGGATAGAAGAGCCTTAGCCTAGAATAGAACTTGAACTGCAATCCTAGAAAGTGATATTATAAAGCCTGTTTTATGTGAAACCCTGAAAGGTAATTGAATGGACTTTTCTTTTTGAAGTAAAAACAGAGTTCACATTAAAATGTAGCTTAGAAAATGGTTAAGAATGTAAGGCAGATATCCAGATCATGATTTCTTGAAAATTATGTTCTTCATAATCTATAATACTGATTTTACAGTAAAAATGTGTGTTTACATATTGAAAACACGCTTGGAAGGTAAAGCAGGCCAACCCTGACCTGTGCCCAGTTTAGCACAGTCTCTTTATATAACATAACTTACTACTGGAAGAACACATGCAAATCACTCAAGAAGGTGGAAGCGGTCTTGAGGAACCCTCTGTCCCCTCAATATAAACTCCTGACTTTTTTCCAAGCCCAAACCCTCCTTTTTCCTGCCTCACTAGGACAGTTCTTTGTTAACACCATGAGGTTTCTGCTGTTGTTTTCTTTGGCAGCCTTTCAAAAATGTAAGTGTATATTCTATGGGAAGTTCAAAAATATAGGTTTATTTCATGCAGTGATTAGATGATGTCCAGTAGATGATGCTCAATTCATTATAGTTATTTCTTTCAAGGGGTCCTTTCCGATGTTCAGCTCGTATCTTCTGGTCCAGGAACAGTGGAGCCTGGAGAGAACCTTTGTCTGCTCTGTAAAGTTACTGGTATCTCCATCACTGATTCAAATTCTGTTTGGAACTGGATCCATCAGCCTTCTGGCAAAGTTCTGGAGTGGATTGCAAGAATATACTCCCATGATGGGGGGGAAATGGTTTGCTGCTTCTCTTCAGAGTCGTGTGACCATTTCTTCAGACAACTCCAAGAGTGAGTTTTCCCTCCAACTGAACTCCCTGACAGCTGCTGACACCGCTGTGTATTTCTGTGCCCGAGAACCACACAGTGAGACAAGGCCGATTGGGCATTTGTACAAAAAAGAGGAAATTCAGTCTGAACACAAGTTTCTGTCTCTACTCCATGCCACCTCCAACACAGAGAAATTTGTACCCATCTTGCAAAGAGAGAAAGCAGATGTCTTTAACATTCAGGCCTATTTAGGATGAATGAATGAAACCTTATCTTGGCTGCAATCAGTTTGGTATATTAATACTGTCCTCCTCTACATCAGCAGATTTATCCAAAGCTAATACTTTTTCCCCTTCCTACCTCAACTCTCAAAACTCTCAAAATCTTCACCTCACACAGCCTTCCAGCCTTCCAGGGATTTCATCTTCCTGTGAAAGTTCTGGCTGTGTTCAACTGTACCAGCTGAAACACAGGCAGGATACAAGAGCCTTATCCTTCAATTCATTCAGAGTAGACTGAAATCCTGGAAAATGATATTATAAAGCCTGTATTATGTGAAACACTGAAACTTAATTGGTTGCACTTTTCTTTTTGAAGTAAACAGAGTTCACATTAAAATGTAGAAAATGGTTCAGAATGTAAGGCAGCTATCCAAATCATGATTTCTTGAAAGTTATGCTCAGTGTTGTTGTTGTTGTTTTTCTGGGGGCAGGGGTGCAAGAAGACACATACCTCTAAACATTTTTTTGAATCTTTGTACTTTTGTCCATTTATTGTATTTATTTTTCCAGATTTGAACTATAAAATTGTGATTTTCATGAATCAAAATGAGAGTTACCCTAAACTTTTTTAAAAGAAAAAATCACTGGTTATGCTTCCCATAATCTATAATACTGACAGTAAACATCTTAGCTTATATATTGAAAACACACTTTGAAGGCAAAGCAGGTCAACCCTGACTTCAGCCCAGTTTCCCACAGTCTCTTTATATATCATAGCTCACCATTGCAAGGACACATGCAAATCACTCAGGAAGGTTGGAGGTAGTCTTGAGGAACCTTCTGCCCCCTCAATATAAATTCCTAACTTTCTTCCAGGTCCAAATCCTCCTTTTTTCTGCCTCAATAAGACACTTCTTTGTTAAAACCATGAAGTTCCCGCTGTTCTTGTTTTCTTTGGTGGCCTTTCAAAATGTAAGTGTATATTCTATGGGAAGATCAAAAATATAGGTTGATTTCATGCAGTGATTAGATGATGTTCATTAGATGATGCTCAATTCAATTCATTAGAGTTCTCTCTTTTCAAGGGGTCCTTTCTGATGTTCAGCTTGTATCTTCTGGGCCAAGAACAGTGAGACCTGGAGAGAACCTCAGTCTACTCTGTAAAGTTACTGGTGTCTCCATCACTGATTCAAGCTATATTTGGAACTGGGTCCGTCAGCCTGCTGGCAAAGGTCTAGAGTGGGTTGCAAGAATATACCCCCATGATGGGAGAAAATGGTTTGCTGCTTCTCTTCAGAGCCGTGTGACCATTTCTTCAGACAACTCCAAGAATGAGTTCTCTCTCCAGCTGAACTCCCTGACAGCTGCTGACTCAGCCGTGTATTTCTGTGCCCGAGAAGACACAGAGACACATGGTAATTGGGACTCTGAACAAAAAGAAGAAACTGACTCTGAATGCAGAAAGTTGGTTCTATTCAATCACAATGCATAAATTACTTTGCAAACACAATGCAAAAGAATTAAATGATAAAAATGAAGCGCCGAGTCATTTTTTAGGTAAAGTTTCTCATGTTCTTTTCTGTATGTATGCAGGTAATCATGATGTTGCACTCGATTCCCGTGTCAGTCTGTGGTTCTGTGTATCCAACCAAATGTTTTGATTTTGCTTCCTCAGCAAAGTGGCACTTGCAAACCAGGCAAGGACAAGGACACACATATCCAGCCCCTCTCAGTTGTGATGGTTGTGTAGATGTATCTGCAGTTTCTTAAGTGTGCAAGGAGTTCTGGTGGGAAAACTACCATTCTCAATACCATGCCTCTTCTTAGATTTGAAGAGGGGTAGATGACTTTAGCACTTAGCAAGATCTACGGATTCCAAGTAACATCAATCTCATCGCTCTTTTCCAGAACTCAGTTAATCCCTTGTTACCGCAGAAACATCTCTTGGTAAAGCCAGGCCTCAGAAACTCCTGCTGTTACTGCTTCTCCTCAAAGGACGGCAGCAGAGTATAAAGAGAATACATTTGAGCATTAGCCAGGAGGGAAATGAAACCGACATCTGAAAGTATTAGTTTGTGGTTTCAAATGTAAAGCTGACTAATTCTACAACCGTTTACCCCCAAACCAGTGTTGTGTAATCTCTCAGGAGTTTGACTCACCAAGAGATTTCCCTATGATTGATTCTTGAAACCTGACACAGCCAGACTCCTCACTTTCCGGCCTAAGGTGTGAACAAAAAAATGCTCAGCTTGCCTTGACTTAGGTGTACATGCTTCTTTATTAATTATACAGCCAGACTGTGTTCAATGGAGAAAACCTGGTGGGATCCAAGCAGATTCTGCACATGGAACCTGAGTAAAAGTCTTGTCATTCTATATGGTCAAGTTACCATAATGGAAGGAATGTGCATTGAGAGAGCCTGCAAATTAGCAGAAAGAACTCAGAAATTAAGAATTGAACAAGGAATATACCCCCATGATGTGAGAAAATGGTTTGCTACTTCTCTTCAGATCCGTGTAACCATTTCTTCAGACAACTCCAAGAATGAGTTCTCCCTCCAGCTGAACTCCCTGAAAGCTGCTGACAGTGCTGTGTATTTCTGTGCTCGGGATAGCACAGTGAGAGACGGCAATTGGGACTGTGAACAAAAAGAAGAAACTCAGTACACACAAACACAATATATTTGTCAACCATAGGATAAGGTTAACTAGACTCCCTCCCGACTTATTCCTGATGCAGATCTTTATTCCTCACTTGTTCCCAGTGCAGATCTTTATCTCCTCCACCAGTTCTGGGCAAAACAGTTTAAGGGGGATGTTGGTAAGATAGAATGTGTGCACAGGAAGGTGCACAAAATGATAACATTAATCTTGCCACTTTCTAAAATTTATTTATTTATTGGATGTGTTTGTTTGTTTTTGTAAATCTATCAAAGAATAAAATAAAAATGGGATTAAGGGGCCTTCTCATGACAGTAGAGGGTGGGTCTTCTGTGTGGTGTCCCTGGCTGTTCTTCTGATAGGAAATGCATGGCATAGGAGAGAATGAAAAGGGGATCAAGGAGGGTCAGTTGTGGGGGGGGGGGGAGTGATGAATGTCCTTATTTTCATCTGAGCAGTGATGTACCAAAGAGCAAGTGCTGGCGAGGGGAAACCATCTTTCTGTCCAGGCATTCTCAATGATAAATAAGGAAGACCTGGACCATTCTGGCACCATTCTGCTTGTAAGAGCCATTTTATATGCCATCTGTCATTGGAGGAGGGGCTCATGCAAATATGGGGGTAGACAGAATTCCTCTTCAAAAGGAAACTCACCACATTAAAGACCCTAACCTTTTCTCCCCTTCAAAAGATCATCTTTCCTCAATAGGCTACCTATACAAATTATGAAGTTCATTCTGTTCTTGTTTTCTTTTGCTGCTGTTCCAGGATGTAAGCATACCTTCTGGGGAAAATTAAGACAGCTCTGTTTACTTAATGTATGAATTAGATGGTGTCTGACGCTCATTGCAATCTTCTCTCTTTGCCAAGGGGCCTTTTCAGACATTCAGCTTGCACCTTCTGGACCAGGAACAGTGAGACCGGAAGAGAATCTGAGCTTAGTCTGTAAAGTGACAAGTTTCTCTATTTCTACTTCTGGTTACGCTTGGGACTGGATCCGTCAGCCTCCTGGGAAGGTTTTAGAATGGATTGCAGCAATAAATCACAACTCAGGGGGCAAATGGTATGCCCCTTCTCTGCAAAGCCGAGCAACCATTTCTTCAGATGCCTCCAAGAACGAATTCTCTCTCCAGCTGACCTCCCTGACAGCTGCCGATTCCGCTGTGTATTTCTGTGCCCGATCAACACACAGTGAGAGAAGGCCGATGAGGGATGTGTACAAAAAGAGGAAACTGATTTTGAACACACATTTCTGTCTCTACTCCATAAACATAAAGATGTTATATTGCAAAGAGAGGAAGCTGATCTCCTGAACATTGAGTTCCATTCAGCCTAACCTCCTGATTAATCTCCTGGGTGATATATATGAAGATAGATGTATCTCAGGAATTCTCAAACAGTATATATGTTTGGACATTCATTTGGGCTTTAGATGTTGATGATGAGGATTAGCCATAGAACACATGTTTTGCAAGCAGAATGTACCCTCCTCATTCTGCAGGACCTCCAATGAAAGGGGGAACCAATTTCCTGTTACTGTAGCTTTCTTTCCATGAACGTGCTTGACAGACTACTATCCTGACACCCCCATTTCTTTTTGTTTGTCCCTCTATCTAGTGAATGCCCCCATTTTAATGTTTGTTTCAATTTGATATAAGGTACCAAGGTGATGCCTCACTACTGATTTAGCGGAGCTTTCCGTCCTCATTCTCCATTTCCGGTGAAAGATTCATTTAAGAAGAGATGTAAAAAAGCTCCAGCTGAGACTCAGGAGAACCATTGCCTGTCACAATCCAGTGGGTCTACTCTGAGTATTTCTAACATCATACACAATGACCATAAATCTATTGCATACTTACATCTTTATATAAGGGGAAACAATTGCCTATCACTGCAACCGACACTCCTTGTCTCTGCCCCCAGGTGAGGACTGATCTTGGAGTGGAGGCTGCAGCCAGGCATCAGGAAACTGCCTCAGCAGCTCCCTCTTGCGTTGCAGCACAGCCAAGGAGAGGGGTGGCAAAGCTGCTTTCTATTTTCCTCCACTTTGCCCCTGGGTCAATGAGTGATGGCAGCATGCCCCGGAGCATGCATGCATGGTGTACTGGGTGGCCTCGGCCCTCTCAGTCATGAGGGCAAAGCAGTGTGCTTGGTCGCAAATATGTATTTTGTGCAATCTTGAATATTTGTTATTTGTTCCACAGAACAAAATACAAGCCTTCATCACTGACCATTCCCTTCCTGTGCAGCTCACAGGGAAATTCCCTTTCCATTTGGGGTCTCTTTATCCCTAAGAGAAACTACTTAGGGGAGGGGGAAGCATTTTTCCTGATTCTGTGAGGCTTCCTTACATAACAATGATGGTGAATAAATGATCAACAACAAAAAGCATTTATGGTTAGAAAGGTTCATACGATCAATGCTTCCATGTTTGAAATGCTCTTCAAACCATCTTTGTAGACAGGGAATAAATCCAACTTGATAAATTCACTGTCCTTGGCATACGGACAGAAGCACTGCTGAGAGGTTTGAAGGTCATACATGCAGATCAGACCATGATGGCTCAAGCACAAGCAACAGGATTGAGATCCCTGTCTGAACTTCCTGGGGTGGCTCCTACTTCATGTCTTGCATTGAAGGAAGGGCTGAGCTGAGCTACGCAAGCATGGATGAAGCCTCCACCCCCCAAGCCGGCATGCAGATTCCAAGAGGAGATGGAGAAGAAGATTCCTTTGCCCCATCCCTGTCTTCCTTCCCCTTGTGAATAATTGGTTTCTTTTCTCTGCATGGCCAATGATCATGCATGACATGACACTGCAGAGAATGTGTGGTGTAGTGGTTTGAATGATGGACTAGGTCTAGGAGACCAGAGTTCCAATCAGCCATGAAGCTCATTGGGATTTAAGCAGCACCGAGGCAGCTTTCTGCCACTTCCATTAGGTGCCACATGAGGCACATGCCTCACCCCAAGTCATTGGTGGGCTGGCTCTTTGGACCAGGAAACTTATGCAGAGAAGGGTTTAGGCAGTCTGAGAGGGATCTCATGTTCCTGTGAAAGTTATGAGTGTATTCATCTTTACCAGCTGAAAAAGAGACTGGATAGAAGAGCCTTATCTTTCAGTTCATTCAGAGTGGACCTTGGACTGAGATCCTTCTAAATGATCTCATAAAGCCCCCTTTTAGGTGAAACCTTGATATCAAATTGGCTGGACTACTCTTTTGAAGTAAGGGCACAGTTAACATTAGAAAATATATAGCTTAGAAAATGGTTCAGAAAGCAAAGCAGATATCCAAAGCATGATTTCTTGAAAAATATGTTCTCACAGGATCTCACAGTCCCGTTATATATCATAGGTTACCATTGGAAGGACAAATGCAAATCACTCAGGAAGGTTGGAGGTAGTCTTGAGGAACCCTCTGCCCCCTCAGTATAAACTCCTGAATTTGTCCCAGGTCCGAGTCCTCCTTTTTCCCGCCTCACTGGGACACTTCTTTGTTAAAACCATGAAGTTCCCGCTGTTCTTGTTTTCTTTGGTGGCCTTTCAAAAATGTAAGTGTATATTCTATGGGAAGATCAAAAATATAGGTTGATTTCATGCAGTGATTAGATGATGTTCATTAGATGATGCTCAATTCAATTCATTATAGTTCTCTCTTTTCAAGGGGTCCTTTCCGATGTTCAGCTTGTTTCTTCTGGGCCAAGAACAGTGAGACCTGGAGAGAACCTCCATCTGCTCTGTAAAGTTACTGGTGTCTCTATCACTGATTCAAGTTCTGTTTGGAACTGGATACGTCAGCCTGCTGGCAAAGGTCTAGAGTGGGTTGCAAGAATATACCCCAATGATGGGAGAAAATGGTTTGCTGCTTCTCTTCAGAGCCGTGTAACCATTTCTTCAGACAACTCCAAGAACGAGTTCTCCCTCCAACTGAACTCCCTGACAGCTGCAGACTCAGCCGTGTATTTCTGTGCTCGAGATAGCACAGTGACACACGGCAATTTGGACTCTGAACAAAAAAAAGAAACTGATTCTGAATGCAGAAAGTTGGTTCTATTCAATCTCAATGCATAAATTACTTTGCAAACGCAATGCAAAAGAATTCAATGAGAAAATTAAAGAAGTACTGAGGCATTTTTTAGGTAAAGGTTCTCATGTTCTTTTCTGTATTTAGCCAGGTAATCATGATGGTGGACTCGATTCCCATGTCAGTCTATTCCAGCTATATGTTTCTGTGCATCCAGCCAAATATCATGGTTTTGCTTCCTTAGCAAAGATGAAAATGCATGAGATGCTTCCACTTACTGTAAAAGTAAAGGGACCCCTGACCATTAGGTCCAGTCGTGGCCGACTCTGGGATTGCAGGGCTCATCTCACTTTATTGGCCGAGGGAGCCGCTGTAGCATCTTATAAAAAAGAGAGAGATCCGAACCTACCAACAAACAATGGGAACAACTCCACTATTCCATAACCTCTATGAAAAAAATTCTGTTCCTGAATTTCTGGGGCATTTAACTCCAATGACCTCTCCTCTCCACCTGTTTCACCTAGTGGTTGGTGCCTTTACTTTTCAAGTGCCTTGCAGGAAGATCTTTCCAGTGGGACAGCTTGTCATCATTCTCCGTAAATTGATGCCCCCAAGTGGCCTCCAGTTTCATGAGATGAAATAAAAAGGTTAATAGGTCAGTGAAAGTAAGTGAAAGCCACTGGCCCAGATGGCACAAGTTCAAATGTTCTTAAACTAGACCCTGATTGCTGGGCTCTCTTGCTGCCCAACCTATTCACAAAGGTAGATATGTTTGGACTTATGCCAGAGGCACAGACAAGCGCAATCACTGTTCCAATATACAAAAAGGGAGAGTGCACATTATCATCCAACTACAGACCAATAAGCCCCCTCTCCATATTGGGGAAGTGTTTTAGCCCTGAATTTATTCAACCTTTTCATAAATGACCTTGCACCCTGTTTACACAGGGTGGATGGCCATTGCCTGAAGCTCAGCTCCATCCACGTTTTCTCTTACTATATGCTGACGACACAGTCATCTTGTCTTGCAAAAGGGTTGGTTGGCTTGAAGTGGCTCCTGTGCTGCTGCCAGGAATATCATATAGCCAATATTGTTTTCTCAAGATCTTGGAAGCCTCATAGAGGGCAAACCAGTGGAAACCAGTTGGAATAGGTTAAAAACTTTAAATACCTAGGCATCTGCCTCCAATATAATACTTCCTGAAAATACAATTGTAACCTTGCACCTAACGAAGCTGATACTCTAGCTCTGGCTATCACCCGTTTCTTCTTTAACAGAGGGAATCTTTTTGTCCCAGCTGCACTACAGGTTTGTTTGCAATATTTTATTTGTCCTGATGAAAAATTTCCAGCACCTTGGTGCAATTTTTCTCCAATATATATATTTATGTATGCAATTTAACCTAAATGCAAAGTGTTTCCCCTTAAAATAACCATTATGACACAAGCTATCCCCAGATAAATGCATTTCTGGATATATCAGAGGATGGGGGGCTTAGGGTGGTCCTTGTGAGGCTACACGTATTCGATGTATGTGATAGTGTCTCCTCAACATTGGTTTGACCCCTGGGTCGATCATCCAGCAGTCAGGCCAGATCTTATTGGTTGAAACCCAGTGCCTTTGCCAAACCTCTTAAAGTTGCATTCAATAAGGTTGTTGCCTAATTTGAACCATACAATATCGTCCTGAGTGGTCTTTTGGTCAGAGGTGACCTCCAGGACTCTGGGGACACAGCACCTCTATATGCAAATTGCTCCTCTTCTCCTCTGTGGCCCTTTAGCTGGGAAAGAATTGTGAATTAAGAGTTCAGAGGAAAGGAGGTTATTATATGAAGACATGCAAATCAGCTGAAAGGCTTCACTGCCTTAAAAGCTGCCCTTTCCAATTCAGTCTTGCCACCTCCAGCCAGATAAGACTGAGCCAGTTGAGAAGGTGACCCAAACAAACAATGATTCTTTGGTTAAACCTCCTTCTCTTCTTGACAGCTCTCCCAGGTAATATCTCTCTCACTGGAAATCCTGGAGACTTGCAAACTCTTCTACACAGGTATCCCCTGATTATCTTTCTTCTATTTTTTAGGCTGTCACTCAGCGGTTCAGTTGGTGGAGACTGGAGGAGGAGCTGTAGCTCCTGGAGGCTCCCTCCGCCTCACCTGCAAGGCTTCAGGATTCACCTTTACTAGTTATGATATCCACTGGATTCGTCAGGCTCCCGGGAAAGGACTGGAGTGGGTGGCTAGAATAAGTTCTCCTTCAGGAAGTAACCAATGGTATAATTCCAAGGTTCAGGGACGCTTCACCATCTCCAGAGACAATCCTCAAACTTCAGCCTATCTTCAAATGAGCAGCTTGAAGCCTGAGGACTCTGCCTCGTATTACTGTTCAAGATTCACAGTGTGAACGTCTGCCTTCCTGCTTGTACAAAAAGCCCTGCTTTGCAGCATTTGCAGCTGGAATGCAGGTGCTAGAGGAGGATGCATTGTCAACAAGGGGGGAAGGAAAGCAAAAAGGGACCCAGCGGGGCAACTCCCATGTGAAGTGCACAATACATCACAGTGCCACTCCAAGGCTGCATTCAAAGAGTCTTTCATTCCATTCTCCCAGTGTTTCCTTACCACATGGTTTCTGTCTCTGGTGAGATCTCTCTTTCACATGACACAAAAGGTACTTCTGTAAATCTAGTGTAATCCTGTGGACCCTTAGCGCTCATTTCCATGATAATGTATTCCAGAAAAACATCCATTTGGAATTCCATCATCCCGGATTTTTGTGCTTGCTGTAATTTTGCCACTGCTTTCAGGAGTCACGCCGTGTGACAACATTTGAGCACTGGTGGAGGAAGAGGAGTGCGGGGGGAACGCCCCACCCCTGGCAGCGCAATTCTGGTGGGTGCCATCACGGCTGCCAAGTCCCCACAGGCCGCATACCAGGGCCCCAGAATGCACGTCTAGCCCCTGCGGGTGGCACGCCATGCCCTCGGGACACACTCGAGCCCTGCCCCCACCTAAACCCCAGTGCTGGAGCATGAATCTTTGCCACTGCATTTGAGGTGCTATTCAGGCATACAGTTCTTCTGGGATACGGTCCTGTATCTTGATTTCAGTTGCAAACCTCCATTTTTAGGGAGTTGTCCTTTGTTCTGAAGCCCAGAGGCAGAGCAAGCCAATTGGGCACCTGGAGTGTCCTGTGCACGTGTCCTGTTCCCAGCGGTGGAGTGAGCTGGGGCAGGATACTCCATGGGGCTCCGAGGACACTGCTTGCCTCCTCCCACTCAGCCACTCTACAGCTGAGGGGGAGGCAGCGGGTGGACTGTTTGTGGCAATACGGAGCCTGCGGGCACCCAAGCCACTGCGTCACTCCCAGGAGAGATGTGTGGCTTGTGCACTGCAGGCCCCACGGTGAGTGCCTCCCAGCATTTTGTCACCTCCCTTAGTGGTGACACCCGGGGCAGCCTGCCCCCACCACACCGCCCTTCCTCTGTCCTTGCTTAAGCCACCATATAAGTAAGGTTTCCTAATGATGTATCTTCAGGAGAGAAAAGCCTCAGGCTGGAATTCAGGCTAATGGAGTCTGGGTGTGGAAAGAGCTTTTTTTCCAGCTCTGTTTGGAGTGATTTTATATTAGTAAAGGTAAAGGTACCCCTGCCCGTCCGGGCCAGTCTTGACAGACTCTGGGGTTGGTGCGCCCATCTCACTCAAGAGGCCGGGGGCCAGCGCTGTCCGGAGACACTTCCGGGTCACGTGGCCAGCGTGACAAAGCTGCATCTGGCGAGCCAGAGCCACACACGGAAACGCCGTTTACCTTCCCGCTGGTAAGCGGTCCCTATTTATCTACTTGCACCCGGAGGTGCTTTCGAACTGCTAGGTTGGCAGGCGCTGGGACCGAGCAGCGGGAGCGCACCCCGCCGCAGGGATTCGAACCGCCGACCTTTTGATCGGCAAGTCCTAGGCGCTGAGGCTTTAACCCACAGCGCCACCCGCGTACCTAAGATGCTGAACTTGTGGTTGGACAAACACATGGTTTTATGCAACTATTTGATGTAACATTGTTTTATGTCTATTTTGGAACAAGCTACAATTCTATGATTCTATGAAAGTTCTGTAAGTAAAGATTTGAAAACATATTTTTGGTCAAGATGCTGTTTATTTCAAGTGGTGTCAGTTTTTATTCATTCTATTATTTCCAGATGCCAATAACATTATTTCCCCATCTTTAAGAAAGACAAAAAGGAAAGGAAAGGAAAGGAAAGGAAAGGAAAGGAAAGGAAAGGAAAGGAAAGGAATATGGCAACCTAATTACCCAAGCCCCATTTTGCTCTTTGATCCTGAGAGGAATATACACACCTGCTGTGGTAACAACTGCTAAATTGGATACTGGAAAATAATAGCTTGTTATATAGACTAGGCTTGCCATAGTTTGCCCAACAGCTGTAGTGGTGCTTTTACCTTACTACATATGCAAATTATTGGAGATTGCTTCCTCCTTAAATCCACAAGACACCCTGCCTTCCTCAGCCACAGGACCCTGAATACGTGGGGCCAGAATTTGCTCAAACCTTTCCAGGCATTAGATGGCAAAAATGATAGTTTTGCTTCAGCTTGTTTTCTTTTCAGCATTTTTTAGAGGTAAATCCATCCTTTCAAATAAACAAGAGTTGGACAGCCAGACTGCTAATAATATGCAGAAGCGATAATTGATATCTCTTTTTTTTCTAGGCATCCAATCGGAGATCCAGCTGGTAGAGTCTGGAGGGGATGCAAAAAAGCCTGGAGAGTCCCTCCGCCTTACCTGTCGAGCCTCCGGGTTCACCTTCAGCAGCTATGGCATGTCATGGGTGAGACAAGCACCAGGAAAAGGCTTGGAATGGGTGGCATATATATCTCGTGCTTCATCTGTTTACTACTTGGATAAAGTGAAGGGGCGCTTCACCATCTCCAGGGACAATTCAAACAGCCTGCTCTATCTGCAAATGAACAGCCTGGCAGCAGAAGACACAGCCATGTATTACTGTGCAAGAGACACAGTGAGAGATTTCCCATTAGACCTTAGACAAAAACTCTTCATTGCATTCCATTAGTGAAGTTTCCAGAGGGGGCACCAAAGCACCACAAACCAGAATCTATCAGGACAGAGCAGACAAAACAAGGGAACAACATTAGCTGTTACTACAGGGAACATCTGTTCTTCTTTGGCCCATCTCTAGCCTGTTGGGAGTTGTCCCATGATCATCTTGTTCCAACCCAGTAAACCCATTCAAAGCAAATTCATCCTGCTCATTCCGTTCTTTTTCTCACAGGGCTTCATACTTCCTTCAAGATTTATGTTCTTTCAAAAATTCTATTCACAGTGGAAGATATTCAGGAGCAGCTTCTGCCGCCAGCATGTTGTGATCCTCCTGGGCTGGGAATAAAGTAATCGGGAAATACTATGCTCATTTATTGAAACTCAGATAAACTTATGTTTTCACCTAGATACTTAAAACAAGAGTAATTAACAGTTCTTTCCCCATCACAACACAATGCCCAGGACTGCTACATTGTTCCTTCCAGCTTGATCCACATAGCTTAGGCAGGTAAGCCTCCTCACATCCCAGCTACTTTCCCCATGCAGCCAAGATTCTTCCTTTGCAAGTGTGGTGCCACACAACTGAGTACCCAAATCAGCAGCCTCCCTGCCTGCATCACCTGCAATAAAAGCTGGTTTTAGTGAGTGGGGCTTCCACAAAGGCAGAGTCCCAAGGGCAGGGGCCTACGGATGAAGACTGTGGGCTTGACTACCAAAGCCAGTCAACAAGTGAAGAACCATCAACACCTCCAAAATGCTAGCACCAACTTGTCTCTTCATAAAACTTTCTTCTTTTTGCTTCTTAGCTGGCACCATTGAAAGGCTGGGACTGATGGGCATTATCATTCCCAATGATAATGGGGACCAGGTTGATGGATGTTGATCTAAGTCTACATTTTGCTACATTATGCCCAAGGCTGGTATTTTAATTATCCATCATGGGCATGGACTTTCAATCCATTCTTTGGTTCAAAGCACCAAGAGTGGATATTCTGCTACCAATTTCCTTCCGAGCCTGATTCAGTTCAATTTTAACTTCAATATCTTGAGACAACTGCCCTGTTCCTCACCATGGGTGTTGCCAGACAGTTTTGACTGTCCATAGTCACATGTATGCCTATGAGATGGGGTTGTCGGGCTGCTCTGTTATCCTCACAGATATGCAAATACTTAAACAGCTTCCTGTTAAAATCTGGCATATATTATTCCTGAGCAAGCAAAAACCCAAGTACACAACCTTTGTGTGTCCCTGCTTGGGTTGCTATTTTTTACTTGATTACTGTCCCATTAAAAATAAGTGGAAATGACATCTTGCCTTCACTGTGTTTTACTTTTAGTGGTATTTGAAGGCAATCCTTCTTTCAGATAAAGGCGGCTGTTACATTGTAATTGTAAATGAGCCTGCAGTCTAACCCTAAGTCTATCTTTTCAGGTGTCCAGGCAGAAATCCAGCTCACGGAATCAGGAGGAGACATTAAAAGGCCTGGAGAGTCTCTCCGCCTCTCCTGCAGAGCCTCCGGGTTCACCTTCAGCAGCTCTTACATGAACTGGGTGAGACAAGCACCAGGAAAAGGCTTGTAATGGGTGGCACAAATATCTGGTGCTTCAGCTGACATTCGCTACTTGGACAAAGTGAAGGGGCGCTTCACCATTTCCAGGGACAATTCAAACAGCCTGCTCTATCTGTAAATGAACAGCTGGCAGCAGAAGACACAGCAATGTATTACTGTGCAAGAGACACAGTGAGAGACTTCCCATTAGACCTTAGACAAAAACCCTTCATTGCATTTCTTTAGTGAGGATTCCAAAGGGGGCACCAAAGCACCACAAAACAGAATCTATCAGGACAGAGCAGACAAAACAAGGGAACAACATTACCTGTTACTAGAGGGAACATCTGATCTTCTTTGGCCCATCTCTGGCCTGTTGGGGGTTGTCCCATAATCATCTTGTTCCAACAAAGTAAGCCCGTTCAAAGCAAATTCATCCTGCCTATTCCTTTCTTTCTCTCCCAGGCCTTTATACTTCCCTTCAAGATTTCTGTTCTTTCATGAATTCTGATTACAGTGGAAGATATTCAGGAGCAGCTTGTGCCACCAGCATGTTGTGTTCCTCCTGGACTGGGAATAAAGTAATCTGGAAATGCTTTGCTCAACCTTAAACCTGAGGACACAGTCGTGCATTACTGTGCAAGAGAGACATAGTGAGAGGAACTCAGTGTGGGCTCAGACAAAAACTTTCATCTGAAGTCTTAAAAGCATTTCTTTCCTGTTTGTGGGGAATAAACTGGATATTTCAAGCAAAAATCTGAATAGGCAATTGCGACCTTTTCCAAACTTTCAATTGGAATTGCGCTGGGGAGGGGAAGACTTGAAATTCTTAATTAAAAACAATAAAAAGTCTTGAACTTTTTTAATTAAAAAAATGTTTTGTATGTCCACATCTAATCTTGCCACTTTTAAAAATTTATTTATTGCTTGTGTTTTTCTTTTTGTAAATCTATCAATGAATACAATAAAATAAAAATGGGATTTAGGGGTATTCTCATGACATTAGGGGGTGGGTCTTCTGTGTGGTGACCCTGGCTGTTCTTCTGTCAGGAAATGCACTGCATAGGGGAGAATAAAAAGAGGGTCAAGGAGGGTCAGTTGTGGGGGTGGGGAGTGATGAATGCCCTTATTTTCATCTGAGGAATCTTGGAGCTTATGCAATCATATACTCTGGGCTTTCAGGGGCTGCACCCTCTCTCTCTCTATGCAGTCGCAACAGGCAGGATAAAGAGGAGGGATTTGGAGCCACCCCTATTTCTGCTGAGTCAAGTTTGTAGTACAGAACCTTTGCAGACATGCCTGAACAAATGCCCAGAGCAGCGATGTACCAAAGAGCAAGTGCTGGGGAGGGGAAATGATCTCTCTGTCCAGGCATTCTCAGTGACAAATAAGGAAGACCTGGAAAAGCATACACCATTTTGCTTGTAAGAGCCACTTTATATTCCATCTGTCATTGGAGGAGGGGCTCATGCAAATATGGGGGCGGGCAGAATTCCTCTTCAAAACGAAACTTACCACATTAAAAATCCCGACCTTTTCTCCCATTCAAAAGATCATCTTTCCTCAATAAGCTACCTATACAAATTATACCTATACAAATTATAAATTTATGCGTGCATGGTGTACTTAAACTGGGTGACCCTGGCCCTCTCAGTCATGGGGACAAAGCAGTGTCCTTGGTCGCAAATATGTATTTTGTGCAATATTGAATATTTGTTATTTGTTCCACAGAACTAAATACAAGCCTTCATCACTAACCATTCCTTTCTTGAGCAGCTGACAGGGAAATTCCCTTTTCCATTTGGGGTCTCTTTATCCCTAAGAAAAACTACTTAGGGGAGGGGGAAGGATTTTTCTTGATTCTGTGAGGCTTCCTTACATAACAATGTATGTATGTATGTATGTTAAGTATGTTCCATATATAATAGTGATGGTGGATAAATGAACAACAAAAACATTTATGGTAATAAAGGTTCATATGGTCAATGCTTCCATGTTTGACATGCTCTTCAAACAACCTTTGTAGACAGGCAATAAATCCAACTTGATAAATCCACTGTCCTTGGCATACGGACAGAAGCACTGCTGAGAGGTTTGAAGGTCATACATGCAGATCAGACCATGATGCCTCAAGCACAGGCAACAGGATTGAGATCCCTGTCTGAACATCTTGGGGTGGCTCCAACTTCATGTCTTGCATTGAAGGAAGGGCTGAGCTGAGCTATGCAAGCATGGATGAAGCCCCCACCCCCCAAGTCAGCATGCAGATTCCAAGAGGAGATGCAGAGGAAGGATCCTCTGTCCCCATCCCTCTCCTCCTTCCCCTGGTGAATAATTGGTTTCTTTTCTCTGCATGGCCAATGATCAGGGATGACATGACACTGCAGAGAATGTGTGGTGTAGTGGTTAGAATGATGGACTAGGGTCTAGGAGACCAGAGTTCCAATCAGCCATGAAGGTCATTGGGGTTTAAGCAGTACTGAGGCAGCTTTCCTGCCACTTCCATTAGGTGCCACCCAAGGCAGAGGTGGGCTGGCTCTTTGGACCAGGAAACTTATGCAGAGAAGGGTTTAGGCAGTCTCATGTTCCTGTGAAAGTTATGAGTGTGTTCAACTTTACCAGCTGAAACACAGGCTGGATAGAAGAGCCTTATCCTTCAATTCATTCAGAGTGGACCTTTGACTGAGATCCTTCTAAGTGATCTCATAAAGCCCCCTTTTTGGTGAAACCTTGATATCAAATTGGCTGGACTACTCTTTTGAAGTAAAGACACAATTAACATTAGAAAATATATAGCTTAGAAAATGGTTCAGAAAGCAAAGCAGATATCCAAAGCATGATTTCTTGAAAAATAGGTTCTCACAGGATCTCACAGTCTCTTTATAAATCATAGGTTACCATTGCAAGGACACATGCAAATCACTCAAGAAGGCTGGAGGTGGTCTTGAGGAACCCTCTGCCCCCTCAATATAAACTCCTGAATTTGTCCCAGGTCCAAGTCCTCCTTTTTCCTGCCTCACTAAGACACTTCTTTGTTAAAACCATGAAGTTCTTCCTGTTCTTGTTTTCTTTGGTGGCCTTTCAAAAATGTAAGTGTATATTCTATGGGAAGTTCAAAAATACAGGTTGATTTCATGCAGTGATTAGATGATGTTCATTAAATGATGCTCAATTCAATTCATTATATTTCTTTTTTTTCAAGGGGTGCTTTCCGATGTTCAGCTTGTTTCTTCTGGGCCAAGAACAGTGAGACCTGGAGAGAACCTCCATCTGCTCTGTAAAGTTACTGGTGTCTCCATCACTGATAGACGTTATGCTTGGAACTGGATCCGTCAGCCTGCTGGCAAAGGTCTAGAGTGGGTTGCAAGAATATTCCCCTCTGATGGGACAAAATGGTTTGCTGCTTCTCTTCAGAGCCGTGTAACAATTTCTTCAGACAACTCCAGGAATGAGTTCTCTCTCCAGCTGAACTCCCTGACAGCTGCAGACTCAGCCGTGTATTTCTGTGCTCGAGATAGCACAGTGACACACGGCAATTGGGACTCTGAACAAAAAGAAGAAACTGATTCTGAATGCAGAAAGTTGGTTCTATTCAATCACAATGCATAAATTACTTTGCAAATGCAAAGGAAAATAATTCAAGTAGAAAATTAAAGAAGTACTGAGGCATTTTTTAGGTAAAGGTTCTCATGTTCTTTTCTGTATTTAGGTAATCATGATGGTGGACTCGATTCCCGTGTCAGTCTATTCCAGCTGTATGTTTCTGTGCATCCAGCCAAATATCATGGTTTTGCTTCCTTAGCAAATATGAAAATGTATGAGAATCTTCCATGCTGGAACCTATCATTTCTGTGAAAGATAGTTCATTCTATTCCATCACAATAAATAAATAAATTTGCAAGCCCAATGGAAATTAAGAATTCAATGCAAACAATGAGCAAACATATTCACTGGGGAAAGGTTCTCGTGTTCCCCTATGCATGTATGAAGCTAAACATCAACTGGTATGATGGATTAGTTTCCGTACAGTTGCGTGTTGAGGTCCCCCAAAACCCCTTCCCCAATAACTCACACATCACACGTAATTTTTGTTTAAGGTTTTTGGCATAATTTTGGCCACAACTTTATTTGCATACAAATTGAGAGTGGTTGCTTAGGCATTGGTTATGACTATCTGTCACCCCCCGCCATGGGGGACAGCACTGACTCCCTAGTCAGTCCCGGAGGAACACGGGACAGAATCAGCTGGAGCTGCGTCACAGGCCCTCAGCTACTCCGCGCATGCTCCTTGAAGCTTACGCGGCCCGCACCCTGCCGTCAGGGTTTGGACAAAGGGGATGGTAAGCTTCAGAATTCCTTTAACGGAATACCCGTCAGCAGCAGCATTGGAGGGGCAGGCACAGCCAATCCATACCCCTCCACCAACCAATTTTAACCAATGCCTAACCGCCATTCGAGCCCTTACGCGGCCGCCAACCACTCACAAATTAAGCCACACCCTCAGCCTGGACACCATCACATCCAACCATACATCATTCCCAACTGGCGAGAGATGAACCCCGTCATCCCTATAAAATTCAACCGCCCGGAATGAAATAAAAGGGTGAGGGATCACGCACCCGCCCAAATCGACCACCAGCTTACTCGCAGCGGAGTTAATCCGCTTCCTCACTCGTTCGGTGGCAGCTGGGCAAGGGCTACCCCTCCAAGTGCGTCGTTGAAGCAGCTGTGACCAAATTAACCTAGCGGTCGGCACCAGTGCCGCCAGTTCCCTCAGGTCCTGTAAAATGGCCGCACGCAGCTCATAGCAGGAAGAGGAAACCATATCATTCTCCCCAAGCTGCACCACAATCGCCGAAGGAGGGCCAAAACGGTGGTAGTTTGTCTAGGCATTGGTTCCCGACTAGCTGCACCTGACCTCAGCAGGGCAGCACTGACGACTGGGCCCCACCATATCATCAGTACAAGCAAACATTGTGGGGGAGCAATGAATTCCAAAGCAACTGCATCTAGCGGTTGGAGGGGACAGGTGCTCCAACCCCCCCTCCAGATCACCTTGAACCAATGCCTTTAATTATTTTGAGTCCAGGGAGAGCTGCCATCAACTCGAACCAAGCCCTCTTGCATGCAGGAATGCAAACTTATGCTGGAGAAAGATGGCAAATCATTCTTGTCCAGCTGTACCACCAGCACTGCGGGAGGACCAGCACAGGTCACACTCAACCGCCAAAGGAAGGATCTCCTCCCAAAGCATTCCCCATCTGGACATCCAGTATATGTTCACATGGGCAGGAAGACTGAGATGGCGCCCAGTCCAGACTCGTCAGCGCGCTTGCCAGCCCAGCGTACAATGCTGTGGCCCAAATGTGCACAGCTGTTCCTATGAAAAAAGGAAATAACAGACAAGCATCAGCACAGACATCATTGTGACGCTTCCTGATATAACCCTTCTCAGCATCAGACATTCAATGATTTCACAATCCTGTCCACTGACAGGCCCCCAGTGTGCAGCCTTTGCAGCAGCCCTATTTGGAAGGAATGAGGCGTGTTCAGCGGTAGGCAAGCCGCAGGCCGTAATAACTGGTGCACGACGTAAGCACATTGATGCCTGGCTAACAGGAACCCATTTTTACGCACTAGGAGCGGGCCAGCCCCCAGGGGAATGAAAAGCCAAATTTCTGGTATCCATAACTGGGCAAGGGCCCTCCTTACCTGTGATAGGAAGCCAGATTGTGGCACTCCTGCCCACTAAGTCTGTTTTAGAGTTCCCGACTCTAATGACAAGCTCCAAAGCAGATAAGGAAAAGTCCTGAAGCAATAAGCCTCCAGACTCTCAGCCCCGTGCTAGCTCCAACAACCATTTCCCCAACCCTCAGTGCACCAAAATGCAATGGAATACTGAAAGGAGTCTCGCCTTGATCTTTTACCAGCAGATAAGTTTTAACTTGTTGGAGATACTGCATTGGTAAAATTGACCGACTTCCTGCTCACTGTCCTATGAGGTTGGAGCCTATTCCAACCTTCCAAGGCCCTGCACACAACAAACTTTATACAAGGGTCTCTGAAAAATAAAGCTTCAGTATAACAGACATTGCAGCGGACTGAATTCTTATAGTTATAACAGCACGCCCAATCTGCAGCAGGTGGACCAAATACTGCAGGATCTGCTCAGAGGATGGGGGCCAGTTCATCTGAATGGCCAAGGGCTGCCAGCTTAAGGCTAAGAAATCCATCCAGGCCTTCCCATAAGAGCTAAAAGCAGAAGGGGAAATGGAAGCTGCTGTTCTCTGAAATTACTAATTGTTGCCAAAATGCCACAGGTGGTCTGGAAAAGTCTGGCAGTAGCTGAGTGTCTGGAGCCCAGGATCTGAACTGCTCCATCTGAAAATGGGATAGAGTGACAGTGACATCATTAGAGGATCCCGTAATCAGGAGCAGAAAGCACAATATTAAACCTTAAGCGGCGCAGCTCGAAAGCGTGAGCGGAGGGGCGGAGACTCAGCTAGAGCGTGAGGACCGTTTTGCCAAGACGCTCACCACTGCCTGGTTATCAGACCAAAAGCAGATCCGATGTTCACTGAACTCCTTGGGCCACATGTGAACTGCTACTACAATGGGGAAAACTCAAGAAAAGTTAGGTCACATGATTGCCTCACCACACCGGGCTTGAGGCCATGGCTTTGCACACCAGCAGCTCCTAAAATAAATAAATAAATAAATAAATAAATAAATAAATAAATAAATAAATAAATAAATAAATAAATAAAATAAAATTAAATTAAATTAAATTAAATTAAATTAAATTAAATAAATAAAAAAAAAACCCAAAGGGCAAAGATCCAGCAGCATCAGCATGAACCTGAAAATCCCTGTGCAAGTTCCAGGTATCCTGCCATGGCCAACTACTATTGCATACATTTAGGAATTGCAACCATTGCATGAGATCCCATTGCATGAGAAAGGCAAGGGGACCTCGACATTTAGGAATTGCAACCATTGCATGAGAAAGGTAAGGGGACCTCAGGCCGCAGGCAGCCTGGCCTAGTGGGAAGGGAAGGGGCGGCCTGGGGCAACCACTCTGCATGCAAGATTAATTAAGTGACCCAGCAAGATCGGATCTGATGAAGAATCACTTGCTACAGAGGAAGTATTACAAAATAACTTCCTTCAAGGCAGACAGCTTCTCCATAGGCAAGTGGCATGTTTTAGCAACGATATCCATCTGGATCCCAAATAAAATGGGAATATGGCAAAAGGTATTGAGGTATTGCATGCCAGCTTCCAGCCCCCTCTTGGGCAGGGGGCATCTTGTGCTGCCATAATAATACGTAAATTTACAGGGCCGACGCTGGCCAGAACCCCTAAAGAAGTTCCGACAAAGCTGCCGCCAAGCCAGCTTCCTTTTCCGACACACACACTCTGTGTAATGCAAAAAAAACACACTCCGTGCAGCACACACACACTCCATGCAATGCAACTACACTCCATGCAACACAACTACACACTCCGTGCAATGCAAAAAATGCACTTCAAGCAATGCAACTACGCTCCATGCAATGCAGCTACACTCCATGCAATGCAACTACAAACTCCGTTCAATGCAACTACACACGCCGTGCAATGCAAAAACGCACTCAGTGCAATGCAAAAACACACTTCAAGCAATGGAACTACCCTCCATGCAATGCAACTACACACTCCGTGCAATGCAACTACACCCTCCGTGCAATGCACACACACACCATGCAATGCAACTACACACTCCGTGCAATGCAATAACATGCTCCGCGCAATGCAACTACACACTCCATGCAATGCAACTACACACTCCGTGCAATGCAAAAACGCACTCCGTGCAATGCAAAAAACACACTTCAAGCAATGGAACTACCCTCCATGCAATGCAACTACACACTCCGTTCAATGCAACTACACACTCCGTTCAATGCAACTACACACTCCGTGCAATGCAACTACACACTCCATGCAATGCAACTACAAACTCCGTTCAATGCAACTACACACTCCGTGCAATGCAACTACACACTCCGTGCAATGCAAAAACGCACTCAGTGCAATGCAAAACACACTTCAAGCAATGGAACTACCCTCCATGCAATGCAACTACACCCTCCGTGCAATGCACACACACTCCATGCAATGCAACTACACACTCCGTGCAAAGCAACAACATGCTCCGTGCAATGCAACTACACACTCTGTGCGCTGCACACACCCTCTGTTCAATGCAACTACATACTCCATGCAATGCTCACACACTTGGTGCAGTGCAACTACACATTCCGTGCAATGTGCCCGCACCCACACTCCGTGCAATGCAACAACACACTCCGTGCAATGCAACAACACACTCTGTGCAATGCACACACACCCTCCGTGCAATGCACACCTCTGTGCAATGCAAATGCAAATCTCTCACGCAATGCAATGCAAATGCAGCCCGTGCAGCACTGTGCCCTGCGATGCACAGAGCAAACTGCAATGCGGGCACGCAAAGGTGCTTTCTCCCGCTTGCATATTGCAAACATGGCGCCTGTTACATCCCTCGCAATGAGGGAACCACCAAAAGGCCCTCGACACTGGGCCTAAGTGTCCAGGTAGAGCAATGGGGGAGCATGCAGCTGTCCCACATAGGGACCAGTCCTACAACCTAGGCATTACCGGCACTATGCACTGACCAGCTGAGCTATCTAGGATGATCCCTAAAGACGCAGGACAGCCTCAGCCTGACCCCTGTAGAGGTCCAAGGTGATGTCTGAATTATCATCCCTGCTCCTCTTTGCCCTCCTCCTGGACTGCAGCCTTCAAAAATGCTTCCTTCTGGAAGAAGGCACCTGGGGCGTCCGCAAGTCATCCCCTGCAGGAGAAGCAAGCTCTGGAGGCATCTGCAAAACCCTGTCATAGTCTGCAAAAACTAAACCATGTAAGGAACCGGTGAAACCAATGCTTCAAGGACCACATGGGGGCACTATTCAGGCCGGAAACGCTTCCAGGCCATCGAATTCTAGGGCAAAGCCCTAGGATCACCTGCTAGGCCAGGCATAAATGTCTCCAGTGAAATAGCAGAGTTGAGGTAGCCCACAGCCTGTCCAGGTACCCCTGCTTGCCCTTTTAGAGGGAAGCACCCCTTCAAGAAACCCAAAGCTCTTTTGCCACAAATGGGCCGAACTACAGAATAGCCCAAAAGGAGCAGTTTGTTTTGTTTTGTGATAACAATGGCTAAGAGGGGGATATGAACCCTGTCTCCCAGGTCCTAGTCCTACACTTTAGCCACTAAGCCACACTGGCTCGTCTCTAAAATGGCAGTCGCCACTATCAGGGCAAAACAAACTTAACGAAAATAAACTTGTTCAGAAACAGCATAGTTCAAGAGCATATACAGAGTGCTCATAGTCATTGGAGGCACAGGGAGCCTCTGCCGCCCTGTCTGCCTCAGATATACATTAGCAGCAACTGAGCCTACAAGCAGGTACATTCTTAGAGAGAGGTCAGAGACTTAACAATTAACTGCTACCTGTAGCAGACTTAGGCCTGGAAGTAATGTGCGGGCCAAATAGGCCTCCCCGCCTCTGCTCTTGAGAATCTTAGTCTCATAGCAATATTAAAAGAACTCAAAATAGTGCTCTCGCCCAAGGCTAGATCAATACTTGGCCAACAGCGCTGCACACACCCAAACAAAGCCAACCTTCGGGGGTGCTATAAACGAAAATGATTCCAGCCAAGCTGGGAACAGCCCTGACTAGCCCCACAACTTACAACAGGAGAAATGGGGGAAACCTTTTTGCGAAAGAAAGCCCCTACCAGGGGCCCTCTCCCTATTGGGAAAGGCAAGCCACAGATACAGGGAGAATCTTCCCACAGGGCAGGGTAAGGGGTGGGGTGGGAAATCGAACAGGAAAAGGGGGGAATTAAATTATTTAAGGGACTAAAGAGGATTAAAAGAAGGGGAAAATAAATAAATGTAACCAGACAATGAGAAGATTGCATTACTGTCCTCCAGACAGTCCAAGCGCTCCATGTGATCCAGTGTCCACAGCAAAAGAGAAAGAGAAAGCTGTGGACCCTGCTTATAAAGCCATTGACCCCACCCCTAAATTGGCAACATCAAATTTGCCCCAGTAACAACATCCACCTATCTGCTCCCAGGCCTCTAGCCATCTATGGCCTAGCCACTAAAATGGGTTTTGTTCGGCCCCAACCGCAACACGTGCTCTCTTTTATGTGAACACGCTTTATGGGAGAAGTAATATTCTCTTCAGGTGTCAATGCTGTGAGCCCCTCCATCACAGGCTCAGGTTGTATATATGTTTAAATAAACTATATATCATAAAGACAACATAACCTCTGTAGTGCCTCAATTCCCAAAGGAAATATGGACCCTGTGTGAGTGCTTGGAACCCTTGAAATCTTGCACCACTCAGAGATTGGGGTGCTGTGTAACAGTATTTTGGTCATCTCTGAATGACTTTACAAAACAACAATTCAAAGTGTGAAAAAATCCAGGGAGCCCTTTGCTGCTGGTTTGATAAGGAATGCAGAGATCTCAAAGCTCACCCCCAAAATCATTGCCAACAAAGGTAAATTGCTCCTCTTCTTCTCTATGGCCCTTTAGCTGGGAAATAATTGTGAATTAAAAGTTCAGAGGAAAGGAGGTTATTATATGAAGCACATGCAAATCAGTTGAATCACTTCACGGCCTTAAAAGCTGCCCTTTCCACCTCCAGCCATCTAAGACTGAGCCAGTCAAGAAGGTGATCCAAGCAAACATGATTCTTTGGTTAAACCTCCTTCTCTTCTTGACAGCTCTCCCAGGTAATATTTCTCTCACTGGAAACTCTGGGAACTTGCACACTTTTCTTTACAGCTATACCCTGATGCTCTTTCTTCTATTTTTTAGGCTGTCACTCAGAGGTTCAGTTGGTGGAGACTGGAGGAGGTGCTGTAGCTCCTGGAGGCTCCCTTCGCCTCTCCTGCAAGGCTTCAGGATTCACCTTTACTGATTATGCAATCCACTGGATTCGTCAGTCTCCAGGGAAAGGACTGGAGTGGGTGGCTGGAGTTAGCAAACCTTCTGGAAGTAGCCAATGGTATAATTCCAAGGTTCAGGGACGATTCACCATCTCCAGAGACAATTCTCAAACCTCAGCCTATTTGCAAATGAGCAGCTTGAAGCCTGAAGACTCTGCCTTGTATTACTGTGCAAGAAACACAGTGACAACTTCTGCTTTCCTGCTTGTACAAAAACCCCAGAAGCTCCTTCCGAGCAGATGCTGGAAATAACCTGGCAAAGGATTGGAATGGCTCATTTGGTATTATGATCCCACTCTTGGGTACAGTTTTTAATCTTCTGCAATACAAGGGCAATTATGGGCATCTAAAGGTGACTCCAAATTCCATCTGCAGATGAACAGTCTGAGAGCAGAAGACATGGCCTTGTACTACCGTGTGAGAGACGTGGGGCTTGCCCACACTTCTGTTTGTCCAGCACTTAGAAAGAATAGGTCTAAGAGGTTTTCTGCATGTCCCATGCCTTCTAGGCATAGGATTAAGGGTTGCCTGGTTTGCTTCACCACTTTCCCAAAGAAAGTCCATTCTTTACCACAAATGTCATTCCACAGAAGAAAACCCCATTGACGTTTGCTCCTATTCAACAGTAAACAGCAGGTTTTCTTGGGGGAAAGTGGTGAAACAAGTGGAAGTGTGGAAGAGACAACAGTATGAGAGATCCCAGCAGACCTCAGGGAGGGAAAACCCTGTTTCCTGCATTCACTTTAGTAAAGAGATCCCAGAGGGGGCAGCAGAGAACCATGAATCAGAAACCCACAAAGCAGACATAACCAAGGAAGACATTATGCAATAACTATGATATAACTATTATATTAACTTTCATATTGTATCACAGTGTGGTATGCTGGCCTGACAGCCACGGACAGAAAGTCTCTACAGAGGGTGGTGAATACAGCACATGGTATCATGGGCTGTCCCTTGAGTCCGCTAGATGACATTGCAAGGGATCGTTGCCTTAGGAGAACAAAAGAAAAAAAAAATATCAGGGAGGACTCACATCCCCGCCAGCACCTCTTTAATCTTCTACCCTCAGGCAGGAGATATAGAAGTATAATCAGTCGTACCAACAGGCTAAAAATAGTTTCTATCTATGGGCTGTCAGGGTGTTGAAAAGAAAATAACATAGCACAACTGACTTGCACGGTGGTGTGTTGTGCGATAAACACACAGAGTGCAATGAGATTGAGTGTTGGGGGGGGGAGGCTCGGTTAGGCTTGGTTAATTTCATTGTATCCGGGTTGTACATTGACAGTAAAGGTATTATCATTATATTAACAACACACAGTGCTTTTTTTCTTGGGAGGACGCATATACCCTAAACATTTTGTGAATCTAAGTTTGGCCTCATTGAGAGGCAGTATTTCAATAACAGTAGGGGAATGTGAGTACCCCTAAACATTATTTTTGGAAGAAGAAGAAAAACACTGACAATACTGAATAATAGTTCTAATGTAAAGTGGTTTTAATGGCATTAAATGACTAAGTTTGTAAATACAATTTGAAATGATAATTCAATCACCAAAATGAAAAACAACTGATAAAAATTCAGCCAAGGCACTTCCTTGTCATCTGCCAGATGTTCTCCAGCAGAAGCTTATTCAATGTAACATGAGCCAATCTTCCCTCTGTTTTGAGGGGGGGGGGGAGGTTGAGTTGGCTGGGGCTCATGGGAATTATAGCCCACAATGATCAGTGGGGACCAGGTTGACGGATGTTGATCTTAGTCTCTTGGAATATTATGTCCCAAGGCTGGATATTAAACTATCTTTAATGAGTGTCCTGGTTGAAAGCACCAGGAGTAGAGATTCTGCAAGCAATTTCATTCGTAGCTAGATTCCATTCAGTTTTACTTAAATACCCTGAGCCAGCTTCCCCACTCTGTTCCTCGCCAAGCAAATCAGCAGCAATTCTTTGATAGTCCAAAGTCACACATATGACTATTGAGATTGGGTCGCTGAAGGTCTGTGCTGCTCTTTTATTCCAACAGGTATGCAAATTCATAGGCAGATTCCTGTTCGAACCTGCCATATACGTTCCCTGCCCCTGTGATACCCACTCAAACAACCACTGTGTGTTCCTGCCTTGGTTGCCACTTTCTTCTTAACCTCCCTCATTGTAAAAGAAGGAAAAATGACACCTTGGTTTCCAGGTGTTTTCTTTTTAGTAATATTCAAAGGTATTTATTCTTCTTTCATATAGGACAACTGTTATATTATCGTGGATAATGAACCCAGGGTTTAATTCTAGGTTTTTCTTTTAGGTGTCCAGTCACAAATCCAGCTCAAAGAATCAGGAGGGAGTGTCAAAAGGCCTGGAGATTCCCTCCGCCTCTCCTGCCAAGCCTCTGGGTTCAACTTCGGAGGCTATGCAATGAGCTGGGTGAGACAAGCTCCTGGAAAGGGCCTGGAATGGGTGGCCTTTATACATACATCTTCAACTCCCATTTACTACTCGGATTCTGTCAAAGGAAGATTCACCATTTCCCGGGATGATTCAAGCAGCCAGCTGTCTTTGCAAATGAACAACTTGAAACCAGAGGACACTGCTGTTTATTACTGTGCAAGGCGCACAATGAGAGGAAGTAAATCTAACCTCAGACAAAAACTTTCCTTTGCAAACTTATTAGAAAAAGTGTTCCTGGTTGCAGCAAATGAAGTGGTTCGTTCAAGCAAAAACCTTAATTGGAAACTGACCCCATTGCTTATCTTTGGATTTGAACCGTGCTCTTGGAGTATCGTGGTCCAGTTGTGAGAGACACAGTGACCCTCTTCAGGTGTTCTGAAACACTAGCCAAGCAATGAGAATAGAAGATGCTCCATCCCTTCCCCCTGTTCTGCTATCTTTCCATATGGAGTGGGAAGGTCTGAAGTAGGCGTGTAACTGCATTTGGTTGATATTGTGGCATTCCTGATCACGGGAAGGGCTATAAACATGTTCAGCCAAACCTGCTTAAATTCCTCTTTCCGAAGCATGAGGGTGGTGGAGACGAAGGGCGTGGGAGTGGGCTGCACAGACATCCGTACTCCCTCTACATACTTTAACCCCCACCCCCAGTTGCTTTGAATGCTTGAGTGGGGCTGAAATCCTTGCACATATGGATCTGGAAGAGAGGACAGCAACAAGGAATATGTCATGTCCCAAAGGAGCAACCCGATTGCTAGAGCCATACCTTCCAACATTCCTCAAATGAAAATAGGGACATTTCTCATTCCCCGTCAGCTTGACTCTCCATTTTTTGGGTCCCCCCACCCCGAGCATTTTCAATACCCCAACAGTAAACAGCATACACACCTTCCACCACTCCGGGAAACCCCCTTAATCCTGATTTAATTCCTTGGTAGATTTACAAAAAGAAAAGCACACACCTATAAATAAATTTAAGAAAGGGTCAAGATTAGAGGCAAAAACAAAAGGCATGTTTTTTAAAAAAAAGAAAATAAAGAGTCTGTGCTCCACTTCGCTCCCTCTTTCTTCCTTTCCAGGGCAGCCCTGCTCTCTGCCTGTCCCTCAGAGTCACTGTGTCACACAGAGCTGAGCCTCAGGGGCCACCATATCTCCTTCTTCTCTCCAGCAGCTGCCATGAGATCCCCAAGAGAGGAGCCTAGAGGCGGCAGCCATGGGGATGCCATGGAGAGGCAACAGGATGCTCCATCACAGCTGCCACAGTCACAGCCACCGTCACTCCAGAGAAGCGCTGGCTCACGGTCCTCCCTGAACTTGGCAGCAGCAGCACTGGCAGGTTGGAATAAGAGCATTCTTTCTCCTTCTTTCTTTGTATTTTTTTCTCCCCATTTGTTCCTTTTATCTTATTGTGTCATGAACATGTTTTCATTTCATAATATATTTCATGGTATATTTGGGTCCAATACTGTCCATTTCATTTGCCACATGATGCCTTCAGAAACATGTGGAAGCATTCATAGAGCTGCCAGTCATCCAGGACCTGTAGAGCAAAATCTGGAATAGTGTGTGATATGACTGGGAATTGCCTTTCCATCTGCAAGCAAGTCCAAGCGGGTCTGTTGGGATGGTTGACTCTGAGTAGTAGACAAAAAAAATTCATGCTCCGGAGATACTTTTTGCTCTTTTATTCTGAGAAGGATATGTAAATCTGTTGTGCTCCCACCTGCTAAACTTGTACATTAGGAAATAACATGCTCGTTTCAAAACCCAGGCTTACCTTCAGAGCCAAAGGGTTGTAGTAATGCTTTTATATATTGATAGGTATGCAAATTTTCACTGACCATTTCCTCTTTAAATCAGGCAGACATCCGATCTTCCTCAACTACAAGTCCCTGAATTGCTGGGGCCAGGTTTTGCTCAACCCTCTTCAAGCACTAGACAGGGAAAACGATACTTTTACTTCTTCTTGTTTTCTTTTCAGCAATTGTTGGAGGTAAATCCATTATTTCAAATGAAGAAGGATTAGATATTCTGGCAATTGATGGTGTGCAAAAATTCTCCTTAAGATCTCTTCCTTTCTAGGTGTCCAATCAGAGGTCCGACTAGAAGAATCTGGAGGGGACATAAAAAGGCCAGGAGAGTCCCTCCGCCTCTCCTGTCGAGCCTCTGGGTTCAGCTTCATCAGCTATGCTATGGTATGGGTGAGACAAGCTCCAGGAAAAGGCTTGGAAAGGGTGGCACATATACCTGCTGATTCAGTTTACATTTACTACTTGGAGAAAGTGAAGGGGCACTTCACCACCTCCAGGGACAATTCCAACAGCCTTCTCTATCTGCAAATGAACAGCCTGACAACAGATGACACAGCTGTGTATTACTGCGCAAGAAGATACACAGTGAGTGGAGGCAAAGAAAATACTGTCCTTCCCTGACAGCCCCTCACTTTACATGGATGCTATGAACATAACAGAGTGGTTCCTTCTATAACCCAAATTATGAAAATTGTATTGTGAAATGCAATTGGGGAAAGACCACACAGAGAGAGGTGTGGGTAGAAACTGGTCTACCAAATAAAGGGAAATTTTACATGTGATGCTCTACTACTTCTGCCTGTGTCTCAATATACCAGGGGCATGTGACACACCGAAGGTGGCAGAATAATGGAATGTGGCTCTTGGGTGGCACAGGTTTGCCAGCAAGAGAAGCAGAGAAAACAGAAGCTCCTCTCTTTTCCGTCTCCCCTTCCAGTCTCCTGCTGCTAATAACCCTTTTGGAGCCAAACAGCAGGAAACTCTTGGCTGCTCCAAGCAGAGAGCATGGAAAGCATACATGCCATCTATGAGGGGGGAGCGAGGGGCTGAGGGCCCCCGGGTTTTCAAGGGGACCAGTCCCCCCCCCAATATGCATCAGCCGTGCATGCATGCTGTACAACATGCTCACTTTAACCCTGCAGCCCATGCAGAGTGCGCACAACACATTGGCATGGCGCACTGCATTCAGCCTGTGCGACTGAGGTAACAATGATGCACCATGTTTGAGCACAGCATGGGCATGGCATACAATGTGTGCATGACATCAGCACACTGTGCAGCATGCTGTCATCACTTGCACACATCTCGCATGCTGGCACCCTCAATCCTGGTAGCAAGGCAGTGCACTTGACAGAGAGGCACTTGACTTGCAGGGTGTTCATCCACTTGGGGTGCAGCCCCCTCAGATATTGTATGGGGGCCTGAAGGGAGCTTGGCTACTAGGAGATGATACCAATGGAAGGCAGGCATGAACTTACCCTGACACTAACCCAGATTTTACCAGCTCTTTTATATATGGCTCCTTGTTGGAGGAAGGGCTCATGCAAATCCCTCATGGAGACTGTGGGATTCTTGGGGCAGGTGTTATCTCCTTCAATATAAATTGTTCCTTTTCTCCCTGACCCAAAGCCTCCTCTTTCTTACCTCTCTAGCACATTACTTTCTTAATACCATGAAGTTCTTGTGGTTCTTGTTGTCTTTGGTGGCCATTACAAAAGGTAAGTGCAAATTCTGTGGGAAGTTCAAAATATTAGTGTATTTCAAGTGGTGATTATGTGACGTTCAAACACTCATTGAAATCTTCTCTATTTCCAAGGGGCCTTCTCAGATGTTCAACTTGTATCATCTGGGCCAGGAATGGTGAGACCAGGAGAGGACCTCAGCCTGCTCTGTAAAGTCACAGGTTTCTCCATCTCCACTCAGCATTCTGTCTGGCACTGGTTCCGTCAAGCTGCTGAAAAAAGTCTAGAATGGATTGTAGCAGTACACCCCTATGATGGGACTAAGTGGTATGCCCCTTCTCTGAAGAGCCGAATAACCATTTCTTCAGATTCTTCCAAGAATGAGTTTTCTCTCCAGCTGAACACTCTGGCAGCTGCCGACTCTGCGGTGTATTTTTGTGCCAGGCAATACACAGTGAGACACAGCAATTGGTGCTGTGTACAAAAAGAGGAAACTGATTTTGAATGCAGAAATGTGGTTCTAATAAATGACGATCAATAAATAAGTATGTCAAAACCATGTGAAATGAAAATCAGCACAAAGTGAGACAAGGTATCTTGGGGCTATATACAAAAGGGGAAAGTCTTTCAGAAACAGAATCTCTGTTTTCTGTTCTGTGCATGTAAGATATAGCAACATCATATACTTGCAATATCCTACCCTAACCCAGAGGTTGCTGTTTAGGCAATACATGAACATAATATCCAAATAACATAATTTTCTTATCTCAGACTACCATTCGTATAGAAGGTGATAAATGATTTCTGTTAAACAAAAACCTTTTATAATGTGAGGGAAGTCATCTGTTTTCATTTTTACATAATACAGTAAAAGTGAACAGTTACAAAACAGTCTTCGTGCCAGGTTTTTAAATTTAATTTTCCACAAGTGCTATTTGCCATAGTTTGGTGGCCCAGTGTATCTCCCTATTATGAGCCTGTCTTAATATTGCCCCCTCTTGTGTTGACATACTTCTGCAAAGCCATGAGCTGATCTGTGCCACTGTTGGGCTTGATATTAACAGGTATTGTAATTCCTGGATCAGGCAGAAGCTTGGCAAAGGATTGGAATGGTCCTTTTGGTATAATAGCTCTGAGGTCAATTGTTATTCTTCTGCAATAGAAATGTGACACTTGGTTTCAGATGGTAGCTCCAGTTTCCATCTATCTGCAGATGAGAAGCCTGAAAGCAAAAGACATTGTATTACTGTGCAAGACACACAAATCCCACTAGACCTCAGACAACAACCGTTTGTTGCATTCACTTTAGTAAAGAGTTCCCAGAGGGGGCACCACAGAACCACAAAACAAAAATTTACAGAACAGAGCTGACATCAGAAGGGAAGATGTTTAACAATAGCTATTAATAATACTATTAATGAGCACTCACACTTTACACTGTGGGTGCCTTTTGCGGGATCACGCGCGGCACTTCAGACCCCAGGGAAATTACGGGTTGTGTGAGCTGGCCTGTCTCAGTGTTACTCTTTGGAGGTTCACGGTCAGCCTCAGTTAGTCAATTTATACTGCTGGGAGGTGGGGCCAGTCATATAAATAAGGAGTGGAGTTGGCAGCAGCCAGGCAGTCTGCTTAGGAGTTCACCCACCCAACCCTCCCTTTATTTAATGTTTCTTGTTTGCAGGTTAACCTTTTTCTTCCTGTTTAGTGGACGCTGCTACGGTCTTTTGACTGGTTCCTGTTGAAGAACCGGGAATAAATTTTACTGCATTGGCAGGTTTTGTCTTCCCCATAACAATTCGTCACAACTTTGGCAATTTAAGGCCTTGGTCTTTTCTTCCATAAAATTGGGGGGGGGGGGAGTGATGACTCACCCCCCCTGCAGTGGCGATTCCAGGGTCCCCTATTAAAGGGGTTGTCATATGGGTGTCACTGGCCATACGCTGAAAGGTTGTCAGTGAACTACCCTACGTGCAGGGATATGGGGTGGGCTGCCTGCATACACATGCATCTTGCAGAGCACCCCCATATCCCAGTTACCCTGAGGAGCCCCGGTTCTCCCGGCTGAGGGGCTGGGAGGGACACACGCCCAATGCCTAAGCCAAGGTCTTCCTACAATTGAAAGTTGTGGCCAAATTTTAATTCCATAACACGTTGCCACAAGTCATTATTCCATTTTGGTGGTCCCTGGGGGCTGGGGAAGTTGCCGCCTGGTCATGCAATATTACTAATACTATTAATATTATTACTGCTAATAGTTTCACAAGAGCTATTAATAATACTGAAAAACTTTTATTCTTTGGTCCAGATCCAGCCTTGTTGTGAGTTGCCATTGGATCATCCTGTTCCTACTCACTAAGCCAGAACACAGCAATGTTCACTCCAACTTCATCAATACCATACCGTCCAACATTTCCCAACCCACATCTAGGATGCCCCCTACTGACACCACCCAGGTTCCCTCCCAGGTGCCAATTCAGAAATCCAGCACAAAGAATCTGGAGGGGACATTAAAAGCCCCATGGAGTCTCCCCTCCACTGGACTGGGTGTGAAAGGCTCATGGACAAGGCCACAAATGGGTGGCCAAAATAAGCACGTCTTCACCTCCTGTTTACTTGTTGGATTCTATTAAAGGAAGATTCACCATCTCCAGGGATGGTTCAAACAGTCAGCTCTCTTCACAAATGAACAACTTGAAACCTGAGGACACAGCTGTGTGTCACTGTCCAAGAGAACCACAGTGAGAGGAAGTGAATCTAAAGAGCAGCAAGGCTCTCTTTTGCTCAAATCTTTCTGGGTTGACCCTGCTGTAAGATAATGTTTTTCAACATTGGATAATGATGGTCTTCGTTTTCAGTGTTCCGAAAGAGTTGGTGAAGGAAGGAGGGAAAGAGCGCAAATCACCTGCAGATCCAGCTATACATATGAGGAGTTCTGGCCAAGCCATAATAAACACAGCTAGGTCAGCTGCAACAGGGGCACAGCATCCCATTTCACCTCCTTTGGAGAAATGGGAAGGGTTACTGCTGTGCCATCTTCTGCCTGCCCCCGGCTGAAGATACCCTTACCTATGTTTAGTGGCAAGATCTAATGAGATCTCACAAGAAGGAGTCACCAATTCTGGTGCTGCTTCTCTACTGGTTTTGCAATATTTTATTTGTCCTCATGAAAGCTTGTCAGCATCTTGGTGCACTTTTTCTCCAATATATACATTTATGTATGGAATTTCACCAATATACAAAGTGTTCCCTCTTAAAATAATGTGTTTCTATATGTCTTTTTTTAACATTATGATGCAAGCTGTCCCCAGATAAATGCATTTCTGGATATATCGGGCGGTGGGGGGGGGGGGGGTAGGACCATAGCACTTCTTGAGTTGGTGGTTCTTGTGAAGAGGCACCTGATGTATGTAATAAGGCCTCCTCAACCTTGGTTTGACCCTTGCGTTGATCAACTAGCAGTCAGGCCTCTTACAGTTGCATTCACTAAGGTTGTTGCCTAATTTGAACCATACACTGTAGTCTTGAGTGGTCTTTTGGTCGGCGTTGACCTGTAGGGTTTGGGGACACAACACCTCTATATGCAAATTGTTCCTCTTCTCCTCTGTGGCCCTTTAGCTGGGAAATAATTGTGAATTAAGAGTTCAGAAGAAAGGAGGTTATTATATGAAGCACATGCAAATCAGCTGAAAGGCTTCACTGCCTTAAAAGCTGCCCTTTCCAATTCAGTCTTGACACCTCCAGCCAGATAAGACTGAGTCAGTCAAGAAGGTGACCCAAACAAACATGATTCTTTTGTTAAACCTCCTTCTCTTCTTGACAGCTCTCCCAGGTAATATTTCTCTCACAGGAAATCCTGGAGACTTGCACACTTTTCTACACAGGTATCCCCTGATGTTCTTTCTTCTATTTTTTAGGCTGTCACTCAGAGGTTCAGTTGGTGGAGACTGGAGGAGGTGCTGTAGCTCCTGGAGGCTCCCTCCACCTCTCCTGCAAGGCTTCAGGATTCACCTTTACTAGTTTTGATATCCACTGGATTCGTCAGGCTCCTGGGAAAGGACTGTAGTGGGTGGCTGGAGTTAGCAGCCCTTCTGGAAGTAGCCAATGGTATAATTCCAAGGTTCAGGGATGCTTCACCATCTCCAGAGACAATCCTCAAACTTCAGCCTATCTTCAAATGACCAGCTTGAAGCCTGAGGACTCTGCCTTGTATTACTGTTCAAGAGACACAGTGACAACTTCTGCTTTCCTGCTTGTACAAAAAGCGCTGCTTTGCAGCATTTGCAGCTGGAATGCAGATGCTAGAAGAGGATGTATTTTTAACAAGGGGGGAAGAAAAGCAAACAGGGACCCAGTGTGGTGTAGTGGTTAAGAGCGGTAGTCTCGTAATCCTGGGTAACCGGGTTCGCGTCTCCGCTCCTCCACATGCAGCTGCTGGGTGACCTTGGGCCACTCACACTTCCTTGAAGTCTCTCAGCCCCACTCACCTCACAGAGTGTTTGTTGTGGGGGAGGAAGGGAAAGGAGAATGTTAGCCGCTTTGAGACTCCTTAAAGGGAGTGAAAGGCGGGATATCAAATCCAAACTCTTCTTCTTCTTCTTCAGTGGGGCAACTCCCATGTGAAGTGCACAATACATCACAGTGCCACACCAAGGCTGCATTCAAACAGCTTTCATTCCATTCTCCCAATGTTTCCTTACCACATGGTTTCTGTCTCTGGTGAGATCTCTCTTTCACATGACACAAAAGCTACTTCTGTAAATCTAGTGTAATCCTGTGGAATCTTAGCGCTCATTTCCATGATAATGTATTCCAGAAAAACATCCATTTGGAATTCCATCATCCTGGATTTTTGTGCTTGCTGTGATTTGAGCACTGGTGTAGGAAGAGGAGTGTGGGGCGAACACACCACCCCTGGCAGCGCAATTCTGGCGGGGTGCCATCACGGCTGCCAAGTTCCCACAGGCGGGGGTTTTTCCAGCTCTGTTTGGAGTGATTTTATATTACTAAGACGCTGAACTTGTGGTTGGACAAACACATGGTTTTATGCAACTATTTGATGTAACATTGTTTTCTGTCTATTTTGGAGCAAGCTACAATTCTATGATTCTATGAAAGTTCTGTAAGTGAAGCTTTGAAACCATATTTTTGGTAGAGATTATTTTTATTTCAAGTGGTGTCAGTTTTTATTCATTCTATTATTTCCAGATGCCAATAAGATTACTTCCCCATCTTTAAGAAAGACAGAAAGGAAAGGAAAGGAAAGGAAAGGAAAGGAAAGGAAAGGAAAGGAAAGGAAAGATGGCAGCCTAATTACCCAAGCCCCATTTTGCTCTTTGATCCTGAGAGGAATATTCAAACCTACTGTGGGAACAACTGCTAAACTGGACACTGGAAAATAATAGCTTGTTATATAGACTAGGCTTGCCTTCAGAACCATAGTTTGCCCAACAGCTGTAGTGCTGCTTTTAACTTACTACATATGCAAATTATTGGAGAGAGCTTCCTCCTTAAATCCGCCAGGCACCCTGCCTTCCTCAGCCACAAGACCCTGAAAGCGTGGGCCAGAATTTGCTCAAACCTTTCCAGGCATTAGATGGAAAAAATGATAGTTTTGCTTCAGCTTGTTTTCTTTTCAGCATTTTTTAGAGGTAAATCCATCCTTTCAAATAAACAAGATTTGGACAGCCAGGCTGCTAATAATATGCAGAAGCGATAATTGATATCTCTTTTTTTTAGGCATACAATCGGATATCCAGCTGGTAGAGTCTGGAGGGGATGCAAAAAAGCCTGGAGAGTCCCTCCGCCTTACCTGTCGAGCCTCCGGGTTCACCTTCAGCAGCTATAGCATGAACTGGGTGAGACAAGCTCCAGGAAAGGGCCTGGAATGGGTGGCCTATATAAGTACAGCTTCATCTCCCATTTACTACTCAGATTCTGTCAAAGGACGATTCACCATTTCCAGAGATGATTCAAACAGCCAGCTGTATTTGCAAATGAACAACCTTAAACCTGAGGACACAGCCGTGTATTACTGTGCAAGAGACACAGTGAGAGACTTCCCATTAGACCTTAGACAAAAACTCTTCATTGCATCCCATTAGTGAAGTTTCCAGAGCGGGCACCAAAGCACCACAAACCAGAAACTCTCAGAGCAGAGCACAAAAAAACAACAACAAGGGAATAACAATAGCTTTTACTACAGGGAGCATCTGTTCCTCTTTGGCCCATCTCTAGCCTATTGGGCGTTGTCCCATGATCATCTTGTTCCAACCCAGTAAACCCATTCAAAGCAAATTCATCCTGCCCATTCCTTTCTTTCTCTCACAGGGCTTCATTATTCCCTCAAGATTTCTGTTCTTTCACAAATTCTGATTACAGTGGAAGATATTCAGGAGCAGCTTCTGCCGCCAGCATGTTGTGATCCTCCTGGACTGGGAATAAAGTAATCGGGAAATACTATGTTCATTTATTGAAATTCAGAGAAACTAATGTTTTCGCCTAGATAAGTAAAACAACAGCAATTTACAGTTCTTTCCCCATCACAACACAATGCCCAGGACTGCTACATTGTTCCTTCCAGCTTGATCCACATAGGTTAGGCAGGTAAGCCTCCTCACATCCCAGCTACTTTCCCCATGCAGCCAAGATTCTTCCTTTTCAAGTGTGGTGCCGCACAACTGCACAGCAGCCTCCCTGCCTGCCTCACCTGCAATAAAAGCTGGTTTTAGTGAGTGGAGCTTCCACAAAGGCAGAGTCCCAAGGGCAGGGGCCTAGGGATGAAGTCTGTGGGCTTGACTAGCAAAGCCAGTCAACAAGTCAAGAACCATCAACACCTCCAAAATGCTAGCGCCAACTTGTCTCTTCATAAAACTTTCTTCTTTCTGCTTCTTAGCTGGCACCATTGAAAGGCTGGGGCTGATGGGCATTATCATTCCCAATGATAATGGGGACCAGGTTGATGGATGTTAATCTAAGTCTGCATTTTGCTACATTATGCCCAAGGCTGGTATTTTAATTATCCATCATGGGCATGGACTTTCAATCCATTCTTTGGTTCAAAGCACCAAGAGTGGATATTCTGCTACCAATTTCCTTCCGAGCTTGATTCAGTTCAATTTTAACTTCAATATCTTGAGACAACTGCCCTGTTCCTCACCATGGGTGTTGCCAGACAGTTTTGACTGTCCATAGTCACATGTATGCCTATGAGATGGGGTTGTCAGGCTGCTCTGTTATCCTCACACTGTAAGGAATAGGCTGCCGCCCTACCCCTAGAATATTTCAGAACTAAAAACTTACTGTAGCATCTTATAAAAAAGAGAGAGATCCGAACCTACCAACAAAGAATAGGAACAACTCCACTATGCCATAACCTCAAAGAAAAAAATCCTGGTCCTTGGTTTCTGGGGCATTTAACACCAATGACCTCTCTTCTCCACCTATTTTGCCTAGTGGTTAGTTCCTTTGCTTTTCAAGTGCCTTACAGGAAGTTCTTTACAGTAGGACAGGTTTTCATCATTTATGCAAATTGATGCCTCCGAGCGCCCTCCAGTTTCATGAGATAAAATAAAAATGTTAATAGATGTTAAACTAGACCCTGATTGCTGGGCTCTTTTGCTGCCCAACCTATTCACAGATATGTCTGGACTTATGCCACACACAGGCATGGACAAGTGCAATCATCGTTCCAATGTACAAAAAGGGAGAGTGCACATTACCATCCAACTACAGACCAATAAGCCTCCTCTCCATATTGGGGAAGCTATATGCTAAACAACCTCTGGGAAAGCTTACCCAGTGGATGTCCCAATTTGTGTTACCAGGCCCTGAGCAGGTGGGCTATTTCCAGGGAAAAACCACCTTGCATTACTGTGTCATACTTTCCCACCTAGTGAATAAATACTCTAGTTTCTTAATCAAAAACTTTGTACAGCGTTTCTGGACCTAAAAGGAGTCTTTGACTCAATCCTGAGGGAGCTGCTCTGGAACAAACTGTCCATATTGAACATCAATGAAAGGTTACTCTTTCTCATCTGAAAAGTATACACCTCAACGTTCTGTCAGGTGAGATGCTCCCAATAAGGCAGGCTCACCCCCAAAAATCATTGCCAACAAAGGCAAATAATAATAATAATAATTACTCCTCTTCTTCTCTATGGACATTTATCTGGGGAAGAATCATGAATTAAGAGTTCAGAGAAAAGGGGGTTATTATATGAAGCACATGCAAATCAGTTGAACCACTTCACAGCCTTAAAAGCTGCCCTTTCCACCTCCAGCCAGATAAGACTGAGCCAGTCAAGAAGGTGATCCAAGCAAACATGATTCTTTGGTTAAACCTCCTTCTCTTCTTGACAGCTCTCCCAGGTAATATTTATCTCACTGGAAACTCTGGGAACTTGCACACTTTTCTACACAGGTATCCCCTGATGCTCTTTCTTTTATTTTTTAGGCTGTCACTCAGAGGTTCAGTTGGTGGAGACTGGAGGAGGTGCTGTAGCTCCTGGAGGCTCCCTTCGCCTCTCCTGCAAGGCTTCAGGATTCACCTTTACTGATTATGAAATCCACTGGATTCGTCAGTCTCCAGGGAAAGGACTGGAGTGGGTGGCTGGAGTTAGCAGCCCTTCTGGAAGTAGCCAATGGTATAATTCCAAGGTTCAGGGACGATTCACCATCTCCAGAGACAATTCTCAAACCTCAGCCTATTTGCAAATGAGCAGCTTGAAGCCTGAAGACTCTGCCTTGTATTACTGTGCAAGAACCACAGTGACAACTTCTGCTTTCCTGCTTGTACAAAAACCCCAGAAGCTGCTTCCCAGCAGATGCTGGAAATAACCTAGCAAAGGATTGGAATGGCTCATTTGGTATTATGATTCCACCTCCTGGGTACAGTTGTTATTCTTCTGCAATGCAAGGGCAATTATGGGCCTCTAAATGTGACTCCAGCTTCCATCTGCAATTGAACAGCCTGAGAGCAGAAGACATGGCCTTGTACTACTGTGTGAGAGACGTGGGGCTTGCCCACACTTCTGTTTGTCCAGCATTTAGAAAGAATGGGTCTAAGAGGTTTTCTGCATGTCCCATGCTTTCTAGGCATAGAATTAAGGGGTGTCTGGTTTGCCACACCGCTTTCCCAAAGAAAGTCCATTCTTTACCACAAATATCATTCTTTAGAAGAAAACCCCATTGACGTTTTCCTGCGGGGAAGTGGTGAAACAAGTGGAAGTGTGGAAGAGGCAACAGTATGAGAGATCCCAGCAGACCTCAGGGGGGAAAAACCTGTTTCCTGCATTCACTTTAGTAAAGAGATCCCAGAGGGGGCAGCAGAGAACCATGAATTAGAAACCCACAAAGCAGGTATAACCAAGTAAGATATTATGCAATAACTATGCAATAACTATTATATTAACTTTCATATTGTATCAAAGTGTGGTATGCTGGCCTGACAGCCATGGACAGAAAGTCTCTACAGACGGTGGTGAATACAGCACATGATATCAAGGGCTGTCCCTTGAGTCCGCTAGATGACATTGCAAGGGATCGTTGCCTTAGGAGAACAACAACAACAACAAAAATTATCAGGGAGGACTCACATCCCCGCCAGCACCTCTTTAATCTTCTACCCTCAGGCAGGAGATATAGAAGTATAATCAGTCGTACCAACAGGCTAAAAATAGTTTCTATCCGTGGGCTGTCAGGGTGTTGAAAAGAAAATAACATAGCACAACTGACTTGCACGGTGGTGTGTTGTGCGATAAGCACACAGAGTGCAATGAGATTGAGTGTTGGGGGGGGGGGAGGCTCGGTTAGGCTTGGTTAATTTCATTGTATCCGGGTTGTACATTGACAGTAAAGGTATTATCATTATATTAACAACACACAGTGCTTTTTTTCTTGGGAGGACGAATACCCCTAAACATTTTGTGAATCTAAGTTTGGCCTCATTGAGAGGCAGTATTTCAATATCAGTAGGGGAATGTGAGTACCCCTAAACATTATTTTTAGAAGAAGAAGAAGAAAAGCACTGACAATACTGAATAATAGTTCTAATGTAAAGTGGTTTTAATGGCATTAAATGACTAAGTTTGTAAATACAATTTGAAATGATAATTCAATCACCAAAATGAAAAACAACTGATAAAAATTCAGCCAAGGCACTTCCTTGTCATCTCCCAGATGTTCTCCAGCAGAAGCTTATTCAATGTAACATGAGCCAATCTTCCCTCTGTTTTGAGGGGGGGGGGAGGTTGAGTTGGCTGGGGCTCATGGGAATTATAGCCCACAATGATCAGTGGGGACCAGGCTGACGGATGTTGATCTTAGTCTCTTGGAATATTATGTCCCAAGGCTGTATATTAAACTATCTTTAATGAGTGTCCTAGTTGAAAGCACCAGGAGTAGAGATTCTGCAAGCAGTTTCATTCGTAGCTAGATTCCATTCAGTTTTACTTAAATACCTTGAGCCAACTTCCCCTCTCTGTTCCTCACCAAGCAAATCAGCAGCAATTCTTTGATAGCCCAAAGTCACACATATGACTATGGAAATTGGGTTGCTGAAGGCCTGTGCTGCTCTTTTATTCTGACAGGTATGCAAATTCATAGGCAGCTTCCTGTTCAAACCTGCCATATACGTTCCCTGCGCCTGTGATAACCACTCAAACAACCATTGTGTGTCCTGCCTGGGTTGCCACTTTCATCTTAACCCCTCTCCTAGTAAAAGAAGGAAAAATGACACCTTGGTTTCCAGGTGTTTTCCTTTTAGTAATATTCGAAGGTATTTGTTCTTCTTTCATATAGAACTGTTATATTATAGTGCATAATGAACTCACAGTTTAATTGTAGGTCTTTCTTTCAGGTGTCCAGTCACAAATCCAGCTCAAAGAATCAGGAGGGAGCATCAAAAGGCCTGGAGATTCCCTCCGCCTCTCCTGCCAAGCCTCTGGGTTCAACTTCGGAGGCTATGCAATGAGCTGGGTGAGACAAGCTCCTGGAAAGGGCCTGGAATGGGTGGCCTTTATACATACATCTTCAACTCCCATTTACTACTCGGATTCTGTCAAAGGAAGATTCACCATTTCCCGGGATGATTCAAGGAGCCAGCTGTCTTTGCAAATGAACAACTTGAAACCGGAGGACACTGCTGTTTATTACTGTGCAAGGCGCACAATGAGAGGAAGTAAATCTAACCTCAGACAAAAACTTTCCTTTGCAAACTTATTAGAAAAAATCCTCCTGGTTGCAGCAAATGAAGTGGTTAGTTCAAGCTAAAACCTTAATTGGAAACTGGCCCCATTGCTTATCTTTGGATTTGAACTGTGCTCTTGGAGTATCGTGGTCCAGTTGTGAGAGACACAGTGACCCTCTTCAGGTGTTCTGAAACACTAGCCAAGCAATGAGAATGGAAGATGCTCCATACCTTCCCCATGTTCTGCTATCTTTCCATATGGAGTAGGAAGATCTGAAGTAGGCGTGTAACTGCATTTGGCTGATATTGTAGCATTCCTGAACACGGGAAGGGCTATAAACATGTTCAGCCAAACCTGCTTAAATTCCCCTTTCTGAAGCATGAGGGTGGTGGAGACCAAGGGCGTGGGAGTGGGCTGCACAGACATCCGTACTCCCTCTACATACTTTAACCCCCACCCCCAATTGCTTTGAATGCTTGAGTGGGGCTGAATTCCTTGCACATATGGATCTGGAAGAGAGGCCAGCAACAAGGACCTTGTATCAGTGCATCCCTAGGAATATGTCATGTCCCAAAGGAGCAACCCGATTGCTAGAGCCATACCTTCCAACATTCCTCAAATGAAAATAGGGACATTTCTCATTCCCCGTCAGCTTGACTCTCCATTTTTTGGGTCCCCCCACCCCGAGCATTTTCAATACCCCAACAGTAAACAGCACACACACCCTCCACCACTCCGGGAAACCCCCTTAATCCTGATTTAATTCCTTGGTAGATTTACAAAAAGAAAAGCACACACCTATAAATAAATTTAAGAAAGGGTCAAGATTAGAGGCAAAAACAAAAGGCATGTTTTTTTAAAAAAGAAAATAAAGACTCTGTGCTCCACTTCGCTCCCTCTTTCTTCCTTTCCAGGGCAGCCCTGCTCTCTCTCTGCCTGTCCCTCAGAGTCACTGTGTCACACAGAGCTGAGCCTCAGTGGCCACCATATCTCCTCCTTCTCTCTAGCAGCTGCTATGTGATCCCCAAGAGAGGAGGCTAGAGGCAGCAGCCATGGGGATGCCATGGAGAGGCAACAGGATGCTCCATCGCAGCTGCCACAGCCACCGTCACTCCAGAGAAGCGCTGGCTCATGGTCCTCCCTGAACGTGGCAGCAGCAGCACTGGCAGGTTGGAATAAGAACATTCTTTCTCCTTCTTTCTTTGTATTTTTTCTCCCCATTTGTTCCTTTTATCTTATTGTATCATGAACATGTTTTCATTTCATAATATATTTCATGGTATATTTGGGTCCAATACTGTCCATTTCATTTGCCTCATGATGCCTCCAGAAACATGTGGAAGCATTCATAGAGCTGCCAGTCATCCAGGACCTGTAGAGCAAAATCTGGAATAGTGTGTGATATGACTGGGAATTGCCTTTCCATCTGCAAGCAAGTCCAAGCGGGTCTGTTGGGATGGTTGACTCTGAGTAGTAGACAAAACAAATTCATGCTCCAGAGATACTTTTTGCTCTTTTATTCTGAGAAGGATATGTAAATCTGTTGTACTCCCACCTGCTAAACTTGTACATTAGGAAATAACATGCTCGTTTCAAAACCCAGGCTTATCTTCAGAGCCAAAGGGTTGTAGTAATGCTTTTATAAATTGATAGGTATGCAAATTTTCACTGACCATTTCCTCTTTAAATCAGGCAGACATCCGATCTTCCTCAACTACAAGTTCCTGAATTGCTGGGGCCAGGTTTTGCTCAACCCTCTTCAAGCACTAGACAGGGAAAATGATACTTTTACTTCCTCTTGTTTTCTTTTCAGCAATTGTTGGAGGTAAATCCATTATTTCAAATGAAGAAGAATTAGATATTCTGGCAATTGACGGTGTGCAAAATGTCTCATTAGGATCTCTTCCTTTCTAGGTGTCCAATCAGAGGTTCGACTAGAAGAATCTGGAGGTGACATGAAAAGGCCAGGAGAGTCTCACCGCCTCTCCTGTTGAGCCTCTGGGTTCACCTTCAGCAGCTATGTCATGTACTGGGTGAGACAAGCACCAGGAAAAAGCTTGGAATGGGTGGCATATATATCTCGTGCTTCATCTGTTTACTACTTGGATAAAGTGAAGGGGCGCTTCACCATCTCCAGGGACAATTCAAACAGCCTTCTCTATCTGCAAATGGACAGCCTGACAGCAGATGACACAGCTGTGCATTACTGTGCAAGAAAAGACACAGTGAGAGGAAGTGAATCTGAAGGCAGGCAAAAACTGTCCTTCCTTCACAGCCCCTCACCTTATATGGATTCTATGAACATAACAGAGTTCCTTCTATAACACAAATTATGAAAATTATATTGTGAAATGCAATTGGTGAAAGACCACAGAGAGAGAGGTGTGGGTAGAAACTCATCTATCAAATGCTCTACTACTTCTGCCTGCGTCTCAATATACCAGGGGCATGTGACACACCAAAGGTGGCAGAATAATGGAATGTGGCTCTCGGGTGGCACAGGTTTGCCAGCAGGAGAGGCAGAGCTGGGAAGCAGAGAAAACAGAAGTTCCTCTCTCTTCCATCTCCCCTTCCACTCTGCTGCTGCTGTTAACCCTTTGGGAGCCAAACAGCAGGAAACTCTTGGCTGCTCCAAGCAGAGAGCATGTAAAGCATACGTGCCATCTAAGAGGGGGAGAGCGAGGGGCTGAGGGCCCCCGAGTTTTCAAGGGGACCAGTCCCCCCCCCCCAATATGCATCAGCCTTGCATGCATGCTGTACAGCATGCTCACTTTAATCCTGCAGCCCATGCAGAGTGCACACAACACATTGGCATGGCGCACAGCATTCAGCCTGTGCGACTGAGGTAACAATGATGCACCATGTTTGAGCACAGCATGGGCATGGCATACAATGTGTGCATGACATCAGCACACTGTGCAGCATGCTGTCATCACTTGCACACATCTCGCATGCTGGCACCCTCAATCCTGGTAGCAAGGCAGTGCACTTGACAGAGAGGCACTTGACTTGCAGGGTGTTCATCCACTTGGGGGGCAGCCCCCTCAGATATTGTATGGGGGCCTGAAGGGAGCTTGGCTACTAGGAGATGATACCAATGGAAGGCAGGCATGAACTTACCCTGACACTAACCCAGATTTTACCAGCTCTTTTATATATGGCTCCTTGTTGGAGGAAGGGCTCATGCAAATCCCTCATGGAGACTGTGGGATTCTTAGGGCAGGTGTTATCTCCTTCAATATAAATTGTTCCTTTTCTCCCTGACCCAAAGCCTCCTCTTTCTTACCTCTCTAGCACATTACTTTCTTAATACCATGAAGTTCTTGTGGTTCTTGTTGTCTTTGGTGGCCATTACAAAAGGTAAGTGCAAAGTCTGTGGGAAGTTCAAAATTTTAGTGTATTTCAAGTGGTGATTATGTGATGTTCAAACACTCATTGAAAACTTCTCTGTTTCCAAGGGGCCTTCTCAGATGTTCAACATGTATCATCTGGGCCAGGAATGGTGAGACCAGGAGAGGACCTCAGCCTGCTCTGTAAAGTCACAGGTTTCTCCATCTCCACTCAGCATTCTGTCTGGCACTGGTTCCGTCAAGCTGCTGAAAAAAGTCTAGAATGGATTGTAGCAGTACACCCCTATGATGCGACTAAGTAGTATGCCCCTTCTCTGAAGAGCCGAATAACCATTTCTTCAGATTCTTCCAAGAATGAGTTTTCTTTCCAGCTGAGCACTCTGGCAGCTGCCGACTCAGCAGTGTATTTTTGTGCCAGGCAACACACAGTGAGACACAGCAATTGGTGCTTTGTACAAAAAGAGGAAAGTGATTTTGAATGCAGAAATGTGGTTCTAATAAATGACGATCAATAAATAAGTATGTCAAAACCATGTGAAATGAAAATCAGCACAAAGTGAGACAAGGTATCTTGGGGCTATATACAAAAGGGGAAAGTCTTTCAGAAACAGAATCTCTGTTTTCTGTTCTGTGCATGTAAGATATAGCAACATCATATACTTGCAATATCCTACCCTAACCCAGAGGTTGCTGTTTAGGCAATACATGAACATTTACAGAACAGAGCTGACATCAGAAGGGAAGATGTTTAACAATAGCTATTAATAATACTATTAATGAGCACTCACACTTTACACTATGGGTGCCCTTTGCGGGATCACGCGCGGCACTTCAGACCCCAGGGAAATTACGGGTTCTGTGAGCTGGCCTGCCCCTCAGTGTTACTCTTTGGAGGTTCACGGTCAGCCTCAGTTAGTCAATTTATACTGCTGGGAGGTGGGGCCAGTCATATAAATAAGGAGTGGAGTTGGCAGCAGCCAGGCAGTCTGCTTAGGAGTTCACCCATCCAACCCTCCCTTTGTTTAATGTTTCTTGTTTGCAGGTTAACCTTTTTCTTCCTGTTTAGTGGACGCTGCTACGGTCTTTTGACTGGTTCCTGTTGAAGAACCAGGTATAAATTTTCCTGCATTGGCAGGTTTGGTCTTCCCCATAACAATTCGTCACAACTTTGGCAGTTTAAGGCCTTGGTCTTTTCTTCCATAAAATTGGGGGGGGGGGAGTGATGACTCACCCCCCCCTGCAGTGGCGATTCCAGGGTCCCCTATTAAAGGGGTTGTCATATGGGTGTCACTGGCCATACGCTGAAAGGTTGTCAGTGAACTAACCTACGTGCAGGGATATGGGGTGGGCTGCCTGCATACACATGCATCTTGCAGAGCACCCCCATATCCCAGTTACCCTGAGGAGTCGTGGTTCTCCCGGCTGAGGGGCTGGGAGGGACACACGCCCAATGCCTAAGCCAAGGTCTTCCTACAATTGAAAGTTGTGGCCAAATTTTAATTCCATAACACGTTGCCACAAGTCATTATTCCATTTTGGTGGTCCCTGGGGGCTGGGGAAGTTGCCGCCTGGTCATGCAATATTACTAATACTATTAATATTATTACTGCTAATAGTTTCACAATAGCTATTAATAATACTGAAAAGCTTTTATTCTTTGGTCCAGATCCAGCCTTGTTGTGAGTTGCCATTGGATCATCCTGTTCCTACTCACTAAGCCAGAACACAGCAATGTTCACTCCAACTTCATCAATACCATACCGTCCAACATTTCCCAACCCACATCTAGGATGCCCCCTACTGACACCACCCAGGTTCCCTCCCAGGTGCCAATTCAGAAATCCAGCACAAAGAATCTGGAGGGGACATTAAAAGCCCCATGGGGTCTCTGAGTGTGAAAGGCTCCTGGACAAGGCCACAAATGGGTGGCCAAAATAAGCACATCTTCACCTCCTGTTTACTTCTTGGATTCTATTAAAGGAAGATTCACCATCTCCAGGGATGGTTCAAACAGTCAGCTCTCTTCACAAATGAACAACTTGAAACCTGAGGACACAGCTGTGTGTCACTGTCCAAGAGAACCACAGTGAGAGGAAGTGAATCTAAAGAGCAGCAAGGCTCTCTTTTGCTCAAACCTTTCTGGGTTGACCCTGCTGTAAGATAATGTTTTTCAACACTGGATGATCATGGTCTTCGTTTTCAGTGTTCCGAAAGAGTTGGTGGAGGAAGGAGGGAAAGAGCGCAAATCACCCGCAGATCCAGCTATACATATGAGGAGCCTCTCTAGCAAAGCTATAATAAACACACACAACCCTCCCTAGGTCAGCTGCGACAGGGGCAGTGCAACCCATTTCACCTCCTTTGGAGAAATGGGAAGTGTTACTGCTGTACCTTCTTCCGCTTGCCCCCAGCCAAAGATACCCTTACTTATGTTTAGTGGCCAGTTCCGGCAAGATCTAATGAGATCTCACAAGAAGGAGTCACCAATTCTGGTGCTGCTTCTCTACTGGTTTTGCAATATTTTCTTTGTCCTCATGAAAGCTTGTCAGCATCTTGGTGCAATTTTTCTCCCCTCTATACATTTATGTATGCATTTTCACCAATATACAAAGTGTTCCCTCTTAAAATAATGTCTTTCTATATGTCTTTTTTTACCATAATGATGCAAGCTGTCCCCAGATAAATGCATTTCTGGATATATCGGGGGGGGGGGGGTAGGACCATAGCACTTATTGAGTTGGTGGTTCTTGTGAAGAGGCACCTGATGTATGTAATAAGGCCTCCTCAACTTTGGTTTGACCCGTGGGTCGATCAACTAGCAGTCAGGCCTCTTACAAATGCATTCAATAAGGTTGTCGCCTAATTTGAACTATATTGAGTGGTCTTTTGGTCAGCCGTGACCTGCAGGGCTATGGGGACACAGCACCTCCACATGCAAATTGCTCCTCTTCTTCTTTGTGGCCCTTTAGCTGGGAAAGAATTGTGAATTAAGAGGAAAGCAGGTTATTATATGAAGCACATGCAAATCAGTTGAACCATATCACTGCCATAAAAGCTGCCCTTTCCAATTCAGTCTTGCCACCTCCAGCCAGCTAAGACTGAGCCAGTCAAGAAGGTGATCCAAACAATCTGCAACACAGAGGAGACATGGTTCTTTGGTTAAACCTCCTTCTCTTCTTGACAGCTCTCCCAGGTAATCTTTCTCTCACTGGAAACTCTCGAAACTTGCAAACTTTTCTACACAGGTATCCCCTGATTATCTTTCTTCTATTTTTTAGGTTGTCACTCAGAGGTTCAGTTGGTGGAGACTGGAGGAGGAGCTGTAGCTCCTGGAGGCTCCCTCCGCCTCTCCTGCAAGGCTTCAGGATTCACCTTTGCTAGTTATGAAATCCACTGGATTCGTCAGTCTCCAGGGAAAGGACTGGACTGGGTGGCTGGAGTAAGTGGTTCAGGAAGTAGCTAATGGTATAATTCCAAAGTTCAGGGACGCTTCACCATCTCCAGAGACAATTCTCAAACTTCAGCCTATCTTCAAATGAGCAGCTTGAAGCCTGAGGACTCTGCCTTGTATTACTGTTCAAGATTCACAGTGTGAACATCTGCCTTCCTGCTTGTACAAAAAGCCCTGCTTTGCAGCATTTGCAGCTGGAATGCAGGTGCTAGAGCAGGATGCATTGTCAACAAGACAGGAAAGATAGAAAGCAGGAACCCTGTGAGGCAACTCCCATGTGAAATACACATCGCTGTTCTTCTCTAAGGCTGCATTCAGACAGTGTTTCATTCCATTCTCCCAATGTTTCCTGACCTCATGATTTCTGTCTCTGATGAGATCTTTCACATGCCACAACGGCTACTTCTGTAAATCTAGTGTAATCCTGTGGAATCTTAGCACTCATTTCCATGATAATGTAAAACATCCCATTTCAATTCCATTGTCCTTGATTTTTGTGCTTGCTGTAATTTTGCCAAGAGACCCCAAACATCATGTCTGACCCTTTTCAGGCAGCCTAGGACCTCCATGCACACTGCCCAGGCTTGCCTCTCTAGACCCAGAATTTAACACTTTACTGAATTTTCTAACATTTTACTGAATCCAGATATTTCAGGGAAGTCTCCCCCAACTTATGACAATATAGATGCATCCTACATTTAATACTCAGATGAAGTGAAGGACACTGTGCCTTCTCCAGGGATAAACCAAACAGCTTGCTGCCTTTGCAAATGAAGAATCTGACTCCCACACTAATGTTCAGGACAAAGAATGAGATGATGTGAATCTGAAGCCAGACTTCAAAGGCATGTTCATTCTCAAACTCTCCATTTTTCTGGAAGATACTTTCCCAGACTGATAGATGTTATAACAATTGTTTTGTAAGCAGATTGCTGTTTGTTCTAATTTAATGTTAAGAACAGGTTTTCCAGAGAAAGTGGTGGGACAAAGGCAAAACCGCTGAGACTCATGCCTAGAAAGCAAGGCAAACCATTCTGACCCATGACTTCAAGGAACAGGACAAGCGGAAGTGTGGACAAGCCACAGGGAGTTGCCTTCTGATCCACAAGCAAGTCCCAGAGATTCTATTTCGTTGAATTATTCTGAAAAGTGGACAACACAAATTCCTCCTGCATCTCTGCTTAGAATAGGATTCTTCTGCATACACATAAGTTAACAGAGAGACTGGCATTGATATTTGCCATTTCACACATTACAGGCTAATTTATCTTCCCATCTTTTAGAAAGACAGAAAAAAGAAAGGAAGATGGCTACCTACTTCACCTAGCCCCATTTTGCTCTTTTTTTCCTGAGAGCAATATACAAACATACTGTGGTAACAAATACTAAACTGTACATTGGAAAATAATAGCTTGTAGTGTAGATGAGGCTTGCCTTAAGAGCCATAGTTTGCCCAACAGCTGTAGTGGTGCTTTTACCTTACTACATATGCAAATTATTAGAGATTGCTTCCTCTTTAAATCCGTCAGACCCCCTCCCTTCCTCAGTCACAGGACTCGGAATACCTGGGGCCACAATTTGCTTAACCCTCTCCAGGCATTAGATGGCAAAAATGATAGCTTTTCTTCATCTTGTTTTCTTTTCAGCTATTTTTAGAGGTAAATCCATCCTTTCAAATAAACAAGAATTGGGCAACCTGACTGCTAATAATATGCAGAAGAGCTCATTAATATCTCGTTCTTTCTAGGCATCCAATCGGAGGTCCATCTGGTAGAGTCTGGAGGGGATGCAAAAAAGCCTGGAGAGTCCCTCCGCCTTACCTGTCGAGCCTCTGGGATCACCTTTAGCAGAATGAACTGGGTGCGGCAGGCTCCTGGAAAGGGACTGGAATGGGTGGCCTATATATCTACTGGTTCATCTTACATTTACTACTTGGATTCCGTCAAAGGAAGATTCACCATCTCCAGGGACAATTCAAACAGCCTGCTCTATCTGCAAATGAACAGCCTTAAACCTGAGGACACAGCTTTGTATTACTGTGCAAGAGACACAGTCAAAAACTTCCCATTAGACCTTAGACAAAAACCCTTCATTGCATTCCTTTTGTGAAGTTTCCAGAGGGGGCACTAAAGCACCAGAAACTAGAAACTCTCAGAGCAGAACAGACGAAACAAGGGAACAACAATAGCTGCTACTACAAGGAACATCTGTTCTTCTTTGGCCCATCTCTAGCCTGTTGGGAGTTGTCCCATGATCATCTTGTTCCAACTCAATAGCCCCATTCAAAGCAAACTCATCCTGCCCATTCCTTTCTTTCTCTCACAGGGCTTCATTATTCCCTCAAGATTTCTGTTCTTTCAAAAATTCTGATTACAGTGGAAGATATTCAGGAGCAGCTTGTGCCACCAGCATGTTGTGGTCCTCCTGGACACTGAATAAAGTAATCAGGAAATACTTTGCTCATTTATTGAGACTCAGAGAAACTGATGTTCTGGCCTAGATAAGCCAAACAACAGTAATTTACAATTCTTTCCCCATCACAGCACAATGCCCTGGACTGCTACATTGTTCCTTCCAGCTTGACCCACATAGCTTAGGCAGGTAAACCTCTTCACATCTCAGCTACTTTCCCCATGCAGCCAAGATTCTTCCTTATCAAGTGTGGTGCCACACAACTGAGTACCCAAATCAGCAGCCTCGCTGCCTGCCTCACCTGCAATAAAAGCTGCTTTTAGTGAGTGGGGCTTCCACAAAGGCACAGTCCCAAGGGCAGGGGCCTAGGGATGAAGACTGTGGGCTTGAATAGCAAGGCCAGTCAACAAGTGAAGAACCATCAACACCTCCCAAATGCTAGCACCAACTTGTCTCTTCATAAAACTTTCCTCTTTCAGGTTCCAACAAGCTGGAACCATTGAAAGGTATAAGGGTGCGGGGGGACGGCACAAATGGGCAGCTAAGTATGGTTGGAACAGTTTGGTACAGCTATTTGGAACAGCTAACATGTCTTTTGAGAATTTCACTCCTCTGGAGACTCCAACAGTTCTTTATTAAAAGTTGAGGATGCTTTTGACTCCCCTACCCCAATTTATTCTCTCTCTCTCTCTCTCTCTCTCTCTCTCTCTCTCCATTTGTTACATGTAGTGTGTGAAATTGTTAGAGGTGCTTTGATTTATTTTATTGAGCTGCCTCAATTCATTTCTCTCTCTTTCTGTCTCTGATCTATGGATTGCTTGTCATAGAAAGGAACTAGCACAACCAACCTAAAGCACAGTGCATCTTTCAGTGGAAGGTAATAAATTGGGAGCATTTGGTGTTGCTGTAGCTCTTGAAAAATTGAAATGAACATGGAGAAAGCCCAGAATTCTGTAAAAGGGAGTTAAATGGAATGTCTGTGGATGTAAGTTGTCTATTTGTTATGAAAAGAGAAACCCATGTGGAAACAGGAACTTCTTAGCTTGGGGGTCATTTATACTGGCCTGGCCAGAGACAATGACTTCTTCATATTGATATGTCCATTGCTCAAGTAGACAAGATTTCCCTACTTGCTGACTTACATTTTACAAGAGAAAAACTTCCCTCAGTTTTGAGGGAGGATGAAACAGAAGCTGAGATGGCTGGGGATGATGAGCATTATAGTTCCCAAAGACCAGTGGGGACAAGGTTGATTAATGTTGATCTAGGTCTACAGTTTGTAACATTATACCCAAGGCTGATATTTAAATTATCCATAATAGGGATCCAATCTCTATCCATTCTTTGGTTAAAAGCACCATGAGTGGATATTCTGCTACCAATTTAATCCCTAGCTTGCTTTAGTTCAGTTTTAACTTCAATATCTTGAGGCTACTGCCCTGTTCCTCACCATAAAAAAGGTTAAGGGACCCCTGACCATTAGGTTCAGTCATTGCCGACTCTGGGGTTGCGGCGCTCATCTTGCTTTATTGGCCAAGGGAGCCGGTGTACAGCTTCTGGGTCATGTGGCCAGCATGACTAATTCTGGTGAACCAGAACAGCACATAGAAACACCATTTACCTTCCCGCCGGAGTGGTGCCTATTTATCTATTTGCACTTTGACGTGCTTTCGAACTGCGAGGTTGTCAGGAGCTGGGACCGAACAACAGGAGCTCACCCTGTCACAGGGATTCGAACCACGACCTTCTGATCGGCAAGTCCTAGGCTCTGTGGTTTAACCCACAGCACCACCTGAGTCCCTTACACCATGGGTGTTGCCAAAAAATTTTTGACTGTCCATAGTCACATGTATGCCTAATGAGATTGGGTAGTCAAAGGGCCATAGTGCTCTTTTATCCCCACAGATATGCAAATACTTAAACAGCATCCATATATTATCCCTGCCCTAACTCAAACCCATGTACACAACCTCAGTGTGACACTGCTTGGTTGCTATTTTTTACTTACTCACTCTCCAATTAAAAATAAGGGGAAATGACAACTTTGCTTCAATGTGTTTTCCTTTTTGTAATATTTGAAGGTAATCCTTCTTTCAGATAAAGACCTCTGTTACATTGTAGTTGTAAATGAGCCTGAAGTATAACCATAAATCTATCTTTTCAGGTGTCCAGTCAGAAATCCAGCTCACAGAATCAGGAGGAGACATTAAAAGGCCGGGAGAGTCTCTCCGCCTCTCCTGCAGAGCCTCCGGGTTCACCTTCAGCAGCTATTACATGTCATGGGTGAGACAAACTCCTGGAAAAGGCCTGGAATGGGTGACCAGAATAGGTACAGCTTCATCTCCCATTAACTACTTGGATTCCATCAAAGGAAGATTCACCATTTCCAGGGATGATTCAAACAGCCAGCTGTATTTGCAAATGAACAACCTTAAACCTGAGGACACAGCCGTGTATTACTGTGCAAGAGGCACAATGATTGACTTCCATTTAGACCTTAGACAAAAACTCTTCACTGCATTCATTTAGTGATTTTTCCAGAGGGGGCACTAAAGCACCACAAACCAGAAACTCACAGAGCAGAGAAGACAAAACAAGGGAACAGCAATAGCTGTTATTATAGGGAACATCAGTTCTTCTTTGTCCTATCTCTAACCTATTGGGAGTTGTCCCCTGATCATCTTGTTCCAACGCAGTGGGCCCATTCAAAACAAATTCATCCTGCCCATTCCTTTCTTTCTCTCACATAGGGCTACTTCCCTCAAGATTTCTGTTCTTTCAAAATTTCTGATTACAGTGGAAGATATTCAGGAGCAGTTTCTGCCACCACCATGTTGTGGTCCTCCTGGACTGAGAATAAATTAATCTGGAAATACTATGTTCATTTCTTGAGACTCAGAGAAACTGATGTTCTGGCCTAGATAAGTAAAACAACAGTAATTTACAGTCTTTCCCCATCACAGCACAATGCCATTTACTGCTACATTGTTACTTCCAGCTTGACCCACATAAATTAGAACGGCAGACCTCCTACCATCCCAGATCCTTTCCCCGTGCAAAGTTATTTCTTTTGAAGTGTGGCGCTGCACATGCCTCACCACCCAGCACCCAAATTAACAGCCTCCCTGCCTGCCTCACCTGCAATAAAAGCTGGTGATAATGGGTGGGGCTTGAATTCTCAAAGGGGTCAGAAGAGAATCACCAATGAGTCAAGCATATACAACAAGGAAAATAATTATACAAGAGATATTAATAACATGTGCAATTATTTGGCCCAGCACATATGACCATTCCTGGAGCTCATATATGTTTCTGTCAAGATTCCATCAATATCTTTTGCTTTTTTCCAGAGTTTATAAGAAGGCTGAAGTTCTTCAATAGCAGCTCTTTTCAACATGATCTTGCAGCATTACTGGACTGGAAGAATGTTCAGATTGGGAGGAAAGTGGGATGCTCTCATCCTCACCACAAACCTGTGATGTAGGGTAGCTGAGAGATAGGGACTAGCCCAAGGTAACCAGAGCTGCCATTTAAAGCACATGGCTTTTCCCAAAGAATCCACGATCAGTGATGTACCCCTCATAGTATTACAGTTCCCAGCATCTTCATAGAATCATAGAATCATAGAGTTGGAAGAGACCACAAGGGCCATCAAGTCCAACCCCCTGCCAAGCAGGAAACACCATCAGAGCACTCCTGACATATGGTTGTCAAGCCTCTGCTTAAAGACCTCCAAAGAAGGAAACTCCACCACACTCCTTGGCAGCAAATTCCACTGTCGAACAGCTCTTACTGTCAGGAAGTTCTTCCTAATGTTTAGGTGGAATCTTCTTTCTTGTAGTTTGGATCCATTGCTCTGTGTCTGCTTCTCTGGAGCAGCAGAAAACAACCTTTCTCAGGTTGAACTGGACACAGTACTCCAGGTGAGGTCTGACCAGAGCAGAATACAGTGGCACTATTACTTCCCTTGATCTAGATGCTATACTCCTATTGATGCAGCCGAGAATTGCATTGGCTTTTTTAGCTGCCGCGTCACACTGTTGGCTCATGTCAAGTTTGTGATCAACCAAGACTCCTAGATCCTTTTCACATGTACTGCTCTCAAGCCAGGTGTCACCCATCTTGCATTTGTGCCTCTCATTTTTTTTGCCCAAGTGCAATACTTTACATTTCTCCCTGTTAAAATTCATCTTGTTTGTTTAGCAGTTTGAAATTATCAGCATTCCGTCAGGGATGCCATCTGCTTTCAATGCACTTTGAATGGATGGTGCGTACCCAATCTGGCTGAAGTACATGGCCAAATTGGAGTCAGTGTTACATTCCACCCATTACAACTTTTCTCTATGGGGGGGAGGATGTTGGTGGTTGGAGACTGACAATGCCAGCAGCAAACCTGAGCCCCAAAACTGCTTACAAAGGTCTCTTCGCCTGCTATATATTACTGGGGAGGGTCTCGTGCAAATACCTTCAGGAGGCTGTGGGTGGTTTGGAATGAAATCTCCTCAATATAAAACTTTCACATGTTTCCTATTAGAACGGCTCCTCTTCTCTATCATTCTAGAGTCTAGGACATTTGTTCACTAACATTATGAAATTCTTGCTGCTCTTTCTTTCTTTGGTGGCCTTTCCAAAATGTAAGTAAATTTTTGTGATGAGTTGTTTCATGTGGTCATTTGATGATTTTCAAACATTCACTGAAATCTTCAGTGTTTCCAAGGGGTTTTCTCAGACATTCAGCTTGGATCATCTGGGCCAGAGGCAGTGAAACAAGGGGAGAACCTCAGCCTGCTCTGTAAAGTGACAGGTTTCTCCATATACAGTGGTACCTCAGGTTAAGAACTTAATTCGTTCTGGAGGTCTGTTCTTAACCTGAGACTGTTCTTAACCTGAAGCACTACTTTAGCTAATTCGGCCTCCTGCTGCCACTGCGCTGCCGCTGCACAATTTCTGTTCTCACCCTGAAGCAAAGTTCTTAACCCAAGGTAATATTTCTGGGTTAGCGGACTCTGTAACCTGAAGCGTATGTAACCTGAAGCATATGAAACCCGAGGTACCACTCTATATTAATACTTATGCCTGGCACTGGATCTACCTGGGACCTCGGAAAGGCCTGGAATGGATTGCAAAGATACATCCTTATAACGGGGGGATTGGTATGCATCTTCTTTCAAGAGATGTGCACCCATTTCTTCAGATGCCTCTGGGAATGAGTCCTCCCTCCAGCTGAACTCCCTGACAGCAGCAGATGCCTCTGAGTATTTCTGTACCACAGAGAGGACCACAATGAGACAAGCTGTTAAAAAAAGGGTGGGAAACAATTCTCCCTGAAGAAATCTAGCTGCGTTCAATTACAATAAATCAATCACTAAGCTTACAAACACAAAGAGAAAGGAGAATTCAATTAAATACTTTAAAAGTTATGAGGCATTCTCTAGGAGTAGGGTGTCATTTTCTCTTCTGTTTGTATTCTGGTGGGGTAGGAGAGCTGAAAATAATGCCAATATATTTCACAGCTGGAAACCAAGGTGTCCCTTTGGTTTCATATAGTACATGGGCAGACAAGTCTAAAAAGCTCGGGACATATATTTTCATAGCCCTGCAGCGGCTATGGTGGCTCATTTAAAAGAAATAACGTATTTAGCATTATCTCTGGAAGTGTATAGTGACCAAACTAAGCCTTCTAGAGAAAAATATACATAGGGGGATGAGTTTGGTAAGAATGGAGTATACACTTTCAATGGGTCTACTCTGAGTATGACGCAGTCCCGTGGGGTGATTTTAAACTAAGCTTTACTCAATAACCAACCACAACCTGTTTAGCAATCTTCACAATCCTCACAATGCGGGTGTAACGCATGGGGTTCACACACGCACTGGAAGCTTCTTTCACTTGGCTTAAATTCTGCAGGATAGGATGGTTTGCAAAAATTCAGTGGTGTAGCATGGGTTCCCAGCTCCAGGGCATAGCTGTCAACTTTTTCCTTTTCTTGCAAGGAATGCTATTCGGAATAAGGGAAATTCCCTTTTAAAAAAGGGAAACGTTGACAGCTATGCTCCAGGGGCTACGTGGAGGAGTGGGTGGGAGGGAGGGAAATGGAGTGCACTTATACATTAACTACCTAACAGTGTCTGTGTCACCCAGGAGATGACAGTCAACCAGCCCTGTGGCTATGTCACTGTGAACAATTCTGGCTCTGTGGATCCTGCCACCTGAGGCAGTTTCTTCACCTTGCCTCATGGGTGGGTCAGCCTAGAAGCCTCTTTGCAACCAGGGCTTTTAATGCTCTTGCTGCTGCCCAGGTGTTCTATCCCCATGAGCAGCAGTCCTGCTGCAGTCATTACAGAACCACACATGCCAAAACTGTTTCAGTGACTAACGCAGACTTGGCACAGTGCGATGCAGAAACGGGCAACTCAGTTTAAGCTCCCTTGGGACACTCTGACACTGTATTGTGTAGAAAAGTCCTTTAGTTCACCTCATAACACACAAACTCAAATGAGACATGTTACCCACATCTCTCACTTTCCCTGAGAGAAAAAGAAAACCTATGGAAGAAATTGGCCCAGAAAACTTGGATCAGTGAGCAATTGGCAGTTCATTCCCTTTCCAACCAACCTTCTACCCAAGATTCCACATGTCTGAAGGTTTTTCATCCCGTATTAATACTGTCCCCCTTACACTGGCAGATTTATGCAAAGCCGAGTTTGTTTTCTCTTCCTACTTAAAGCCGCTAGTCTCTCACTTCACACAGACTTCCTGGCACGGCACTCAGATTTCCATTCAGACCCATCCCACCACTATGCCTTCTTTCTTGCTGATGTTCCTGGCACTGGCTGCCTCCTCTTCAAGTGTGTTAAGTCTTGCATTGTAGTTCATCACTTAATTATGGATTTCTAAGATAATATTTGGCTGATAGTTTCTCCTTTTTTCCTTCCCTACCAGGTGTGCTCTCACAGGTGGTTTTGACCCAGACATCAGATCCAGTCTTGAAAAAACCTGGGGAATCCCATAAACTGAGCTGCGCCACTGCTGGATTTGATATTAACAGCTACTGGATGGGCTGGATCAGACAGAAACCTGGCAAAGGGCTGGAATGGCTTGTTAGCTATTATAATTCTGGGAACAATTATTATTCCTCTGCAATCCAAGGGCAATTTACAGCATCGAAGAGTGGATCAAACTTCTATCTGCAAATGAACAACCTTAAACCTGAGGATACAGCTGTGTATTACTGTGCAAGAGACACAGTGAGAGGCTTCCTATTAGACCTTAGACAAAAACCCTTCATTGCATTCCTTTAGTAGAGTTTCCAGAGGGGGCACTAAAGCACCACAAACAAGAAACTCTCAGAGCAGAAAAAACAAGACCATGACCCAGATTGGACACAGATCCAACAACATCTGCAGGGCCCCTTGTTCTTTGTTCATACCTCCAAGCAATAATGTCCTGAAAAGACCTTGTCTCTTTTCCACCACAGGTCAGCAACTTCATTCAACTGTATCACTGTGCTTCGACAACAAGCATTTGAAAGAGAGAATAGGGTCAAAGTTGAATCAAATCATAAACAAATCAAGGATTTGTGCTCAACAATTGTTTCAGGTGCATAGCTACATGCCTGGTGCTGCCCACTCTCCCCAGACTCAATGGAAGGGAAATTCATAAACCTCTACTAAATTTCATTTCATGCAATAAGCATATTCTCATAAAACCAGGCTGCAGAACTCTCTTCTTCTCCCTCCTGTTTCCCACAAGAGGGCAAGCGGGGTGTAAAAAACACCCAATGTCATCAGCCCATGTCTGAAATGGTGTTGCAAGTACCGTTAGTGGCTTCATCTGTAAAACTGACAATTTCTTCAGATGTTTCCTTGCAGACCATCATCGCATGGGCCCCTTGAGACTTTGCACTTCTCCACACTTAAGCTTTCTCTGTACTTTCCAGGCACATGTCTGTGCTTTAAAGGTCCATGTCTGAACTGCTGTTTATTGTGCTTTGGGCGGAAATGCCAGGGCGAAGAAGAAGGAGAAGGAGGAGGAGAAGAAGAAGAAGAAGAAGAAGAAGAAGAAGAAGAAGAAGAAGAAGAAGAAGAAGGAGGAGGAGGAGGAGGAGGAGGAGGAGGAGGAGGAGGAGGAGGAGGAGGAGAAGACATGTAACATTAAAGCCCTTTGACTCCCGAAGGCACTTTCTCACAGTTCTCTTTATATCTTCAACCCAAAAATCACAATTCATAGCTGGGGGAAATGTAACTAGTACAAACCTGATGTGGCTGATAGTTTGATGGCAATAAATAAAAATGGCATAAATTCAGGATATAAAAATTGGATCTGGAGTACATGATTTTTTATTTGTTTATTTATCTTCCATGTGTGAAGAAGCCACATGCAGTATTTCTTGTCGTTATCTCTGCCCAGGGATGAACAGAGTGGTTAATTCCTTCCTATTACTGTCTGGTTTTTTTTTTGCTCAGTTGTGCTCTCTTTTTAAATCCATGATCTGTGAATAAATGCACAAAAAGTACACATTTAAACTGTATGGATGTTGTATTCAACGTATCACCATCTTCTCCAGTGCATTTCAATGTTTTTCAATAGATTTCTTCACAACATACCTGTTTCATATGCATTTCTTTTAGTGCATTTTTGAGACTGATTTGAATGGTAGACTTTGTTATCTGACTGGTAGCTCATCCAGACATTCATTTCCCCCATTGTTTCCCCCCCGGAAAATCCATAGATTAGTGCTGAAGTGAAAGAAACGACAATTGTTTTTTTCCGCAGATTGCTGCTTGTTCTAATTTAGTGTGAAAGAGCAGGTTTCCCATGGGAAAGTAGTGGGACAAAGGCAAAACCACTGAGACTCATGGCTAGAAAGCAAGGCAAAGTATTCCGTCCCATGATTTCAAGGCACAGGACAAGCGGAAGTGTGGACAAGCCATAGGGAGTTGCCTTCTGATCCACAAGCAAGTCCCAGAGATTCTGCTTGGTTGAATTATTCTAAAAAGTGGACAAAAAAAATTCCTCCGGCAACTCTGCAAAGAATAGGGTTCTTCTGCATACATGCAAGTTAACAGAGTACCTGGTTTGTGTAAAAATGGCATTGATATTTGCTATTTCACTCATTACAGTCAAATTTATTTTCCCATCTTTTAGAAAGACGGGAAAAAAGAAAGGAAGATGGCTACCTAATTTGCCCAGGCCCATGTTGCTCTTTTATTCGGAGAAGGATATACACACCTACTCTGGGAACAACTGCTAAACTATACATTGGAAAATAATAGCACATTGTATACGTTATGCTTCCCTTCAGAGCCATAGTTTGCCCAGCACCTGTAGTGGTGCTTTTACCTTGCTACATATGCAAATTATCAGAGATTGCTTCCTCTTTAAATCCATCAGACACTCTCCCTTCCTCAGCCACAGGACCCTGAACACGTGAGGCCACAATTTGCTCAACCTTCTCCAGGCATTAGATAGCAAAAATGATAATTTTGCTTCATCTTGTTTTCTTTTCAGCTGTTTTTAGAGGTAAATCCATCTTCTTCTTTTTTTTAAAAAAAAAAAGAATTGGGCAGCCTGACTGCTAATAATATGCAGAAGAGATCATTAATATCTCTTTCTTTCTAGGCACCCAATCGGAGGTCCAGCTGGTAGAGTCTGGGGGGGATGTAAAAAAGCCTGGCGAGTCCCTCCGCCTTACCTGTCGAGCTTCCGGGTTCACCTTTAGCAGCTATTACATGGCGTGGGTAAGACAAGCTCCAGGAAAGGGCCTGGAATGGGTGGCCTATATAGGTACATATTCATCTCCCATTTACTACTTGGATTCCATCAAAGGAAGATTCACCATTTCCAGGGATGATTCAAACAGCCAGCTGTATTTGCAAATGAACAACCTTAAATCTGAGGACACAGCCGTGTATTACTGTGCAAGAGACACAGTGAGAGACTTCCCATTAGATCTTAGGCAAAAACCCTTCATTGCATTCCTCCAGTGAAGTCTGAAGATGAGACATCAAAGCACCACAAACAAGAAACTCTGAGCAGAGCTCAAGAAATTCAAAGAGCAGGAGAGGGACAACCGAAGGAAGAAAAAGGAGGCTGCACATTCTTCTAGAAAGGTCTACCTGAATGAAAACATCAAATACATGGCTTTGCTATCAAAAACAATAGTGGTACCTCAGGTTAAGTACTTAATTCATTCCGGAGGTCCGTTCTTAAGCTGAAACTGTTCTTAACCTGAAACACCACTTTAGCTAATGGAGCCTCCTGCTTCTGCTGCACTGCCGGAGCACGATTTCTGTTCTCACCCTGAAGCAAAGTCCTTAACCCGAGGTATTATTTCTGGGTTAGCGGAGTCTCTAATCTGAAGCGTATGTAACCGGAAGCGTATGTAACCTGAGGTACCACTGTATTTGGCATTAATGAACGACTTTCAACCCTTTGAATAAAGCTCACCAAAATCCAACAGGCTACTATTCTAAGCACTTATGCACCACACTGGATGTCGATGAAGACATTAAATAAAGAATTCACCCTGTTTAACACCTGATTCCATTGTGAATGGTTCACAGCAATCTGCAGAAATGAACCCACAGCTAGGCTGGGTACAAACCTGCTATCAGAGTGAGAGAAGCTCCAGGAAAAGGCCTGGGATGAGTAGGATATATTTACAGCTCATCTTACATTTACTGCTCAGATAAAGTGAAAAGACGCTTCATTGTCTCTGGGGATAATTGAGTCAGCTTGCTGTATTTGAAAGTGAACAGCCTGAAACTGGAGAATGCTGCTCTCTGTGCAAGTCATAAGCTGAAAGTAAGGGAATCTAAAGAGAAAGGGCATCTTTTCATCCTGGCAGCTCTCAATGGGCATGCAGTGAAATTGATATGGGAAGAAAGCACCTAACAGATTAAAGAATGAAAAGGAAGCTGCCTTAAATGGAGTTAAAATATGGGTCCACTCTGCTCAATAATGTCTACACTGACTTAACCCTATTAAGCGTCTCTCTCTCTCTCTCTCTCTCTCTCTCTCTCTCTCTCTCTCTCTCCCCTGATATAGCAAGGGAAAGTGCATAGAACTATTATATTGCCCTCCCCTGAAGAAAAGGATCTGCCTCTGAATTTTCCCCTGCTATTGTGAACATAAATGGGCAGTCTTCTGCTCTGTTAATTTGAAAATACATCTTTGTGACTTACCATTGATACATTCCACATAACAAATTTCTGCTAGGAATATTGGAAGCTCTAAGAAGATAGGCAGACCCTTTGTTTTGTTCTTGCCACCCCAAATAACACACACTTCACACAGAAATTTTGTTTAAGGTTTTTGGCATAATTTTGGCCACAACAATGCTTAGGCATTGGTTGCGACTATCTGACCCCAGTGGGGACAGACTGACATTTTGCACACCCGCGAAAGTCAGAAAAGGGGAATAGATTTTGAGGATAGCAACGGAGCAGGGAACCTGCCCTGAGCCCTCCCCAAATGCAACCAGGGGCTCTTGCATGGCCCTAGCCCCTTGACAGGGTTCAGACAAAAGCAATGATGAGCCCCTGTATTCCTTTAACAGAATACCCTTGAAGCAGCAGCATTAGAGGGGCAGGCACAGCTAATTCATGCCCCTCAACCAACCAAACCAAAAAAACCAATGCCTAACCGCAGCCTTACAAGTTGTGACGATTTGCAAGTTGTGACACAGTAGGCAAAAACCAAATGGCACCAGCCAATCAGCCAAATGGACAAAATTCCTACCGGGCCCCTACCCCAAGAACAGACGACCCCATGACAGGCATAGCAAGGTCAATGCGAACAACCCTCCCCCCACCGCAACACATGCTCTCCATGAAGGAGAACACACTTCGTTGCTGCTTTCCCCTGCTCAACTTGAATGTAAATCTTGCATTAATGTCATTTTGCACATTACATATCTTACCATAAAGCCATGCCTCAGAACTCTCTCCTCCTCTTTCTCACTAGGGGGCAGGTGTAGTCTGAGGAACACAAAATCATCCATAGCTGAAATAAAATGTTGCTCAAAGTACTGTTGGTGGTTTCATCTGTGAGGCTAGTTATTTTCTCAGATGTTTCCACCTGAACCTAGAATGTATGGAGACTTGGGCTTCCTGGGGGATTTCATTACAATTCTCTTTGTTTCCATGGCTCAATTAACTGTACAAAAATGAGTTGATTCCTGTCAGAATCTATATGGACTATAGAATGAAAATGGAAATTAAAAGCAGCATATATCTGGAATATGGGAATTGGACCAGGGGTATGATCAGATGACATTCTCTTACATCTAGAAGTGGATAGCTGAGTTGATTAGAGTGCGGTGCTGATAATGCCAAGGTTGCAGGTTCAATCCCTACATATTCCAATTCTCAGTTCTATGATTCTGTGATCATTCATGTAGAAGGTGATATCTGAAGAAGCTATATACAACATTGCTTGTCCCTCTTTCTTTCTAGGAGTGAACAGAAGGGCTCAGTCATATGTCTGTTCCCTCCCATTGGGACAGGCTTCTGGGAAGATGCATGAAAAGTCCATGTTTATTTCGGTGAGAGAGAGAGAGAGAGAGCACACACATTTCTTTACATGTGAAATTCATACTTTTGTGTGGACTCTGTACCAATTTCTCCCCACAACCCTGTTAAGAAATTGTTCATGACATTCAACACCATCTGTACTGTGAATGCTAAAAGTGAGATAAATTGCAATGGTCTGCGTTGCTCTTTTATCCTGAGAGGCATATAAAACTGCACTCCTGTTAAGACGTAGCAAAGAAGCAAAATATTACAAATGCCAGTCTTGCCTCTAGTTAGAGATTGCTTGAAATCTCAGTTGGTTCTTTTATCCAGATGGGTATGTAAATCTTCAGAGAGGACTTCCTATTTAAAGCAGTCAAACACCCTCCTGTCCCCTGCATACTTGGGACCACTTTTTGCTCATCCCTCTCGAAGCATTAGACAGGGGAAATGCTTCGATTTCTTTTCTTTTCAGCAGTTTTGGGAGGTAAATCCATCCTTTTAATTAAAGGCAGCTGGTATATTCTGGGTGTTAATAACATGCCACAGGTCTCTTAAAATGCCTCTTTTTCCAGGTGTCCAGTCAGCGGTCCAGCTGGTGGAGTCTGGAGGAGATGCCAAAAGGCCTGGAGAGTCCCTTCGCCTCTCCTGTCAAGCCTCCGGGTTCACCTTTAGCAGCTACTGGATGAGCTGGTTGAGACAGGCTCCCGGGAAAGGCCTGGAATGGCTGGGAGAAATAAATGCAGCTTCATCTACCATAAACTACTCGAACAAAGTGAAGGGACGTTTCACAATCTCCAGGGACAATTCAAACAGCCTCCTCTATCTGCAAATGAACAACCTGGAAGCTGAAGACACGGCTGTGTATTACTGCGCAAGAGTCACAGTGAAAGGAAGTGAATCTGAAGCCTGGCAAAAACCTTCTGTTGCTCACAGCTGCTCTCTGGGTTGATTTCACTGTACAGTGTGCAGTAAAAGTATACAGATATGTGAGACAATAATCTGATCCCTCCTTTACCAGGACTTCTGCTGAGAGAGCCAACCATTCAGACACGTGGAGACTCTTTATTCACATTACAAGCAACACATACTGAGTTCAGGTGCAAAATAAGCTTCAAGGGTGAGATACACTGCATGAAAAGGAATGGGTGAAGTTTGTGTGTGTAGATAGATAGATAGATGATAAGTTAATAGATAGATAGATGATAGATTAGTTCATCTTTCATTTACTACTCATATAAAGGGACACTTCACCATGTCCAGGATAATTCAAATACTTTGTTCATTTGCAGGTGAACAGTCTGACACCTGAGGACAGAGCTTTGAATTACCGTACTATGCAGGGCACAGTGTGAGATGATGTGAATTGAAAGAAACACTTCACAGGCATGTTTACTCTGAAACACATCTTTTTTCTGGCAGATAATTTCTCAGAGTGTTAGATTATATAACTGGCCTGTCTGTGATCAGGACTGGACCAAAAATGACCATCATGTTATATGGCCCAGTTCACATACTTTTCTTTTCTTTTTTGCATTGTAGGCATGAAGGGAAACCAGGGCTAGGGTAGACCTCCTTAAATATCCTGGGAGTGGGCCTGAGGGAAGCCTATCTGCTCTGTCAGACCCACCCCCAAGGAGGGCCTATCTCCAAGCTTGCCTGTTGAAGGGCCAAAATTATCAGAATTAAGCTGGTGTACCATGTTCTACTCCAGGGGCCATCATTCCCATTTCTCTACCTTCCTGCCTGTAAGAGCACATTTTATTAAACTGGACGCTTGTGACAGCGAAAATGGGAGAGGCAGAAGTGGTCACATTGAGATGGCTCATTGAAACACCTTCTTAAATGAGTGCATGGAGCTGTGCCAACACCCTTGGGCCAAGCTGACTCTGCAAAGTGTGAAAAGGTCCTATACTTCACTTTATGGCATATGAACTTAAAGGAGAGGGGTCCACCCACCCACCTCCTCCCTCCCTCCCTGCCTGCCAATCACACAAGCAGGCAAAGAAAATAGGCTATAGAAGAAATTGCCTTTGATAATAATAATAATAATAATAATAATAATAATAATAATAATAATTTGTACCCTGCCCATCTGGGCAGCTTCCAACAAAGATTAAAATACATTAAAATGTCACACATTAAAAACTTCCCTAAACAGGGCTGCCTTCAGATGTCTTCTAAATATCAGGTAGTTGTTTATCTCTTTGACATCTGATGAGAGGGCGTTTCACTACCGAGAAGGCCCTCTGCCTGGTTCCCTGTAGATTGGCTTCTTACAGTGAGGGAACCACCAGAAGGCACTCAGCACTGGCCCTCAGTGTCCGGGCAGAACGATGAGGGTGGAGACTCTCCTTCAGGTATACTGGGCCAGGCCATTTAGGGCTTTAAAGGTCAGCACGAACACTTTGAATTGTGCTCAGAAACATGCTCAGATGACTCAAAGCCATGATTCAAGCCACACCTCAAAGGCAATTTGCAGTTCCTCCCCTTTCCTGCAATGCTATTATGGATTCTGTATGTCTCAGTGATATAGATCTCATATTAATACCCTCCAATTTTACCCTGGCAGATTTATGCAAAGCCAGGAGGCATTTTCACTTCCTACTTAAACCCTCAAACTCCCACACCTCAATTCAGCCTTCCTGTAATTGCACTCAGAGTCCCTCTCAGAGCCATCTCACCTCACCTCACCTCACCGCTATGCCTTCCTTATTGCTGATGCTTGCACTGGCTGCCTCCTCTTCAAGTGTGTGGGGTTTTACATTATATTATATGGCAATGAATTTGAGTTTCATAAGGTAGTCACAGGCTTATGAGTTATCATTTTCTTCCTCCCCGACCAGGTGTGCTCTCACAGGTGGTTCTGACCCAGTCATCGGATCCAGTCTTGAAAAAACCTGGAGAATCCCATAAACTGAGCTGTGCCACTGCTGGATTTGACATTAACAGCTACTGGATGGGCTGGATCAGGCAGAAACCTGGCAAAGGACTGGAATGGCTAGTTTGGTACTATAGCTCTGGGAGCAACTATTACTCATCTGAAATTCAAGGGAGATTCACAACATCGAAGAGTGGCTCCACATTTGACCTGCAAATGAATAGTCTGAAAGGAGACGACACAGCTGTGTATTACTGTGCAAGAGACACAGTGAGAGAGATCCCTCTAGACCTCACACAAAAACCCTTCACTGCATTCAGTTTAGGGAAGAGTTCCCTAAGGGGACAGCAGAGAACCACAAACTAGACACTTACACATCAAAGCAAACAATTGCAAGGGAAGTTATTATACAAGAATTATTAATAATACTGAACACCATTTTATTCTTTGGTTCAGGTCCAGTCTTCTTTTGAGTTGCCTCTGGATCATCCTGTTCCAACTCATTAGGTCAGAACACAACCCAACTTCTGTCCATCTCTCTCTCTCTCTCTGCCAAATTTGGTGGTGGCATCATGTGGGACTAGGATAAACCTCCACTGTACTGTGTGGCTTGGCTCAATCTCATGAGCCACCAGAAGCAACTCCTGTTCATGAATTTCTTCTAAAAGAACTGCAATCCATTATCTTGCTGTATAGAGCTTCCCTCCAAATAATTATTTAATTCTGTTTAATCCCCATTCCTTGACATCACTTTATTTAATTTCTTTATGACTCATCTCATTCTATCCAATACAGTGATACCTCAGATTAAATACTTAATTCGTTCTGGAGGTCCGTACTTAACCTGAAACTGTTCTTAACCTGAAGCACAACTTTAGCTAATGGGGCCTCCTGCTGCTGCTATGCCGCCAGAGCACAATTGCTGTTCTCATCCTGAAGCAAAGTTCTTAACCTGAAGACTATTTCTGGGTTAGCGGAGTCTGTAACCTGAAACGTATGTAACCTGAAGCGTATGTAACCCGAGGTACCACTGTAGTATATTAGCATAGCATAGCACACTGCAGAGCTTCCCTGACCAGCTCATTTAAATTATAATAGTGAACAACAGGACCACTCCTGTTGCCAGTGAGAGAAAAATGGCAATTGGTAATGTGGAATGGTGTTGAATTGCTGCAGCAACAAAAATGTGATATATCTAGTTAAAGCTGTTGTCTTTGCTGCTAAAACATCTACTCTACTACCTATATACGAACTTAGCTGATGACAAGCAGATTCTTTACTTTTTTTGTCCTTAATAGTTGCTCTCTGTTGTTCAGCTTGGGCCTCAGGACAATGACGTAGCATTTAGGGGAAAATATGCAACCCAGTAACCCAGCACTGGAGGCCAAGATGGAGAAGACTTCCACAACCACCATGCCTTTTCCTGTTGAGCTCAGGTAGGCCAGAACAAAGGACAACCAAACACTGCAAAACACCAACATACTGAATGTAATGAATTTGGCCTCATTAAAACTATCTGGTAACTTCCGTGCAAAAAAAGCCACAATGAAACTGACGATGGCCAAGAGCCCCAAATAGCTCAGGACACAGTAAAACATGGCAACTGACCCTTCATTACATTGCACAATGATTTCTCCAGCTACCGAGTGCATGTCTAAATCAGGGAACGGGGGAGAGGTTCCCAGCCACCCTATACAAATACTTGCTTGAATAAGGGAACATGAAAGGACAATGGCTTGACCCAGTCTTTTGCCCACCCATTTCATCAGCCTGGATCCTGGCCTTGTGGCTAAGAAAACAAGAACCACGGTGATGGTTTTGGCCAACAGACAAGAAACAGCCACTGAGAAGATGATGCCAAAAGTAGGTTGACGGAGAAGGCAGGTCACTTTCCCAGGTTGTCCAATGAACAGCAAAGAAGAGAGGAAGCAGAGCAGGAGGGAGACGAGGAGAGTGTAGGTGAGGTCTCGGTTGTTGGCTTTGACAATGGGAGTATCTTTGTGCTTAATAAAAGTTCCTAGCACCAAAGCTGTGATTAGGAAAAAAGAAATAGAAACTGAAGATAGCATGATTCCTAAAGGTTCCTCATAAGAAAGGAAGTTTCTAGATTTGGGGATGCAGCCATCTCTGTAATTGTTTGGATATTGATTTTCTTGACATTTGAAGCAGTCATCCATATCTAAAAATTGAAAGAGGTCCAATTTCAGTGTCAATTCTTATTTAATTTTGGGGAAGATTTCCCTGACCTGGAACACATACATTTCTGCACATGGTCATATGAAAATTATTTTTAATAATCTCTTGATCACACTTATGCTCATCTTCTATCATTAACTGTGCTATATGAAGGATCCTAAAGTTGTGATTTAATAATGTTTAATTATTTTTAATATATTTTAATATTTTGTATGTGTGCTGCCTTGGGAAGACTGCACCCGGAAAGGCAAGATATATAAATTTCAGTAAATGAGTAGAAAATTTGAGCATTGCCACATTCCTGTTCTCTCCTTGATGGGGTCAATAATTGGCATTTTAATGAAATATTTGCAAGCATGGAGCTCTCTACGGCCATCCTTCCCCTCTCAGTTACCACCAGCAACTTTTTTCCTTTCTTCCCCTGGCCCGTCCCTCCTGCATGTATTGGGATTTAAAGACCTAATTAAATAATAGGGCTCACCACAAACTGATTTGAAGCCTGGATTTGGGCCAACCCTTAAGTGCTGGATTGAGCCCCAATATAGACTGGGAAAACAATGCAGAGTCCTACTGAATACCTCCGAACTGGGATCAAGCAACTCATTTTTCAGATATGTTTATGGGTACCACAATCTTATACATGTCAACTGAGAAGCAAAAGAAGAGAAAAAAGCAAAACTGGTTTTGTTGGATCTGACTCTGATATATAAATGTATAATTTTGTGGCCTTATCTATACACTTATTTCTGAAAATGTGGAAAACACAGGAGATCTATCATCTACCTACCTACCTACCTACCTACCTACCATCTATCTATCTATCTATCATCTATCTATCTATCTATCTATCTATCTATCTATCTATCTATATCTATATCTATCTATCTATCTATCTATCTATCTATCTATCTATCTATCTATCATCTATCTATCTATCTATCTATCATCTATCTATATCTATCATCTATCTATCTATCTATCTATCTATCTATCTATCTATCTATCTAATCTATCCATCTATCATCTATCTATGTTTCTGCATACCACTTCAAGGACTCATTTTTGCTTTGTTTTTTTTTAAGCATCTCTATTCAGCTTAATATTTGAAAAATCTCTAAGAAGTTTTAAAAAGTAGAATAAAAGCAATAAGATGGTGTAACAGGGACAAATATAAAAACAGTAAAGCAGTATTATAAAACAAATAAAAACAGAAAATTTGTAATAACAGGGTCTCATCATATGGGTTAGGTTGGGAGAAGAAGGGACAAAGACGTATGTTTAAAGATGTTTGAAGCAACTAATCGAACATAAGGCAAAGGTAAGGGCATTGCAGAACACTGGGGAAATAGCAAAAAATGTCCATTTTCTGATCACCCCCATGTAATGTTATATATGTGAGGTGTGCTGCCATGACAAAAAATTCATGATACTATGACTGGTTACATGCACACTAGGGCAACTTATTACCTGAAAATGGTCATTAGGAAAATAAATAAATATTAATTACCGTATTTTTTGCACCATAACACTCACTTTTTTCCTCCTAGAAAGTAAGGGGAAATGTCTGTGCGTGTTATGGAGGGAATGCCTACGGGTGGCGGAGGGGATCTGCTGCAGTCGTGAGCAGAGGATCCATGGTTCCCCTTCCTTCCCTCCTCCGTGGCTCGCATTGAAACAGCAAAGCGGGAGAAGAGCCGCTGAGTGGGGAGGAGAAAGGGACAGAGAGCCTGCTTCTTTAAAGGAGAAAAGTGGGAGAGGAGAAGAGCTGCTTACACGAGTGTAAGTGGCTCCTGTCCTGTTGGTTCCTTTAAAGCAAGCAGGCTCTCTGTCCCTCTTTCCTCCCCACTCAGCTCGCTAAATAGCAGCAAAGTTTTTCAGCTCGCTAAGCTAGGGATGGGCGGGGAGGAGGGAGAAAAGCAGAGCCTGCTTGCTTTAAAGGAGCAAAGTGGGAGAGGATTTTTGCACTGGGTCACCCCAAATTCACCATCAGATCACATAGCATGTCCATGGCTACATCTTGCAACAAAAAAATCACACACACACTGTTGCCTGGGGCCGCAGTGGTGCAAAAACGTGGTTACAAAGCATGGATCCACATGGATCCTCAGGATTTTTGCATTGGGCTACTCCAAACTCACTGTCAGATCACATTTCTGTGGCCACAACATGAACCACAAAAATCATACATCCACTGTTTCATTTAGAATTTTTTTTCTTGTTTTCCTCCTCTAAAAACTACGTGTGTGTTATGGTCAGGTGCGTGTTATAGAGCGAAAAATATGGTAATTAATTAATTAACCTACCATCATGTTCTGAAATCTTCCCTTCTGAGCATGGAACACAGTCATAGCAGCAAAATTTTTCCCCTTCCTTCATTTTCTTCTGGTACCCAGGGTGGCAGTGTTCATTGCAGACAGAAATAGGCTGCTCCTGTTCATAGACAAGAAGCGGGTTTGGGATGGAATACATAAGGACACAAACACAAACTTGCCCATCCACTCAACCTTTGATCCACAGCAGAGCGACTGAGGAAGGTGGCACCTGAAATATTTTGCTTTTTAAATTAACTTCTATTTTGTTAGTCACTGTAACAAATAGATGCAGATATTGCTACATAAATGTCCTACTGCCCGTCTAGAGATCAAGAAGCTGATGTTTCAACCATGTACCATATTCCATAGAAACAGTCTGTGCCAAATAGTGTTCCTTCAAGGAATCTTACATGGATTTACTCCTGATCTCTACCCATATTTAAGCTAGGCATGGAAAAATGTAGCATCATTTTCAAAATAGGAAAAGAAATCTTTCAGCACTCATATCTACTTTTTGAATATACTAGGTATTCCACTTTTTATAGAACCTGTTCACCCATCACATCCTCAGATTAGGTAGACAAAGGAAGTCCTTGCACCTGAATGATCCATCCAGTGAAATAGTCTACAACTTTCTCAGATCCACTTTTTTTAACTGAAGCACACATCTGGCAGAACAATTTTAACATTATTATTTTTTAGATGGTAGTATTGTGACCCACCATAAATTAGACTGTGACTCAGTGGTGAAATTGGTCTACCAACAACAAAAGACCAATGATTCAGAGAACAGATCACCTCCCCAAAATATGTGCAATTCCCCACCTGGTTAAAAGCTTTTTGCCACACAATTATGTCTTCATTAAGGGTGAGTCTGTTTCCTTCAAGTGCTTTGAGATCCTCCACTCTTCCAATTTTCACTCTATGAAATGACTTGTTAGGGAATATGATTATGTTCATTATGTCAAATCCACCTCCCACTTCCCTGTCACCGTTGAAGGACACCATTTCCCCAGCTGAGTTGTTGAAAGAAATGTTTTGAAGAAACAGATGGAGCTAACAGAAAGAAGAAAAGAAGAAAGGGTTTTAAAACAAGAGGATACATGTGATACTGTAAGTAAGTAAATGGATGGATAGATGGATAGATGGATGGATGATACTAGACCTTGGGGATTTTGCAGTAAGATGTTCATTGTGTAATTTGATCTAGGACAGAGCTAAGAACTCCTTCCACCTTTGCATAGCATTTGTTGTCCTCAGAAGACGTGAGAGGGAGAATGTTGGGAAATTGGAAATACTGAGAATTGCTCTGCCTTCAAGAGTGGGCTACAGAATAGCTAACACAGCTACATGTTGATGAGATCACTTTTCCTAAATTCTTCATCCCCCATGCCCATTTTATTGAACCAGTTACTTACTCAAAATTGGTTGTAGTTTCTTGCAGCAACCTGTACTATGTAATAAGCATGCTTAATTGCAGAGCCATTACCTGCCAAGGCTGGATATCTTGAAGGTCAAATCTTCTGCTACCCACCATTGCTTTGTGCTTGGATCTAGCTGAGTAAATTGCATGCAAAGAATGAGCAACAGCATGGACAGCATTATAGATACTGTAGCTGTGGCCAGTCATGTCCATTTCAAAAAGTTGCCTAGGAAGACTATCCAGCCTCTCATCTCCACCACATGTCCCATTGACCTGCAACGTCATGTTTATATCTGGAAATGAACAGTCAAAAGCTTGCTCCCAGAAATCCTTGAGGAAACCATCTCCTTTATTCCAGCCAGGTTTTATTTTCTGAATAAATTCCTCAAATTCTGAAAGCTCTTTTGTGTGAATGGTGAAGGAAATGGCACCTTGGAAGAGCTGAAACCCCCAGTTTCTTTGCATGCCCGTTGATAAGAAATCAGTCTGAGTAGTCATAATCCATACTTTTGTAAATGAAGACATCTCTACATTTCCAGGAGTTGTACCTGAATGTAGAGTTATACATGCTCTCAGCCATGCTATTGCCATGGACTGCCCATTGAGTATATATACATTGGTTCCATCATCTGTGAAAGATGCATTGATATTCGAGAACACATGAAAAATTTCATCAAGTTCATCCCAGTGGCCTTGTGCTGGAAGCCTTAGTGTGAAAGCTGAACAGATTCCGTGCTGGAGAAACGATGCTTCCAGAGTCTGCAAGAAATGTTCTCCACTGCCATCATCCAAAACAATGAGCCCTACCCATGTCCATCTGAAATGTAGAAGCAAGTGAACAATCCCATTGTACTGATGAGCTAAATTTGGAACCATGTGGTAAAATGATCGATATTGTGTTTTTTCCCTGTCCTCTACGGCAAATGAGCCATAAGTGAGCTATAAGGTAATGCACACATTTCACTTGTTAGTCGTAGTAGTAACTGGAAACCTACTCTCAGAATTATAAAATAAGAGTGCAGCCTGTGAATATCTCCCCATCCTTACCTGTGGTATCTTGTAGAGATCTAGAATTTCTGCCATAAGAGAAGAGGTATCAAAGCCAAGTCCCCCAATGACAGCTATGAGGTTTTTCTGGGTGTCACATTTGTAGTTGGGGGTAAATCTATGTGATTTGAAGAGCACGTCCAGAGTGCCACGATAGGTCATCCTTGGATTGGAGTAGCTGTCACTGATGTGGAATCCCAGTGTGACATTGGTCAAGACATTGGGGTTCTTGTTGATCTCATTGATGGTGTACACCAAGGCCAGGACATGTTGGTAGAACTTGGTCACCGCACTGCCAGTAAAGATAAATGACTATTTCAGAGGATAATTCTTCAAATGAATGAATTTCTTCTTCCTTTACTTATTTCAACCATTCATATATCGATTAACACCACAGTTTCTAAGCTATGTACAAAGAGGTTAAAAAGGGGACATGATAGGAATAAAATCAGTTGAAATTAGACACACATACACATATACACAAATGTCAATAACAGGGAGTGGGGTGGGATATGGGTTTCAAAGGAAGTGTGTGGGGTTGGTAGTATATGTAGACAGATGGAAATAAGCTGGGGAAAGCTGGACATAAAATCAAGTTTCATAGGAAAAGCATAGAAAGTGCAATTCTGCATGTTTGATCCAAGTGCAGAAAAGTAAGATTATGTCCAATATTGCCAACCCACACCAATGTATGCCACATATAATTAAAGGAGTGCCCCAAAGGGTTCCACAAGCTTGGGGGTCTATTCACCCTCCCCCCATATTATGCCCATACTGGGATGGTGGAGGATAATTTCGGATAATTTTCAGGAGTGAGGTTGATGGGTTGGCACTTAATTTACATAATACCTCTATGAGGTGGCCGAGGGTTTTTCTTCTTTTACCATTTAATTTAACAGGAAAATGGGACAGGTATCAGGCTGCTCACACTAGTGTGAAGAATAACACAGTATCTCAACTTGCTGCAGCATTTTCTGAAAAGCCAATGGGAGGATGTTACATCAGGGTATCCATCAACAAGAATTCTTGGACATGCACTAGCTGGGAAGACTGAAGTTGCCAGAAAATAACACAATGCTTTTAAAAGTTCATACTATTCCCATCATTTGAAGTTGTGATGAATCCTCAGCACAACATATATGAATCAGACCATCATCAGTATAGTGGTACCTTGGTTTGCATACGTTTTGGATTACAAACACATCAAACCCGGAAGTGCGTGTCCTGGTTTGCAACCTTTTTTTTGGATTACAACCCCCCTTTTGGGGGGATTATGAACAAAAAAATTTGGAGGCCCCATTGGCAAAAGCGCGCCTTGGGTTACAACCTGTTTTGGTTTGCAAACGGACTTCTGGAATGGATTACAAGTACAAGTACAAACTTTTCCAATTTTTTCACACGTTTACATTTTTTAAACACACTTGTTCAACCCTAACACAAGCTTTCATGGTTGTCCTATTTTTGAAAACCTAACAGCCAGCTCAAGAGTCTTCACATATATTTTTTGCACTGCAGTCATTTTCAGCTATTGAGGATTTGCATAGTTTTGAATTCAATTGTGACACTACCCCAACACTTCAATATTATTAGACCAATGGCTGAATTGCATAAATAAATATTTAATTACATGAAAATTGGATGCAAAATTAATCTAAGTGGTATCCAGCTAAGTCATACTTAGAATTAGACTCATTCAAAACAATTTACTTAACATCTCTGCCAATTTCAACAGTTTTTTTCTGAGTATGACTAACAAATCATATCACCATAAATACCTCATTCTGCACTCCTTCAGTAAACAAAAAACAAAAAAACCTCCAACCCTTCCAAGCAGAAATAACTGTGATCATGGGAGAACAGTGTGTGTGTGTGTGTGTGTGTGTGTGTGTCTGTGTGTGTCTGTGTGTGTGTTTGCAAATGCAATTGAAATAGAAGAGTGATTTTCAATGCACCATTTGAACCCTGCAATTCAGAGGATGGATCAGAATGCCAACCCTAAACATTGAGAGGATGTATCTTTAGATGTGTGCATCGTCTTTCAACTTGCTTCGTTATGCATGACAATGGTACATTTATGATGGGGAGAAAACTAGCCCCTGATACATTCTTTCAACTTATGGACCTAAACCCCTTGTTAGTTGTTTGACCAAACTCAGATGAAACAGAATGAACAGAATGCATACTCTGAAATCTCAAAGAGCTTCCGAGATGGGTGTTCCAGGAATAATAGTTCATCAGAAGTGTAAATGATCTGGGAAGTCATTCCACCGATGAGGAGGCCACCTGGCTGGTACCACTCATGTGGAATAGGGAAGGGATCAATTGCAGGGCACTTCACAATATCTATTCTGCATGTGTTTTCAGGCAATAGAAACAGGAGCACCATTAGCCACAACATCATGGCAACAAAGTTTTGCTTTTATTTCACACTCTCCTATACCTTGTCTACAACAACATTGTGGCTTAAAGATGCTGAACAAACTGCGTATTCACTTCGTGAAAGGAAACTCCCCAGGCTTACTTTCAGCATCCAGAGTTACAAATACTCACAGAGAAGGCCAACACTGTGCTTTGAAGCCTTAACTAACCACACAGACAGTCTGCAATGAAATTGACAGAGCCCTGCCAGGTTCAGGTGTCCAATGGCACAAATATTTATTTATGACAACTTTTTTTGCTTATTGGCGGCATGTTCATGCTTGAAAGAAAGCCCTGGAGGTTTCGCCAGACGAATAAATGGATAATTGCAGGGTGAGATAATTATATCTGTAGCACTGAGCTTTTAATAGCAAACATATTGGTTCTTCTCCAACCCCCAGTCCTACCAGTTCTACTCTATGGTGGGTCAAGGAATGACTTCTAAGCTGAGCAAATACCAACAGGAAAGTGGGGGCCTGAGGCAGGGGTGGACTTTCAGGTCTTATTGAATTATATATTCCATTCTCATTGACAGGCTATTGGCTATGCTGGCTGGGCTATGTTGGAAATGAGTGTGCAACACCCCAAGGGTCACAGGTGGTGAAATAAGTGTGGTGGTTGTTTTTTGTTGGGGAGGGTAACATGATTAAATTTGAAAAACCCTTGCTGATGAATTTTTTTAAAAATCCTGCCCCTGGGAAATTTAAGAACTTTGTCGTTCCATCTCAAATTAGTGTTTGATATCCAAGGTATGACTGTACTAGTTGTTGGGAATGGCAGGAGTGGTGTTTGCAAGCTGCCCCATAGGCACCTAATTAGCCACTGTAAGAAAAACATGGTGGAACAGATGGGCTGCTGGCTAATCCAAAAAAATATTCTTATGTTCTTATCCTTCCTTTAAGGGTGTTCTGGGTCTGAGCCCAACCAATAATTTAATGACGTGATGTGGTCATAGTGCTCCAAACCTCCCTGGTATTAGCTAGTGATAGAGGAAGCATAATGTGACAGAGTTCAGTCACAATGTCCTCACTAGACCACCACTGGCAAACGGTAAAGTGGAGGAGGAAATCACTGAAGCAAATAATGCCAGGAGAATTTATTGAGAAAAATTAGGAGGATAAGAATGTGTGGCAGCTCCGTATCAACACAGTGCCCGGTTGGGTCATGACTACCATATTTGGGGATGGGACAGAAAGAGCAGGGGATAAAGTTCCCCTTTACTGTTTGGCTTTGCTCACTTGTGTGAGTCATTAGAAGGAAATGCTGCTTTCAAAATTATTATAGAGGACCTGGTCTCTATCCATTATTCATCCATTCTCTACAGCACCATTCCACCATTATTATTATTATTATTATTATTATTATTATTATTATTATTATTAAATTATTTGAACTCCACCCATCTCACTGGGTTCCCCAGCCACTCTGGGCAGCTTCCAACAGAATATAGGGGGAAAACCCCACATGATTCATCATACATTAAAAGCGTCCCAATACAGGGCTGCCTTCACATTTCTGCAGTCGATCTCATAATTGCTTATCTCATTGACATCCGAGGGGAGGGTGTTCCATAGGGTGTGCACCACTACTGAAAAGGCGCTCTGCTTGATTCCCTGTAACTTCACTTTTTGTAATGAAGTAACTGCCAAAAGGCTTTCAGAGCTGGACCTCACTGTCAGCATTATATGACAGAGGTAGAGATGCTCCTTCACACGTAAAGAGCGTCCTACCCCTTAATTTGATAGCATATTATATTAATTATCTTATAATATATAATATATTGTAAAGAGGGCTCCTGTAACACAAAACAATACAGTGCATAATTAATTTGTACATTTAAATTTCAACCGTAGGACGCTGCTGTGTTAACAATTAGCTAAATGCAGTAGGTAATATGGGTTGATAGGTAAATGGAGCAGCAAATGAAACTTCATGGGGCGACATGTATATAAACAATGATCTATAATTAGCTTTGATGTATAACAACCTTACACCTACTAGCTAAATTAATTGGAGACAGATTATTTAATTCTTTGTCCTAATTAGTTGGTCTCTGCTGTTTAACTCTGGCCTGAACACAATGATGTAGTATTTAGGGGAAAATATACAACCCAGTAACCCAGCACTGGAGGCCAAGATGGAGAAGATCTCCACAGCAACCATCTGTTTACCTCTTGAGCTCAGGTATGTTGGAACAAAGGACAACCAAACACTGCAAAATGCAAGTATGCTGAAGGTAATGAATTTGGCCTCATTAAAACTATCTGGTAACTTGCGGGCTAGAAATGCCACAATGAAGCTGATGATGGCTAAGAAGCCCATATAGCCCAGGACACAATAAAACATGGCAACTGACCCTTCATTACATTGTACAATGATTTCTCCAGCTACCGAGTGCATGTCTAAATCAGGGAATGGGGGAGAGGTTCCAAGCCACCCTATACAAATACTTGCTTGAATAAGGGAACATGAAAGGACAATGGCTTGACCCAATCCTTTGCCTACCCACTTCATCAACCTGGAGCCTGGCTTTGTGGCTAAGAAAACAAGAACCACGGTGATGGTTTTGGCCAGCACACAAGAAACAGCCACTGAGAAGATGATGCCAAAAGTAGGTTGACGGAGAAGGCAGGTCACTTTTCCTGGTTGTCCAAGGAATAGCAAAGAAGAGAGGAAGCAGAGCAGGAGGGAGATGAGGAGAGTGTAGGTGAGGCCTCGGTTGTTGGCTTTGACAATGGGAGTATCTTTGTGCTTAATAAAAGTTCCTAGTACCAAAGCTGTGATTAGGGAAAAGGCTAGGGCAACTGAGGCTAAACTGATCCCTAAAGGTTCCTCATAAGAAAGGAAGTTTCTAGATTTGGGGATACAGCCATCTCTGTCATTGTTTGGATATTGATCTTCTGGGCATTTGAAGCAGTCAACCATATCTGAAAAAATAGGAAAAGTCAATTTCAGTGTCAATCCATGTTTAATTTGGGGAAGTGTTACATTGCCTGAAACACATTTGTTTCTGTAGCTAGTCATATAAAAATGAATTTAATAGTGTCTTTATCCAACTGATTAGCTGAGGGTGAAGTGTGTCAGATGTGTGTGACAGTTATAGAGAAATGAGTTCTCAAGGGAGCGTTAAAGCGTAGCTTGTGTGAGAGCTGAGGAGTTGTTAGGGTTGGAAAATCAGAAATCAGGAGGATCAAAGTTTCAATAGGGAATGGGACAAATATATATTATATTTAAAAGAACACTGTCATCATTTGAGTTCTTTGTCAGGCTTTCAGTAACTCTTGCAATGTTACAAAGACTTTGGATATCTTGGAAAACAATAATGTGGAAGAACTATAATATGCAGTTGATTTAGACATATAAAGGACCCATAAAGGGTAGGAGGGAACTCCTAAGATTTGGAAGAATCTGGTTTGATGTTAAAATGTAAATGTGGCAAATGTGAAATTTATTTATTTATTTAGTAAAATGAATTTTAAAAAATAAAACAAAATAACAAACAAAAAAGGCAAATAATTAGTTAGAAACCTGAGGCATTGGCTTCCCAGACAGGGGAATTCTATAAGGCAAATGGGAACCAAAGCAATCAGAGAGAACATTTACCAAGCAAAATAGATTTTAAATAAAGTACCCTCTTATTCCTAAGTGGTGGGTTTGGGCAGGGATATATATGACATAAGGGCATCCCACAGTGCTTGGTTGATGATAGAAAATACTCATTTTCCTGTCCCAGCCATTTAGTATTCTATAGGCTTGGTGTGCTGTCGTGAGTTACATTTCATAACCGTATGACTGCTTGGCCATGTGGTTACATACATCTTGTGGGCAATTTATCACTGGTCAGAGGGCACAAAATCCGAATTACTCTTGGGGGATGGGGAAAGTAGATTTCTACATCACCTACCATTCTGTTTTGAAATCTTCCCTTCCGGGCATGGAACACAATCATAACAGCAAAATTTCCCCCCTTCCTTCTTTTTCTTCTGTTGACCAGGGTGGCAATGCCCATTACACACAGAGACAGGCCGTACCTATCCAGGAAAAGGAGGTTGGATATCAGAAATATGTGCACACTCTGGCTGTAAAGCCATCCATGCATCCATCGTTGGTTCACAGAAGCGTAGCACATCTGCTATGTTTTCCTATTAAGTAATACATAAACATACATTGTTTGACACTATGGATCTACAGATCAAGAAGCTGATGCAATTACCATATGCCTAGAAACAGTGCATGTCAAATTGTGCTCACTGAGGAAAGATTATGTGCACTTTATCCAGACTAATGATCTAGAGCACAGAGCAGCTCCCAATAATACCCTAAAATCTCCACCTGGTTGAAACCTCTGTGCCACACAATTATATCTTCATTAAGGGTGAATCCATTTCCTTGAAGAGCATTGAGATCCTCCATTCTTCCAACTTTCACTCTCTGGAAGGATGTGTTTGGGAATATGATCATGTTCATTATTTCAAATCCACCACCCATTTCCTTCTTCCCGTTAAAGGACATAGTTTCTGCAGCTGAGTTGTTGAATGAAATGCTCTTAAGAATCAAATAGAGCTAATTGAAAGAGCAAAAGAAATAAAAGGGTTTTGAAACAAATGAGAAAGAGGTGGATACTGTACATTGTTTTGAACTTAAAAGTGTGCTCTTGGGTAGTGGAAAATATGACACTGGAAATTTTAGAAGCCAAGTCAGGCAAAGAGCAGTTATATCCATTTTCTGTTATAATCTTATCCTCAAGAATATAGTTTCTGGTTGTCTTTCCCACAATTTGTGACTGGGTCAACTTAATCAGTCCAAATAAAATGATTTCATCGCATAACTATCAACTTTTCCCTTTTCTTGCGAGGAATCCTATTGGGAATAAGGGAATTTCCCTTAAAAAGGGGGAAACGTTGACAGCTATGTTTCATTGAGATGGAAGAAGTTCAACTGACTTGTATTACAGAAAGCTGAGTGGAGGGTGCTCATCTCTCCTACACCAGCCCTCATTAAAGTTCAGTGAACAGAGATCACTGTGGTCTATAGAAATTCCATTCCAGCCTAACTGTCCATCTGAGTGCCAGCCTTGAATGCTATGAGCACACCGGAAAGATTTGGAAATTTATGGTGAGCCCCCTATCTGGCTGATATCTCTGCTTCAGGTGAAGGAGCTGCTCTTTAAATACTCCTTAAATGTGTGAGTGTGGCCCCAAAATAATAATAATAATAATAATAATAATAATAATAATAATAATAATAATAATAATAATAATTATTATTATTATTATTATTTATTGAATTTATATACCGCCTTATACACGGGGGTCTTAGGACAGTTCACAGAATATGCACTGATAGGATCTAATTATCAGACAAATAAAACATTGACAATGAATAACCTCACAATTTCATCCCAAAAGTTATAAATAAATTGTTGTTTTTAGATTTTTATACAGCGAAAGATTTCAGGGTAGATCACATGATAAAAATACAAGATAAAAATGCAAATAATTAGTTAAAACAAAAACAACAAAACAGTACCTTCAAACACAACAACACATTTAAAAGACTGTGGAATATTACTCTGGTTTACGTGGAATATTTTCACCCAGCACCTTAAGATATATAAAAAAGGTACAAAACGAACTTCCCTGGAGAGAGCATTCCACAAATGAGGAGCCACTGCAGAAAAGGCCTATTCTTGTGTTGGCACCCTCCATACTTCACATAGAAGAGGCACATGAAGAAGGGCCTCAGAGGGTGAATGCAGAGTCCAAGTTGGTTTACATGGGAACAGGCAGTCCTTGAGATACTGCTGTCATTGTTGATTCATCTTGTAGCATTTTTGCTATGTTAGAAGCATGTTCAATAGAAGAGTCATTACCTGCCAAGGCTGGAAATCTTGAAGGTCAAATCTTCTGCTACCCATCATTGCTCTGTGCTTGGATCTAGTTGAGTAAATGGCATGCAAAGCATGAGAAACGGCATAGACAGCATTATAGATACTGTAGCTGTGGCCAGTCATGTCCATTTCAAACAATTGCCTAGGAAGACTATCTATCCTCTCATCTCCACTACACATCCCACTGTCGTGCACTGTCATGTCATCTGGAAATGAACAGTCAAATGCTTGTGCCCAGAAATCCTTGAGGAAACCATCTCCTTTGTTCCAGCCAGGTTTTATGCTCTGAATATATTTCTCAAATTCTGGAAGCTCTTTTGTGCGAATGGTGAAAGAAATGGCACCTTGGAAGAGCTGAAACCCCCAGTTTCTTTGAATTCCTGTTGCTAAGAAATCAATCTGTGTAGTCATGATCCACACTTTTACAAATGATGGCATCTCTACATTTCCTGGGTTTTGCAGAGTTATGCATGCTCTCAGCCATGCTAATGTTAAGGACTCTCCATTGATGATGCAGACATTGGTTCCATAATCTTTAAAAAATATATGAATAATTGAGAATATATCCATAATTCCATCAAGGTCATCCCAGTGGGCTTGTGCTGGAAGCCTTAGTGTGAAAGCTGAACAGATTCCATGCTGGGAAAACAGTGCTTCCAGGGTCTGTAAGAATTTTTCTCCACTATCATCATCTGCAGCAAATAGGCCCACCCATGTCCATCCGAAATGTCGAAGCAAGTGGACAATCCCACTGTACTGATGGGCTTCATTTGGGACCATGCGGTAAAATGATTGAAACTGTGTCATCTGTTTGTCCTCTAGAGCAAATGAGCCATAAGTGAGCTATAAAGTAATATCCACATTTAATAGAGAAAACTTAGGTGCCATCCATGTGCATGACTATAAAACAAATATATGATGAAAGACTTTGTAGCTTTGGAAAGACTGAAAGTCAATAACTCTTCTGGATGGTTTTTCTCAATTTATTGACATGCAGTACAGTTTGGGGGGGGGATTTTCCCTCTTGGCCGTATCCCTTCAGGAACTTTGCATTCAACTAAGTTTATTCACAGAATCATACAGATTTGGTAGGTACCCCTAGGGTCATCTAGTTCAACCTCCTGCAATGCAGGAATCTCAACTAAAGCATCCATGAACATTAATTTCATTGGTTCTACTCTGAGCAGGACTGTTATTTGTTACAAATCAGTATTTAGAAACATAAACCTATTCCTGAAAAAATAAACAACAGAGGAAGAAGAAGAAAAAGAAGAGGAAGAGGAAGAGGAGGAGGAGGAGGAGGAAGAAGAAGAAGAAGAATTATTTTATTAATTATACCCTAGCAATCTGGTTGCTCCAGCCAAAAAGTTATGAATTATGAACAGACTTATTGTTTATGCTCTTTGCTTATGCTATTCTTTTAATGAAAGATTTGAAAATGGTAATCCATGTGTTAACAAATGTTTGCATAATTATATGCTACAATGCAGAGTGTGACAAAGTCACACGCTACAAGACTCAATTATTAATGTCTCTGCAAATACAGTTTAACTAAGCAACAACAGACTAAAAACCAGTGATTTATTTACTGAAAAATTGACTTAATTTGATATGAATTGGTGTAGTCATTATTAACATCATTTCCACACCAGGTAAAGTTAGACTCCGTATCTAGCAAGCAACTAGCAAGTTGAAATGTTACTGTGACTATTACTAATGCACAATAATGACCCAGCTTTACACTTTATTAAGGACTGTATTAGGGCCTGTCCATGCCTCATCTCAGTGTGGATTGTGAACTCAATGTGCCTTCTTTAATTTCCTGTCACCCATGTAGTATTTTCCTCCAACTACTGCTGACCCACACATTCTTCCCCCTAAATTTGGACATTCCCAATGCAATTGATGTAGCTCTCCTCTTTTGGATATTCCAAACACAGGTAATCTCATATGCCTCCTAATTACGTACACACAGGCACACACACTAAAGAGCAACAACTTAATTTCATAATTACAAGAGAATAGTGTAGCTGGTGGATGTCTCCACACTATTATCTACATATCCTACCTGAGGAATCTTGTAGAGACCTAGACTTTCTGTCATGAGAAAAGAGGTATCAAAACCAAGTCCCCCAATGACAGCCATGAGGTTTTTCTGGGTGTCACATTTGTAGTTGGAGACAAAGCTGCGTGACTTGAAGAGCAGGTCCAAAGTGCCACGATAGGTCATCCTTGGATTGGAGTAGCTGTCAAGGATGTGGAATCCAAGTGTGACATTTGTCAGGATGTTGGGGTTCTTGTTGATCTCATTGATGGTGTATACCAAGGCCAGGGCATGCTGGTAGAACTTGATCACCCAACTGGTAATAAAGTGAAATGACTATTTCAGAGGACAGCTCTTCAAAGGAATTAATTTCTTATCATTTGTTTATCACAACAATTTATTGCCATTTATTGCCATAGTTCCTAAGCTCTGTAAAAGCCTTGTTCTGTGCTCAGTAAGCACAGGACACCTTTGCCTGGCGTCGCTGTTGCCCATAGATTACAGCAAGGTTTTGCCCAATATCTTGCCTGTGTGATGGGTTCCTGGGAAAAAAGCTATCCTATGAGCCCTTGCAAAGGTGAGGAAAAAGCAGAGAAAAGCTGCCTCATCTTAAAGAGATTTCTCACTGGCAGTGTTCCAGTTTTGGTGCAATCTTCTTATGCAACAATCCAGTTATGGAGTACTCCTCAGAAAGATTTATATGGTGTTATATTTTCAGTGCAAGACAAAGTGCTTCTTTAAAAAATTACTCAAGCCCTTTAGAGGGAATTTACTCATTTTTTAAAAAATTCTTCTTCTGTGATCTTATAGTCTTTAACTTTATTATTCCTGTTTATTGTTGTCGTTATTTATTATTACTGTTATTTTTAGTTACATATTAGTTGTTTTATTTCTTCTTCTAAGCCACCCTGGGAACACGATTGAAGAGTCATGTTAAAATACCTCTGTTGAATACCTACCTACCTACTGAAACATATTTTTTCAGAGGCTTTGCAGCATCTTTTAGCCATTACAGAAATCAGAAGTGCACTTTGGAAGTTCATGGAAGCTTATGGTACACTTTATTAGTTTTGCTTAGTTGGGAAATCATCAGCTACAGAAAACATGGGGAGTGCTCTTTCTGTCTTTTTGATTTTTTAACCGTTTCTCCCAAATTATAAGTTTTGGGCACTGAATCACAATGTGTACTGCTGCAGCACGGACAGACAGCAATATACAGCTTGGCGCATCTAGCCACAACATATAGAATCATTTCTGCTGCTCTTAAAGGAGAATGTTCTACAAAGCATCTTGTCTTCATAGCTTCAAGTCCATACCTAAAGTGTAGTAGGCTAAAGGAATATATAGCAGCTAATGGCAGGTGAAAGGGTTCCCATGACACCAGTGGTCCCAAATTTCTTTTAGAAATGTGTTTAGAAAAAGAAAATTCATGATACAGTAGCCTTTCCATACTTTTTTTCTTCTTCAATCACAATTTCCACCCAGAGAGTTAACAGAGCATAACAGAGTTGTATTCATAATGCACAACACAGAGAAAGTGGATACAGAAAAAGTTTTTCTCCATCTCTCATAACACTAAAGCTAACGGAAATGCACCAAAGCTGAATACTGGAACATTCAGGACAGACGAAAGGAAGTTCTTCCTTATATACTGTAGTGCATAGCTAAACAATGGAATTAACTCCCACCAGAAGCACAATAGCTAGATGGCTTTAAAAAGAACACATGAAGCATAAAGCTATACTAGACATGATGGCTGAATTCTGCCTCCACTCTTGGAGGCAATATGCTTCTGAATACCAGCTGCTGGAAACCACAGGAGGGGAGAGTGTTTTGGCACTCAAGTCCTGCTTCAAGGCTTCCCATAGGCATTTTGTTGGCTACGGTGAGAACAAGAAGCTGATCCAACAGGCTTAAATTCATAATGAACACAATTATCTCAGACTCATTAATCTCAATAGGTGTGCTCTGTCCAGCTCCATGTTATACCCACTGAAGTAAATTGATTTAATGCACTTAAGCCCATTTCTGCCAATGAGTCAGCTCCAAACACAATCAACACTGAATGTCACCCCAAATCTCACATCCCTCCTATTTAAAACAAAATACAACTATGCAAGGAAGTAGCAGTTACTGTTGTGGAAGAACAAAATCTGAAACAATTGTAATCTTAGTAACATGTACAAGACTGAAAAAGGAATTGAAAGCGCACCGACACTATGTCTCCTAACTCATTCAAACCCCTTAATTGGTTCAGAAGACCAAACCTAAATGTTGAAAGGATGCATCAATAGGTGTGTACCCCACCTTCCAACATATTTCATTGTGCTTTTCAATTATGTCAGGGGGGGGCTAACATGTGGAGCCCCAGAAAACTCCTGATTTATTATTTCATTGCGAGGGGGGGGTGGAGTTTCACCTAAACCCCATATTAGTTATCCGTCTAAGCTCAGATGAAGCAGAAGGAACAAAATCCATACTCTGAAATCTCAAACAGCTTCTGAGATGGGTGTTCCAGGAATAATAGTTCATCAGAAGTGTAAATGATCTGGGAAGTCATTCCACCGATGAGGAGGCCACCTGGCTGGTACCACTCATGTGGAATAGGGAAGGGATCAATTGCAGGGCACTTCACTGTTTCTGTTTTGCATGCGCTTTGGGGTAATAGGAGCAGGAACACCATTAGCCACAACATCCTAGCACCAAAGCTTCTCTTTAACTGCAGGCTCTCCTGTGTCATGTCTAAAGCAACTTCCTGGCTTTTAGCCAGGTAATCAGAGTCTGCATATTCACTTCCTAAAAGGAAACTCTGCGCTCTTACTTTCAACATCCAGAGAGTTACAAAGGCATGCCTTGAATACTAGCTGGGATGGCCAACACTCTGATCTGAAGTCTTAACGACACAGGCTGCTGTTGATAAAAGTGACACAACAATGCCAGCCTCTTTTCCCTACTCCCAGCTTCCAACGGTGGAAGGAATTATTTATGAACAACTTGTTGCTGATTTTCGTGCCTTCTGGAAAGCCCTGGAGATTTGGCCAGATGAATAATTGGGTAATTGCAGGGTGCGATAATGATGTCTGTAAGACTGAAGGCCCCTTAGCACTCTTTGCAACAAGCATGTTGTTTTCCTCCCCCCCCCCCCGACCTGAATTGTATCACATGCCTGCTCTGCCTCTTAGTGGGTCAGTGATTGGTTTCCAGGCTAAGAAGAATCCAAAGGAAAGTGATGTCCTGAGATGGGGCGCGGGGACCTGTGTGCCACCAGTTGTTGCTGGACTAAACTCCCATCATCCTTCACTGACCATTAGCTATGTTGGCTGAGGCTGATGGGAGATGGGAGTCCAATAACTTCAGGAAGTTTACCACACCAGCAGAAGCTATGATCTTGTTGTGGAAACACGAGTTAATTTTGACAAGAAGGTGAGGCCTACTTAGCAAGGGAAGTCATATTTTTCCCCAGACAAAGTACCTGCATACCTATTTCCACATATGAATTGTTGGGTGACATGGCCTCAGAGAAGAGTAACAGATTTTTTCCATGGTGGCAAGACAAACAGCAAATGATTCTCTTGTTTTCATTATCTACATATCTATACATATATGCACGTATGTGTAGTGGAGTTCCTCACAGTCTCCCCATGCACTTCCTCATTGGTTCAACACTTTATCATAGAAACTAAGAGTCAAGTAGTGTCAGATAGGAGCTGTCTTTGCTTTCTGAGCCACCTTCTCCAAATATTGACTGGAGAGAGAAAGAAAGGTGGCTTCTCTTTGACATAGTAGCTCTTTGCAGATCTACCTTCAGCTCCTTTGATGTCCCGTGGAAAAACAGGATGCATGCTACTGCTGCATGCATGAGGCTTCATAGGGTGAGAGGTGGGACTGAGTCTCTCCCCAATGCATATCTCCTCTGATGCATCCTGAGCTGTCATCCCTGAGCCTCTGTCATTATGGTCAAACAAAATGAGCCACAGGTTTAAGGGAAGATCTGGTTGGAGTGGGGAGGCTAGATCCTGAGATCAGCTGCTGCCACTACTGGCCACCCTCCTCTTCCCCAACAAGCCTGGAGACACACTGCTGTCACCACAGTCCAGGGAGCCAATGAGGATGCAGCAGTGCAGAGATGAAGAAGATGGCCAGAAGTGGCGTTAAGCAAGCCTGCTGATCCACAGGACAACTGCTGGAAAGCTGCCCTGACTTAACCAGCCCGTTCTTCTGTAGTTTGCAAGATCTATGGTTTGGCCAAGGAGGTGGTTGCGTGAGCAGAATGAAACCACAGCTGGATGGAGGCAGGGAGGTGGCCAGGGAGGAAAAGAACTGGTCTAGATGGGCAAGCTTATTTTTTCTGCTCCCCCAGCATTCCTATTGTCACAAGCAGGTGGCACATAACGTAGTAGAGAAAGTATACCCTTTATTCCCCACTATCAAGTGAGCGGAAGAAAAGTCCATGTAGCTTAAGGATACCAGATTTTTTTCAAAGAATCCGGGGACACTTCTTTTTTTGAGAAGAGGAGAAAAAAGTTAATAAAGAAAAAGTTATTTAAAATAATAATAATTAAGAAGTAATATCTTCTCTTCTGTGGTCTCCTCTGTCGTACAGCCTTCCTCTGGGCCCTGCTCTCTTGGAGTGCTAGCTGCCGTGGAGTAGGCTCAGCTGGAACCTGGGCTCGGCCACGTGTCCTTGCCCTCCCAGCACTCTCCTACCTCTCCTCCTCATTGGCGGTGGCAGTAATGGCGTGGCAAGGTTGGGGCTCCCCTCTTTTTTTCTCCTTCCTCTTTCTCTCTCTTCCTTCTCCTTCTCTTCTCCTCCTTCTCCCTGTGTCGGCTCCAGGCTTTTCCTGGCCCCGGAGCACGCTGGGCAGGCGGCCAAGTGGCCAGGGGCTCTCGCTCCTGGCTCAATTTGGGTCACGCAGGGGATCAGCGGTTCCCCCAGTTGATGTGCCAGACATCCCTGGTTCCCCCTTGGCAGTGGCAGCAGCAGTCTTAGCAGCCCGGAGCTAGCCTGGTAGCACAGTTGGCTTTGGAACTGCTTGCTGCCATGGCACCCACCATTTTGCCTCACCGGAAGTCCCCATATGATGTGTCTTGTGCCATAGAACCAATCACGCAACATTCATTCCCTACTAATAAATCTACAACACTTAAAATATAAATCTGGGGACATTAAATGAAATCAAGGGACAGATTTTGTCTGGGGACAGATTTGTAAATCCGGGTACTGTCCCCGGGAAACGGGGACTTCTGGTAGCCATAATGTAGCTGCAGAGGTGTAGCGTGGGTTGTCAGCACCCGGGGCAAGGCAAGTAATTTGCGCCCCCTAACCCGTGGATTTGTGCCCCCTAACCCTAACCCCCAGATGTTGCACCCGGTGCGGCCGGCCCCCCCTGCACCCCCCACGCTACGCCACTGTCTAGCTGAGAGCAAAGATCAGCAGGAAGTGTACAGCCCCTCGCCCTTTGAGGTATGCATAACACACAAACAGTTCTTTAAAAGTGTGGGGGGTAGTAGATGCAGTTTCCAATAACACACATAGCCCAAAAGCTTAGAAACACGGTACTATATAGCAATAAAGGGAGAAATAATGCAGCTCCGTAGCACAAAGCACTGCACTGATTAGCTTATGTAAATTACAATACTCCATCAAAGGAAGTTGACTAATTGGTAATGTGGGCTGATGGGGAAATGGAACAGCAAATGAAACTTGATGAGGAGGCCTGTAGATAATTTTAAACACATATCCATAATCATTACTTAACTTCCTACCCTATACATACTACATAAATTGACAATAACAGATTATTTAATTCTTTGCCCTTATTAGTTGCTCTCTGTTGTTCAGCTCAGGCCTGAGCAAAATGATGTAGCATTTAGGGGAAAAGATGCAACCCAGTAACCCAGCACTGGAGGCCAAGATGGAGAAGAACTCCACAGCCACCATGTATTTTCCTCTTGTGCTTAGGTAGGTTGGAACAAAGGACACCCACACACAACAAAATGCCAGCATGCTGAAGGTAATGAATTTGGCCTCATTAAAACTATCAGGTAATTTCCGGGCTAAAAATGCCACAATGAAGCTGACAATGGCCAAGAGCCCCAAATAGCTCAGGACACTATAAAACATGGCAACTGACCCTTCATTACATTGTACAATGATTTCTCCAGCTACGGAGTGCATGTCTAAATCAGGGAACGGGGGAGAGGTTCCAAGCCACCCAATACAAATACTTGCTTGAATAAGGGAACATGAAAGGACAATGGCTTGACCCAATCCTTTGCCCACCCACTTCATTAACCTGGAGCCTGGCTTTGTGGCTAAGAAAACAAGAACCACGGTGATGGTTTTGGCCAACACACAAGAAACAGCCACTGAGAAGATGATGCCAAAAGTGGGTTGACGGAGAAGGCAGGTCACTTTTCCAGGTTGTCCAAGGAATAGCAAAGAAGAGAGGAAGCAGAGCAGGAGGGAGATGAGGAGAGTGTAGGTGAGGTCTCGGTTGTTGGCTTTGACAATGGGGGTATCTTTGTGCTTAATAAAAGTTCCTAGTACCAAAGCTGTGATTAGGGAAAAGGCTAGGGCAACTGAGGCTAAACTGATCCCTAAAGGTTCCTCATAGGAAAGGAAGTTTCTAGATTTGGGGATACAGCCATCTCTGTAATTGTTTGGATATTGATCTTCTGGGCATTTGAAGCAGTCAACCATATCTGAAAAAATAGGAAGAGGTTCAATTTCAGTGTCAATCCATGTTTAGTTTGGAGAAGGAGTCCTTTGGAGAAGGCCCTTCATGGCCTAGGACCCTTGTACCTATGGGACCGCCTCTCCCGGTATGCCCCACAGAGAGCCGCAAGGTCCATAAATAGCAACACCCTAGTGGTCCCGGGCCCTAAGGAAGTTAGATTAGCTTCAACCAGAGCCAGGGCCTTTTCAACTCTGGCTCCGACCGGGTGGAACGCTCTGCCACATGAGACCAGGGCCCTGCAGGATCTGATTTCTTTCCGCAGGGCCTGCAAGACAGAGTTGTTCCACCTGGCCTTTGGCTTGGAGCCAATTTGATTCCCTCCCTCTCTTTCTTTTTTCTTTTCCTTTCTCCTCCTGCAATGAGGCTACATTTTAATGTAGTGTTACTACATTTTAATGTAATGTTTCAATATTTTAATGTTGTATTTTAATTTTGTTTTTAAGTTGTAATCAACTTGTTTTTTATTATTGCTTGTTAGCCGCTCTGAACCCGGCCTTTACTGGGGAGGGCTGGGTATAAATAAAAATTATTATTATTATTATTATTATTATTATTATTATTATTATTATTATTATTATTATCATTTGCCTGAAACACATATGTTTCAGTGGGTGGCCATATGAAAATGAGTTTTAATAGACTCTTGCAGAATTTGGAGGCTTAGTATAGGGATGGGGAAAAAATTCATTTTAGTTCATATTTAAAGGTGAATGTCATGATCACTTTTGAATTCTCTGATTAATCTCAGGGAGCATATCTTTACAAGCTGTTTGAAACAGCATATGGCAATGGAAAGGGCATTCCACAGTTCTGGGGTGATGACAGAAAACACCCATTTTCCAGGCACCATCTTGTGATATTCTTTAGACCCAGTTGACCACATGAGTAAAATTTCATGTCAGCATGACTTGTTGACCAAGTGTTTACATGCACATTATGATGATTTAACACAAGACACAAAATCCAAATTAGGTTTGGGGGATTGGCGGGGGTGGGGTAGGGAGAGTTTTATACTTCACCTACCATTCTCTTCCGAAATCCTCCCTTCGGGACATGGAACACAGTCATAACAGCAAAAAAGATTCCCTTCCTTTTCTTTCTTCTGGTGGCCAGGATGGCAGTGTTCACTACACAAAGAAAGAGGCTGCACCTATTGACAGACAGGAAGGAGATTTGCGGTGATAGAAATGTTCTTTTACATTTTGTCTATTTATCTATCCATCTCTGCTATGATTCACACCATAGTAGCAGAGGAGGAGGAGGAGGAGGAGAAGGAGGAAGAAGAAGAAGAAGAAGAGGAGGAGGAGGAGGAGGAGTAGGAGGAGGAAGCAAAGGAGGAGGAGGAGTTTGGATTTGATATCCCACTTTATCACTACCCTAAGGAGTCTCAAAGTGGCTAACATTCTCCTTTCCCTTCCTCCCCCACAACAAATACTCTGTGAAGTGAGTGGGGCTGAGAGACTTCAGAGAAGTGTGACTAGCCCAAGGTCACCCAGCAGCTGCATGTGGAGGAGCGGAGATGCGAACCTGGTTCACCAGATTACCGCTCTTACCCACTACACCACACTATGCAGAAACAGAAACATTTAATATTTAAGAATAAACCTTTGTCTTGTTATTCACTGTAATAAATATATACATATACAGATGTAGATTTTCTGTGTATAACACGCCCTTGTGTATAAAACGCCTCCTATTTGGGGGGGACTAAAATTTAAGAAAATGGGGGGAGATGGCCCAGAGTTGTTGTGCTATTTTCCAGCGGAAATGACAAAAACCACTAACCCAAAGGACAAACACTGATGATCTCTTGCGTCGCCAAGCCAAGTTGTGTCTGCACGGTATATACTTTTCTTTTTCAACTACTGATCTACAACTACTTAATCTGCAGATCAAGAAGACGGTGTCTCAATAATTACCATATTCCAAAGAAACAGAAAGTGCCTACTTGTACACATTCAGGATATAGTACATGGATTCTAGCAGATTTCTATGGTACTTATGCAAGACATGCTTAGACTTGTATATATAGCTTTCAAAATGGGTTGAAATGTATTCAGCAGTTGCAGCTACTTTTAGAGCACCTGGACAGCCTTCAGAACCACAGATTAGAAAAGTAGTCTTCAAATTTTTCAGATCCAATGCCCACCTTTAACCCAAACATGCTCCTGGAGATTCATTTCCAAATATTCATCAAAACTGTGTATGGTAGTAGTGCTGCCATTGTGACCCACATAAGGTGAGACAATGACTCAATAGTGGAACTGACCCATGGGTAGAAAACCAACGATCTAGATAAGAGAACACTGCCCAAGAACACACCAAAATCCCCACCTGGTTAAAACCTCTGTGCCACACAATTATATCTTCATTAAGAAAGAATCCATTTTCTCCAAGAGCATTGAGATCCTCCACTCTTCCAACTTTGACCCTCTGAAAAGATGTGTTTGGGAATGTGATCATATTCATTATGTCAAACCCACCTCTCACTTCATTGTTCCCATTAAAGGAAATAGTTTCTCCAGCTGAGTTGTTGAATGAAGTGCTCTGAAGTAACAGGTGGAGCTAATGGAAAGAAGGAAGGCTCTTAGAAGTGTAGTCATACTGCAGTAATAAATATTGAGCAGCATGAGGCAATAGGAAGCATGAAAACTGGCTCCTTTTGGAATTAAATATTGTCCAGACCTATAAAGATTTACTTGCAGAATTGTCTTCCAAAGAGAACAAAAACATCAAAGATTTATCCAAATAATTGTGTTGTAATCCAGTATTATTGTTTTGCTTTTATTGTTAATATCATTGTCCCCATCTTAACACTAAACAAGCTGTTAATTTGTAGAGACATTACCTGCCAGGGATGAAGATCCTGAAGATCAAATTTTCTGCTACCTACCATTCCTCTGTGCTTAGATCTACTTGAGTAAATGGCATGCAAAGCATGAGCAACAGCATAGACAGCATTGTAGATATTATAGCTGTGGCCAGTCATGTCCATTTCAAACAGAGGCCTAGGAAGACTATCTAGCCTCTCATCTCCACTACATGTCCCATCAGCCTGCACTGTCACCTTCGGATTTGGAAATGAACAGTCAAATGCTTGCTCCCAGAAATCCTTGAAAAACCCATCTCCTTTGTTCCAGCCAGGTTTTATATTCTGAATAAATTTCTCAAATTGTGGAAGCTCTTTTGAGTGAATGGTGAAGGAAATGGCACCTTGGAACAGCTGAAAATCCAAGGGTCGCTGAAAGGTTGTTGTTATGAAATCAATCTGAGATGTCAAAATCCACACCTTTCTAACTGATGACTTCTCTATATTTCCAGGGTACTGTAGTGCTATAAAAGCTCTAAGCCATATCATTGTCAAAGACTGTCCATTAATGATGCACGTACTAGTTCCATCATCTGTGAAAAATGCACGCATACTTGAGTATAGATCAACAACTTCATCCACTTCATTCCACTTGTTTTGGGCTGGAAGCCTTAGAGTGAAGGCTGAACAGATTGCATGCTGGGAAAACAATAGTTCTAACGTCTGCAAGAAATGTTCTCCACTGTCATCATCTGCAGCAAAGAGTCCAACCCATGACCATCCAAAGTGCTTAAGTAAGTTGATAATTCCCATATACTGATGAGATTCATTTGGAACCATGCGATAAAATGATTGCAGCTGCGTCATCTGTCTGCCCTCTAGGACTAACGAGCCATAAGTGATCTATAAGGAAATATACACATTTCTTAGATAAAAGCTAGGAGCCACCCATGTGTGGTGAAACAAATATAAAATGAAAGACTTTGTAGCTTTGTGAAGACTCAGAGTCAAGAACTCTTTGGGGTGAATTTTCTCAAGTCACTAGCATGCAGCGCAATTTTTGGTTGTTTCCTTCTCAGTAATATCCCACTTAACTTACTCCCAGAATAATGAATAATGTTAAGGATTGTATACAACTAAGTTTATTCAGAGTAGACCCATTAAAATTAATGGAACTGATTCAGTCATGAATATTAACTTTAGTGGGTCTACTCTGAGTAGGACTATTATTAGAAGCATCACAAAATTTAGAAACTTATACCTACTCCTGGAACAATGGATGAAATTAACATCATAGTAAGTTATGACTATTGACTAGACTAATTTATAACATTCTTTTATGCAAAACACTTCATTTTAATGAAAGATATAAACCAATTATTTATTAAAAGCTGCTTGCATAACATAATTTGGGAAGGGGGGAATGAAATACTCGCAGACTACAACGTTTAGTTTTTAGGGTCTGGAAGCTAACGAATACAGTTAAAATGAAGAACACAGCAAGGATAAAGGAAGGTAGCTAATTGATTGATTGATTGATTGATTGATTGATTGAATGAATAACGGATTGTATTTGTTTTGCATTTATGAGATCCTCCAAAGACTTCCATTACACGTCTTTCGGCAGCTGGAAAACTTTGAGATGCAAGATGCATTGAGTGACTGATAGCTTGAAATAATAGTGATAGTAATAATAATAGCAATAATTTGTACAAGAAATACCCATTTGTATATATTATTAGGGGTATCGTGAATTATTTACAGATATTTAAGGGCAGTTCATGAAAACCTAATCTATGAATATTTATGAATATTGTAGGCTCTGTTTTGCTTTTGCTTTTATTTGTGTTATTATATCATAAAGTAACATACTAATTAAAAACAACAGTAACCACTTCTTCTAAGAGAAGGGTGCATTTGGTGAATGTCATCACACCCTCATGTGATTAGCCTACCTGAGGAATCTTGTAGAGACCTATAATTCCAGTCATAAGAGAAGAGGTATCCGAATCATATCCCCCAATGACAGCTATGAGGTTTTTCTGGGTGTCACATTTATAGTTAGGGACAAATTTGTGTGATTTGAAGAGCAGGTCCAGAGTGGTACGGTAGGTCATCCTTCGATTGGAATAGCTGTCATGGATATGGAATCCTAGCGTGACATTTGTCAAGATGCTGGGATTCCTGTTGATCTCATAGACGCTGTATGCCAAGGCTAGGATGTGCTGGTAGAACTTGGTCAACAAACTGCCAATAAAGATAAATCGGTGGATTTCTTATTCATTGATTAGTTTCAACAGTTTATATACAACATAAATGTGTATTTTCTAAGGCATGAACAATGAGATTATAAAAGTTATATGAAAGGGATCAAGTCAGTTAACACTGCAAAAAAAAAGGAAAGAAAGTAACCCAAAACACCTGTTGAAACAACAACAACACTAGAAGTTCAAAAGGGAAGTTGCCAATCTAATATTAGCTGGAGGGGTTCCCCAGAATTGGGCTCACAATAGGGCTCCAGGTAGCTATGAGCTATGTGTCCAAGACACCACCAATAGTGACTTTGGTCTCCTCTCTCAAATAATATTGGAACCTGGAAACCAAGACTGAAGTTTGGAGCAGGTACTCTTTGGTGAGAGAACTCAAGCAGATATTTTAGATCACGAAACATGCAGCAAAAAAGAAAAGAAAAGGAAGCATTGGAATATGGGCTTCAAAACCTTTAAAATGTGCCCTTCCTGAAAGGTCCCCTTTTAGACACCTTTTCCAAGTTAAAGGGCGTGGGGATAGACCACTTGTTTCGTAAGTTATAAAACAGTTCTACTTACAAAATTCTTCAAATGTCAGATTCATGAGATTTTTATACAGCAGTCATAAAAGATGCAGAGGCAGCTAAAAACATTGCTTAGTTATAAAAGGTAAAGGTTTCTAAGCTATTGGTACAAAAAAGTACTACTGGTTTTAAAGGAGGATTTATTTTTAAAATACAACAGTAACAACTGCATGTTTATGAATCATGAAAGACTCTATTTACAGTGATAAGATTGTAACTGTTAAGTTCCCCACCCCCTCTCATTTCTTGTTTTGTGATTCTACGGTTGTGATGGAAACTGCAGCAAAGTGGCACAGCATCTACCTTGCATGCAGAAACTCCCAAGATCAGTCCCTTTTTTATTCAGGTAGGTCTTCCAAAAGCTCCTGCCTGAAGCCCAGTCAGTATAGACGATAGATGGTCCAATGGACTCAGCATCCTATGACCATTTTGAATTGTGGCACACACATCCAGCCCACCATCTGCACCAGCATCAATGCATTGCGTAAATCATACATGAAAACTTGGTGTACTTTCTTTAAATAAATGATGATGATGATGATGATGAAAGGGTGAATTCCAACCAAGTTGTACTCAGAGTGATTTATCCAGTGTTTGTCCTACTCAGACTAGACCCATTGAAACAACTACACCAAAAATGCCTGAGAAAACTTAGCAGTCATGAGGTAGCAAAAGAGGTTCTTTTGTGGACCAGGAATTGATTAAGATACAGGAAGCAGAGTGTAAGATTGAGCCGACAGTTCTGATGAGTGTGGGGAGGATGTAGAAAGTGGAGTCCTCTAAGGATCAGTATTGGGACCTGTGCTTTCAAACTAGTTCACAAATGACCTGGAGTTAGGGGTGAGCAGTGAAGCAGTTAGGTTTGCCAAGGGTATTAGATTGCTCAGGGTGGATGAAAGTAGATAAAGTCCCTACCAAAGAGTAATGGCAAATCAAGCTGTTGTATGCCGGAATGGCAAAACGGACGGGAAAACTTAGGAACCAAGAAGACAAAAACTTCAATAAAGAATGGGGAAAATTTGTAATTCATTTAAGAGACCACTGTAAGCAGATGGAAACATTAGCAGGATTTTAATAACACTTGTAATGTGACAATTATCATGGATAATATGGAGAGATATAAAACATAGATTATGGAATAGTATGCAGTTGAAAAGGTTGAAAGAAGGAGCCATGGAGAGGGTGGTGGGAAGTCTGGAGATTCAGAGAAATCTGAATATATTTGGTATTGTTATAATTCTATACTTGTAAAATCAAATAAAAATTATTCCCCCCTCCCCCAAAAAAAGACTGCTCAGGGTGGCCAAAACAAAAAGGGATTGTGGAATTTTAATGTGACATATACACTCATGTCTGACCAAGAATGAGATCTTGAGGGATTGAAAATACAGCTGCTGCCGTCACAATGCCATTATACAAATTTACAGTGCCACCATAATTAAAGCACTGTGTACAGTTCTGGTAACCTCACCTCAAAAAGAAGACTTTAGAGTTGTGAGAAAATCAGAATCAGGCAGCCAGAATGATCAAGGGGATGAAGCAACTCCCCTATGAGGAAAGATTGCACCATTTGACTTTTTCAATTTGCAGAAAAGGCGAGTAAAAAGTACATAAAATTATTCATGGTGCTCAGAAAGTGGATAGAGAAAACTCACTAAACACTAAAACTCAGGGGCATCCATTAATCTTCGAATGAAGTACTTCTGGACACAGCACTATGGCATTCAATCCCTAAAAGAGTGGTGATTACAAGCAATGCAGTTTGCTTTAAATGAGGATAAGTCAAATTCATAGAGGATTAGGATATCAGTGGGTTCTAGACATGATGGGTGTGTTCTAGTTCCATTGTTAGTATTGTTTCTGAATACCTGGAAACTGCAGTATGGGGGAATGATGTTGCACTCAGGTCCTGCTTGCAAGATTGCAATAGGCATTTGGTTGGTCACTGTGAGAACTGAACACTGGACAATATGGGCCATTGGCCTGATCAAGAAGACTCTTCTTATGCTCTCAATGGGGCCGAATAGCTTAAGTTAATTAATAACCCACTATTTTACCCATTGAAATAAATTGATTTAACTTACTTTAGTCAATTCCTTTCAATGTGTCTGCTCCTAATATGACCAACACTGGATATTGTCCTAAATCTCTTATTGCCCTCCCCAACCCCCCAACCCAATCCAAGCTTTGCAAAGTAGAAGCAGCTGTCATTATGGGGGAAATGGATATTAGATATCTGGTCAAAGAAAATCCACACCAAAAATCAAACAGCTTCTGAGATGGGTGTTCCCGGAATAATTGTTCATCAGAAGTGTAAATGATCTGAGAAGTCATTCCACCGATGATGAGGCCACCTGGCTGGTACCACTCATGTGGAATAGGGAAGGGATCAATTGCAGGGCACTTCACAGCTGTTATTTTCTGTGCCCTTCTTGGCCAAAGAAGGAGAACCACCATTAGCCACAACATCCTAACAGCAAGGCTTCTCTTCAACTGTAGCCTGTGCCTTCTCAAAAGCAAAATCTTGACGTATAAAGGCTAAGCAGACTCTGCATATTCAGCTCCTAAAACGATACTCTGCAGCCTTACTTTCAGAATCCAGAAAGTTGCAAATGAATGCCTTGTCAGTGATGTCAGTGATGAAATGCCAGTGATGAAACTGACAGAGCCCTGCCAGCCTCTTGATTTTACTCCCAGCTTCCAATGGTGCAGAGTTTTATTTAATTTGTTGCTCATTTCTGTGCCTTCCAGAAAGCCCTGGAGGTTTGTCCAGATGAATAATGGGATAATTGCTGGGGGTGATAATGATTGTCTGTAGGACTGAAGCTCTCTGTATAACTCTTTGCACCATAATATGTTGCTCCCCACACTGTATCACAAGCCTGTTCTTCTCATCAGAAGCTTCCAGGCTGAGCAAATATCAACAGCAAAGTGAGGCCCCAAGGGAAGGGTGGCTAACCTTAGGCCATCTAGGTATCACCAGACTACAACGCCTATCATCCTTTATGGACCATTGGCCACGCTGGCTGAGGCTGATGGGAGGCATTTAGAGGGCTGCAGGCTCATCTCACCTGTTACAAGATGAAGCCATCAGCTTCATATGCCGTGCAAAAGAGTGTTAATTTTGACAAGAAACTGAAGCTAGCAATTGACGCCATATTTTTCCTCTCCACAGTACCTGCATAGTGAACTGCTCGAGTGGATTGTGTGACAATATGATCCCAGAGAAGAACAGAAGAGTAGAACTTTTCATGGTGGCAAACTAAGCAGCAAGGGGTGGTTGTGGTGATGGTGCCTGCAGGAACATTCAGGGGAGACTGAACATTGTAACTCCCCCACCCATGCCCTTCTCCATAAGGTCCATGCAGGGTGGGATGTGGTTGGCTCTTTAGGGTAGAAACAGAGACTCATAGAATCATAGAATCGAATCATAGAATCATAGAATCATAGAATCATAGAATCATAGAGTTGGAAGAGACCACAAGGGCCATCGAGTCCAACCCCCTGCCAAGCAGGGAACACCATCAGAGCACTCCTGACATATGGTTGTCAAGCCTCTGCTTAAAGACCTCCAAAGAAGGAGACTCCACCACACTCCTTGACAGCAAATTCCACTGTCGAACAGCTCTTACTGTCAGGAAGTTCTTCCTAATGTTTAGGTGGAATCTTCTTTCTTGTAGTTTGGAACCATTGCTCTGTGTCCACTTCTCTGGACTCAGACTAGGCCAGAGAGGAACACCTTTCTGACAGAGATCTCCTCTTCACCAGATGGCCTTGAGACCCACTGCTGCCAATTAGGATGCAGCAGAAGCAGCTCAGTGATTACGAATGTGGCCAGAAGTGGCAGTGAGCCAGCTTGCAGTTATTCAGGATGATTACTGGAGAGCTGTGTGACCTGCCCTGCTCGTTCCTCTGTGATTTGTCTGGGCCACATTTTGGCCATGGGCTGGGTAAGTGAAAAAAAGCAAACCAGAAGTGAAGGCAGGCAGGCAGGCAGGCAGGCAGGCAGGCAGGCAGGCAGGCAGGCAGGGAACTGTCCCCTTGTTGCTGCCACTGCTAACTGGAAGAGGGGGACAAAGGAAAAATAGGCCCTGTTCTGCTATAGCTCCTGCCCAAAGAGAATCACCCAGCAGCAACCTTCTATAGCAGTCAGATTTAAAGGGAGCAGAGGCATAGGAAGGTCAGGTGGTACCTGGTGTGGAAAATGTCTTGTAACCCCCCCCCAATTGATTCCCCCCCCCCACAAAAAAAAGGTTTTATGTTATTTCATATTTTCTTACAAAGGAATGTGGATTCTGGGCCTCTGATAACAAGTAGGCGAATATGGACAGATACTTAAATCTACAGGATGGATTGTGTTTTGGCTTGTGTTATTTTATTTATATTTATTGTTTATTTATTTAATAAAATTTATTTTAAAAAACCTGCAAAGTGAACTCTTTTTTTTAAAAAAAATGCCTGCTCCACTGAACTGAAATTTCAGCCTTTGTGACATAGGAAAATGGCCATTTAAACAGCTATTTTCATGGAGTAGGCTCAAGATATTTACTGATATGCATGAAATTTCATATATAGCTATATAATCCCTAGTGTAGTAAGATAAGACCTTTGGAGCAGGCATTTTTTTTTTTTTAAAAAAAAGGTTTTTAGTAGGGCAGTAATTGTTCCTTGATAATTTGTCACCCCCCTCCATGATGGCAGACCGCCCCCACCCCCACTTTCCTACACCCCTGAAAGGGAGGGTAGGAATAGTTTGCTTGCAGAGGATTTAGAAGTGTCTAGCATACCGCCTAATATACAGGATCTAGATATCACTAGGCTAGTTTAATTAGCTTTTGACACTTACTGATTCTAGATATTGAGCACTGTCCAGCCACATGGGTCTGGCTTAATACACATGTGCTTGACAATTTCCAGTTTTAACACTCTAAGTCTTAATGAAAATTCTAACACCTAGAAACTCATAACACTAATAATTTTAATAACCACTCCACTTTGTAAGAACAGCATACAGAAGTCCCAGTTTCAGGTTGGCCTTCTTGCTTTTCATTGAAGAGTGGAGCAGGGAAAAAGGTGGAGGAAGCAAAAAGTTTAGGAAATCCAGTGCCCTTAGTAACCTTTCTTAACACTAAAATCCAGCTCTGAGGGCCTTCTGGCAATTCGCTCATTGTAAGGTTACAGGGAATCAGGAGCAGGGCCTTCCTGGTAGTTGCACCCACCTTGTGGAATGCTCTCCTCTCACATGCCAAGGAAACAAACAAATATCTGAATTTTAGAAGACATCTGAAGACAGCCCTGTATAGTGAGGTTTTTAATGTTTGATGTTTTAGTGTGGTTTTATAATTTGCTGGAAGCTGCCCAGAGTGATTGGAACAAAACAGTCAGATGGACGGCATATAAATAAATAGTAGTAGTAGTTATAGTAGTAGTAGTAGTAGTCGTATCATTTAAATTTAAATAGCACATCACAGGACTCAGACATGTTGCCAGTTAGGTAAGAATGGCTGTTTGTAATGTGGGCTGCTGGGAATTGAAAAGCAACAGAAGAAACCTGATGAAGAGACAGGTAGAAATATCTCTAAACATTGTGGTTGTTTTTGCTGCTAAAACATTTACCTATATATTAAATAAATTGAAAACAAATAGATTCTTTAATTATTTCTCCGTATTAGTTGTTCTTTGTTGTTCAGTTCAGGCCTGAGTACAATGATGTAGCATTTAGGGGAAAAGATGCAACCAAGTAACCCAGCACTGGAGGCCAAGATGGAGAAGATCTCCACAGCAACCATATTTTTTCCTTTTGTGCTCAGGTAGGTTGGCATGAAGGACACCCACACACTGCAAAATGCCAACATGCTGAAGGTGATGAATTTGGCTTCATTAAAACTATCTGGTAACTTGCGGGCTGTGAATGCCATAATGAAGCTGACAATGGCCAAGAAGCCCATATAGCTCAGGACACAATAAAACATGGCAACTGACCCTTCATTGCATTGCTCAATGATTTCTCCTGGTACAGATTGCATGTCTAAATCAGGGAATGGGGGAGAGGTTTCCAACCACACAAGACAAATACTTGCTTGAATAAGCAAGCATGAAAGGACAACCCATTGGGCCAGTGGTTTGCCTAAGCACTTCCTCAATCTAGATCCAGGCTTTGTGGCTACAAAAGCAAGAACTACGGTGATGGTTTTGGCCAAAACACAAGAAATTGCCATAGAGAAATTAATGCCAAATGTAGGTTGACGGAGAAGGCAGGTTACCTTCCCAGGTTGTCCAAGGAATAGCAAAGAGGAGAGGAAGCAGAGTAGGAGGGAGATGAGGAGAGTGTAGGTGAGGCCTCGATTGTTGGCTTTGACTATGGGGGTATCTTTGTGCTTAATAAAAGTTCCTAGCACCCAAGTGGTGGTTAGGGAAAAAACTATGGCAACTGAGACAAAACTGATCCCCAAGGGTTCTTCATAAGATAGGAAGTTTCTAGATTTGGGGAAACAGCCATCTCTGTCATTATTTGGATACTGATCTTCTGGGCATTTGAAGCAGTCATCCATATCTGAAAATTAGAAAAAGGTTCAATTTCAGTTTCAATTCATGTGTAATTTAAGAGAAAGTGTTACCTTTTCTTAAAAACATAAGTTTCTGCAACTATTCATATATGAAAATGAATTTTAATACTCTCAATCAAACTTATTGTCATAATTATTGAGTTCTGTGTAGATTGTTGTTGTTTTAAATTAGACCAAGCACTATAATAACCTTTCATGACTTCCTAATGACAACATCTGAAGGCTTAGTCTATGAGAAGAGGAGAAATTTAAATGTGAATTAAAGGAGAATGTAATGATATCTTCTGTTGGTATGGATTTACAAGATGTCTCAAGCAACTGGTGCTTCATACACAGGAGGGAAAAGGGCATTTCACAGCTCTGGGGCAATGGCAGAAAATGCCCATTCTCCAGTCACCACTCCATGGTATTCTATAGGTTGGGTGTCCTGCCATGAGTACAATTTCTTGACAGTATTATTGTTAGGACAAGTGGTTACATGCACACTGGGACAAATTATCACTTATAATAAGGATAAGGATAAGGATAAGGATAAGGATAAGGATAAGGATAAGGATAAGGATAAGGATAAGGATAAGGATACGGATAAGGATAAGGATAAGGATAAGGATAAGGATAAGGATAAGGATAAGGATAAGGATAAGGATAATCTTATTTATACCCTGCCCATCTGGCTGGGTTTCCCCAGCCATTCTGGGTGGCTTACAGCATATATTAAAACATAATAAAACTTCCCAATACAGGGTTGCCTGTAAGGTAAAGGGACCCCTGACCGTTAGGTCCAGTCACAGACGACTCTGGGGTTGTGGCGCTCATCTCGCTTTACTGGCCGAGGGAGCCGGCATACAGCTTCCGGGTCATGTGGTCAGCATGAATGAGCCTTTAGATGTCTTCTAAAAGTTGTATAGTTCTTTATCTTCTTGACATCTGAAAGAAGAGTGTTCCACATGGAGGGCACCACTACCAATATGTAGTGATAGGGCTGAGTGATAGGGTGGAGATGCTCTTTCAGGTATACTGGGCTGAGTCCCAATGGTCATTGGATATGAAATCTGCATTAAGGTTGGAGCAACTGGTCTGAGAAACAGATAGGTAGCCGTGTTGGTCTGCCATAGTCAAAACAGAAAAAAATCCTTCCAGTAGCACCTTAAAGACCAACTAAGTTAGTTCTTGGTATGAGCTTTCGTGTGCATGCACACTTCTTCAGATACACTGAAACAGAAGTTTCCAGGCCCTTCTATATAGTGAGAAGGTGGGGAAGGGTATTACTCAGAAGGGTGGTGGGAATGGGTGATTGGCAGATAGCTGTGATGAGCCTGTTGACGACTCTTAACGACTGCAATAGGTCTTACAGGAAAAAGCAAGGGGTGAGAAGGTGAAAAATGGCTTTGTCATGTATAATGAGATAAGAATCCAATGTCTTTGTTCAGACCAGGTCTCTCCATGGTTTTAAGTTTGGTGATAAGTTGCAATTCAGAGAAGTTGAATAGGACTTTTGGATCAGCGTGAAAACCCACACAGGACTATAATAATGTTTGCTTCAACTCGCTTGTGGAGATAACTCAGAGGTTATTAAGAAGAAAAATGATAACAAGAAGATTGGAAGACGGGATTTGTAAAGTATAACAACAAAGAGATGGAAAGATGGGACTTGTGAACATCAAAGCAGCAGAAATATGAGATGATTGGACCCTTTCTGAACTTGAAGCATGGGTACCCCCAACAAAAATTTAAAATTTGGCTAAATATTTGGAGTTTATTATGTACTGGTTTAATTTGGAATTAATGTGGTTTGTTAATGTTGGTTTGTTAATGTTGGTAATTAATGTTGGTTTGTTAATTGGAAATTTAATAAAAATTATTTTTATAAAAAAAGAAATCTGCATTAAGATTGCGGGTTGGGGAAATGGTTTCTACATCACCTACCATTCTGTTCTGAAATCTTCCCTTTGGGGCATGGAACACATTCATAGCAACAAAATTTCCCACCTTCCTTCCTTTTCCTCTGATGGCCGGGGTGGCAGTGCTCATTACACAAAGAAACAGGCCGCACCTATCCATAAACAGGAAGGGAATTTGGGGCAGAAGAGATATGTACAAGCTCTCACTCACTCTGTCATTTATCTGTCCTTTGATTCACACCAGAGTAGCTGAGAAAGATGGATGCTGAAAAGTTTTCCTATTAATATTTTTGGCTTTAAAAATTATGTATTTGTCAGTCACTGTAATAGATAGAGATAAATATGTAGATCCCTACAGAAACCATACATATTATTCAGCTGCTAATGCATGGCTCAAGAAACTGATATCTCAAGCAATTACCATATTCTTTAGAAGCAGAAAGTACCAAAATATGTTCCTTGGGGAAATCTTACATGGATTCTTCCTGAGCATTACTATATTTAAGTATTCTTAAATGGGTACAAAAAACTTTGCTTTCAAAGTAGGAGTGGAAATATTTAGCATTTGAACTAATATTATAGATATGGATAAGCCACTAGAACCTCAGATTAGGCATTCACCTGAATGATCCATGTAGAGAAGATTTTTTTTCCAGATCAGAGATGCACCTTTAACCAATCATGGATCCTGGTACCCATTTCTTAATATTCTTAATATTTACCATATTTTTGTATGGTGGTAGTGCTGCTGTTGTGACCCACCTTAGAATAAACAGTGACTCAATGGTGGACCTGACCCACCAGTAAAAGTCCAAAGATCTAGATAAGAGAGCAGCTCCCAAGAACATGCACATACCCCCACCTGGTTAAAGCCTGTGTGCCACACAATTATATCTTCATCAAGGAAGAATCCATTTTCTCCAAGAGCATTGGAATCCTCCACTCTTCCAACTTTAACTCTCTGGAAGGATGTGTTTGGGAATGTGATCATATTCATTATGTCAAATCCACCTCTCACTCCTTTGTTCCCATTAAAGGAAACAGTTTCTCCAGCTGAATTGTTGAATGACGTACTTTGAAGAAATGGATGGAGCTAATTGAAAGAGGAAAATACAGGAGTAGAGATGTGGGTCATTAGCATATTGCTGACAATGTACTCCAAAACTCTGGATGTTCTCACCCAGTGGTTTCATGTACCGTATTTTTTGCTCTATAAGACTCACCTTTTCTCTCCTAAAAAGTAAGGGGAAATGTGTGTGCATCTTATGGAGCGAATGCAGGCTGTGAAGCTATCCCAGAAGCTGGAACAGCAAGAGGGATTGCTGCTTTCACTGCGCAGCGTTCCCTCTTGCTGCTCTGGCTTCTGAGATTCAGAATATTTTTTTCTTGTTTTCTTCCTCCAAAAACTAGGTGCGTCTTGTGGTCTGGTGCATCTTATAGAGGGAAAAATACGGTATATATTAAACAGCATGGTGGATAAAACTGATCCCTGAAGAACCCAACATTGAATGCTCCATGGGGCCAAACAGAACTCCCCAAGTATCACCCTCTGGAAGCAACCATCCAAGTATGACCAGAAGCACTTCAAAGCAGTGTCACTCACCCCTAACTCAAACAACCACTCCAGGATACCATGGTCAATGGTACCAAACCACTAAGAGATCAAGGAGAATTAGCAGGCACACAAATTGCTCTGCTTCTTTCGGGAAAGAGGTAATCATACAGGGTGAACAGAGCAATTTGTGTGACAAAATTGGATTCAAATCTTGATTGAAATGGATCTAGAAATTCAGTTTCCTCCAGGTCAACACACTCAGAGAGGATAATATACTTAATTAAGTTACTTATTTCTGCAGGTGATCAAATTGTCATATAAACATGGTTTATAAATAAATAAGGGATAGAAAGTGTGCTTTGAATTTTGGAAGTGAGTACTGATTGGATTGGAGTTTTAAATGGGGATTTTGAATGCTGGTGAAGTTGCATTTGGAGCAGAAGAGTGTTGGAAAGGTGGCAGAGTTAGTGAGACATAGTGGAGTCAGCATTATTAATAGTAAATGATTTAGGATAAATGTTGGGGGGAGTTGTTGTTTAGGTATATTCAGAAGAGTAGAGTAGGTAGGGATGTTTCTATGAATGAAAGTAGCATCAAACTGTACATAATGGAAGACATATAATTCTGTGCACTGAATAATTACTTTGGCTTTCAATAAAATTGTTTCCTCATTAACATATGCCTCTCGCTCTGGAGGAATTAAGCATTCAGGGACTTTGCATGTGTGGGGTCAGTGAAGGCAGTTGAAAAATCCTCTTTCACTAGTGCCCTGCTTCCCACTGACAGGCATTAGCATGTTGATGAGGGGGGAGTGTTGTGAAAGAAGCCATATTCATTAAATGTAAGGTGTTGATGTGACCATATAAAAGGAAGAATCGATGCTGTGAGAGAAGAATGATTCCCCCCACCCCCCCAAAAAAATACAGGATGAAATAAGATCCCACAATTTCATCACCATTCATAAAGGATTATAGTCTCAACTATTACAACATTGTATCTGTACAATGCTATACACAAGTTTAGATGTGGAGATATTACCTGCCAAGGCTGGATATCTTGAAGGTCAGATCTTCTGCTACCCGCCATTGCTCTGTGCTCAGATCTTGTTGAGTAAATGGCATGCAAAGCATGAGCAACAGCATAGACAGCATTATAGATATTATAGCTGTTGCCAGTCATGTCCATTTCAAACAGATGCCTAGGAAGACTATTTAGCCTTTCCTCTCTGCTACATGCCCCATCAGTCTTCACTGCCACTTTCAGATCTGTAAACGAACAGTCAAATGCTTGCTCCCAGAAGTCATTGAGAAAACCATCTCTTTTGTTCCAGCCAGGTTTTATGTTCTGAAGAAATTCCCCAAACTCTGGAAGCTCTTTTGTGTGAATGGTGAAGGAAATGGCACCTTGGAAGAGCTGAAAACCCAAGGCTCGCTGAAAGCTCGTTGTTATGAAATCAGTCTGGGTTGTCATTATCCACACTTTTCTAAATGTTGACATCTCTGTATTTCCAGTATCTTGAATGGCAATAAAAGCTCTCAGCCATGCCATTGTCAAATACTGTCCATTGATGATGCATGTATTGGATCCATAACCTAAGAAAGATGCATGGATGCTTGAGAATATAGCAACAACTTCATCCAAGTCATTCCAGTTGTTATGTGCTGGGAGTCTTAGTGTGAATGCTGAACAGATTTCATGCTGGGAAAAGAATGCTTCCAGGGTCTGTAAGAATTGTTCTCCACTATCATCATCTGCAGCAAATAGGCCGACCCATGTCCATCCGAAATGTCGAAGCAAGTAGACAATCCCATTGTACTGGTGGGATTCATTTGGGACCATGTGGTAAAATGATCGAAACTGTGTCGTCTGTCTGTCCTCTAGGGCAAATGAACCGTAAGTGAGCTACAAGGTAATACACATATTTCATAGAGGTAAGTTTAGAGTCCACCATTAAATTAAATTAGAGTCCATTAAATAAAATCTGATAAAAGACTTTATAACTTTAGAATGATTTAAAGTTAACAACTCTTTTTGATGAATGTTTCCAAAGTTATTCACCTGGAGTGGAACTTTAGTATTTTGCTACTTTCTCATATTCCCTTCAGAAACTTAACAATATTCCAGAATGATAATTAAAATTAAGGGTTGCATTCAAATAAGTTTACTTAATATAGAGCCATTAAAATCAACAGACATATCCGTGTCATAATGACCATTTGTTTCCATGACTCTACATTGAGAAAGCCAGTATTTGACATACCCCAAAATGCAGAAATTAAACCTACTCAAGAAGTAATAGATGAAACTAGGCTTTTGCAGGTCAGCTGCATCTGCAGGAGTTCCAGACAGATGTAATTAAGTTTTATTTTCTATTAATATTGTTGGCTCTACTACTATTTATTTTATTTTTGTTTTTCTGTGTATTACTTATGTCAAAATTAAAGTAATAAAACAACTAAACCACAACACCAGAGCTATAACAGTTTATGCTCAGAATTTCAAGAGAACATGTAGCTTGGAAATGTCTCCACACTGTCATCTATACATCCTACCTGTGGAATCTTATAGACACCTAGAATTTCTGCTATCAGAGAAGAGGTTTCTGCATCATATCCTCCGATGACAGCTATGAGGTTTTCCTGGGTGTCCCATTTGTAGTTGGCGACAAATGTGTGTGATTTGAAGAGCAGGTCCAGAGTGGCACGATAGGTCATCCTTGGATTGGAGTAGCTGTCGAGGATGTGGAATCCAAGTGTGACATTGGTCAAGATGTTGGGGTTCTTGTTGATCTCATTGATGGCGTATGCCAAGGCCAGGATATGCTGGTAAAACTTGATCACCAAGCTGCCAATAAAGTTAAAAGACTATTTAAGAGGACAGTTCTTCAGTATCAGAAGGAAGCATCTTTGCCAAATTACAATTCTTCTGCAAAGAGGATACAAAGTGTATTGTTCTGGGGAGGACATCTGAAGGCAGCCCGGCAAAGAGACATTTTTAATGTTTAATGTATGTCTTACTGTGTTTTTATATTTTGTTGAAGCAGGACAGAGTGGCTGGGGCAACCCAGTCAGATGGGCAGGATACAAATAAAAAATTATGGTGGTGGTGGTTGTGGTGGTGAGACAACCTAGACCCACCTCAGCTAAAAGCTTTCTCAGTGATAGTGTTTGAATTTGCTTTTGTATAGGGAAGTTTTTAATGTTTGATGTTTGTAAAAGAATTCTAAGGTCTCAAATATAGAATAAATATTCACAAATGCTCACATATCTAAATATATAAACCATGTGTCTGAAATAGTACAGGAGAGCAATCCTGAAGCCAGTTTGACTCCATCAATGACCTCAAATATTCCTCTGCAGTAAGGGAGGCAAAGGGGGAAAGCTTCCCTGTAGTTTTTTCACTTACAAATCCTTCAAATCTTGTTTTAAGGTCATGTTTGTGTATGAATAGGGTGAGTCTGTGACCTGGATTAAGGAGCTAAAGTATTAACAGTCACAAAAAATGGCCTGACTGCCAGGTAATGCACTCAGTGACCATTATCAGATATCCTGTCAGACAGGATTTCCGTTGTAGACCGCCTCCTATGATGTATGTATGATGTTTTTGAGGTGGTTTTTGGCTAAGAGGCTTGGGCAATGTCAAAAGTCTTTAAAGGCTCTTGCACACTTTTGTTAAGGGTCTCTCCCTCCTTTGAAGGAGCAGAGGGAACTCTAATGCAACAGAAAAAAATAAATATCTGCCTTGCTTTCTACTGGATCCAGCCTCCATCCTTTCTTCTCTGACTGATCATGGACTTAGGGGACTCAGAGTCCCATGGAGAGTTGGGCAGCAAAAGCAAAAGCCCAATTTTTACATCAGGGGTCAGCAAACCTTTTCAGCAGGGGGCTGGTCCACTGTCCCTCAGACCTTGTGGGGGGCTGGACTATTTTTTGGGGGGGGGAATGAACAAATTCCTATGCCCCACAAATTACCCAGAGATGCATTTTAAATAAAAGGACATGTGAAAACACGCTGATTCCCGGACCATCCGCAGGCTGGATTTAGAAGGTGATTGGGCCGGATCCGGCCCCTGAGCCTTAGTTTGCCTACCCATGTTTTACATCATGTCCTATTGTGTTTTTAATAATCTGTTGTGAGTTCTCCAGAGTGGCTGGGGCAACCCTGCCAGATGGGCAACATATTATTATTATTATTATTATTATTATTATTATTATTATTATTATTATTGAATAGCAGTGGCTGGAAACCACAGGAGTGGCGAGCTATTACTTCTGGGCTTCCCTTAGACATTGGGTTCGTCACTGTGAGAAGATGTCATTGTTCTGATCCAGCAGGTTCTTCTTATATTTTTAATTGACGTGGTTAACTTAGGTTCATTAATCTACTCTGATACATCCCAAAGTTGTAGACATTGAAATCTATTGACTTTACTTACTGAAATATTCTTTCAGTGGGTATTCTAAGAGTATGTCCAATACGGGATATCATCCTAAATCTCTCATCAATAATAATAATAATAATAATAATAATAATAGTCCAACTTCTAAATTAGAAGCACCAGTCATCAGGGAGAATGACATATTAGTTATCTCTTCAAGCAGACATGGAACGAAAAGAACAAAATTCATACTCTGAAACATCAAATAGCTTCTGAGAAAGGTGCTCCTGGAAGAAAAGTTCCTCGGACATGTAAATGATATGGGAAGCAATTTCACCTATGAGGATGCCACCTGGCTGATACCACTCATGTGGACTAGGGAAAGGGTCATTTGCAGGACACGTTTTGCATTCCCTTTTAGGCAACAGAAGCAAGAACACAATGAACCACAGCATCCTGGCAGCAAAGCTTCTCTTTCACTGCTGGCTCTCCTGTGTCTTATCTAAAGCAGCATCCTGTCTGGAACAAGATAAACAGACTTTGCATATTTACTTCCAAAAAGGAAACTCTGCGGTCTTACTTTCAGCATCCAAAGAGTTTCAGATGCATGCTGGGATGGCCAGCACTCTGGTCTGAAGCCTTAACTAGTCACATGGACTTCCAGTAAGAAAATTGCAGAGCCCTGTCAGCCTCTTGTTCCTACTCCCAGCTTCCAATAACGCTTATTTCTGTGCTTCCTGGAAAGCCCTGGAGGTTTGGCCAGATGGATAATTGCAGGGGGTGATAATGATACCTGCTGGACTGAATCCCTGAGTAGCACTCTGAACAGAAAACATGTTGGATCCTCCCCACCTGCTGATTGCAGCACAAGCCTGCACTGTCCCTTAGTGAGACAAGGAGTGGCTACAAGGCTGTGAAAAAATCAACAGGAAAAGGAGACCTTCATACAGGGGTGGTTAACTTGTGACCCTCCAAACGTTGCTGGACTACATCCCATCATCCATGACTGACTATTTACTATTCTCACTGAGTTTGATGGAGCAATTGCACTATCAGGAAGTAAAACATTTGAAGTTTTGTTTTTAGCTTAGAATGAAAAGTGGGCACAGGAAGACATGGTAGAGGTCTATAAAGTTTATTATTATTATTATTATTATTATTATTATTATTATTATTATTACTAATACTAATACTAATACTATTACTATTTATACCCCGCCCATCTTGGCAGTTTCCCCAGCCACTCTGGGCAGCTTCCAACAAAATATTAAAATACATTTCTGGGAAGGTACCTCGGGTTATAGACTCCGCTAACCCAGAAATACTGCTTCAGGTTAAGAACTTTGCCTCAGGATGAGAACAGAACTCATGCTCCGGTGGCGCGGCGGCAGCAGCAGGAGGCCCCATTAGCTAAAGTGGTGCTTCAGGTTAAGAACAGTTTCAGGTTAAGAACAGACCTCTGGAACGAATTAAATACCGTATTTTTCGCTCCCTAGGGTGCACCGGACCATAGGGCACACCTAGTTTTTAGGGGGGGGGGAATAAAGAGAGAGAAAATATTCCCCCCCCCCAGGTCCAGGACCGGCGGCAAGATTGCGCGCAACTTCGCCGCCACTCCCGGAGCTTGCGGGGCTAGGGACAGGGGAAGCTCGGACCCCAGCCCCCAGAACAGGCAGCTATTCACAAGCCTTCTGAGTGCAGCGGGAACTCCCGCCGCACTCCGAAGGCTTGCGGATAGCTGCCTGAAGCCCGGCAAGCGCAGCAGGAGTTGGCGCTGTGCTCGCCCGGCTTCAGGCTGCTGTCCTCAAGCATTTGGAGCACTCCAAAGGCTTGCAGATAGCTGCCTGAAGCCTGGAGAGTGAGAGGGGTCAGACGCACAAACATTTCCCCTTCATTTTTGGAGGGGGGAAAGTGTGTCCTATTGGGCGAAAAATACGGTACTTAACCCAAGGTACCACTGTATAGCGGATTAGATAATTGAAAGGGGAGATGAATCTTTTGTCAGAACTGAGGGTTGATCCACGCTTTGTCAACTCCCGCTGCTCTCCCCTGGGGAAAATCTGCTCTTTAGAATTCAATTGGAGGAAATTCAATTCAGTTTTCCCCTGGATTATATTTTGCTTCATATTTTGGTTTGGAAAGTAAAAAAAAATAGATTACTTCTCATTAAAATGCAAACAAAATCATATCCTATACACATGAACACATTTCTGGCTGTGATTCATGGTCCTGATTGAAGAGACTTTTCCTTATTCAGCCTTTTGCTTATTAAGTAAGGTGACAAATTTATGGGCTGAACTTTTCAAAAGGACAAAATAAAGGGAGGTTTCTAAGGAAGTGCAATAAAACCAGATACATGAGGTGGACCCATTGAAGATCACTCCAGAAAGGAACATTCAGGAATGTTCTGTCTTCATTTTTGAAGCTATGAAACAAACACAACACCCTATAGATAATTATTTTGATGAACTCTAATTGGAGGCATCAAGAATTGAACAAGTCTCAATTTTTTTGTATGTCAAGCATGTGCCCCACCAGTGAGCTATTTCCCTCTGTGGACAGAAGGATTTCTGCTACTGTCCCAATGAGGAAGAGATATGTGGTATAACTTGGTGACTTCCCGCTGAGAAAGCCAACTCTACTATTTTCAGACCAAAGTAAAAAATAAAATTAGAAATCTGTGCCATAATAACATGATTTTTGGAGGTGTGTTGTCTTGCATGTGTGTGTTGGAGGTGTGTTGTCCAGATGTATTGGATGGCTTATCATCAATCCTATTGTCCATTATCTCTTGCTGCTAATTCACATGGAAGGGGGAAAGACTGCCAGACATTGCTTGACATTGCTGGACTTTGCTTAGTGCCATGATGGTGTTATTCCTACTTTTTGAAGGCTTTGGCCAAGAATGAGGGAGAGAGGGAAGTGCATGACCTGCTACATCAATATTGTAGTTAGGAAAAGCTAGGAATTTAAATAATAATAATAATAATAATAATAATAATAATAATAATAATAATTCATAAGCACTTGAAAATGTCTTCCAATATTTTATTTATTTATTACAAATATAGATAGCTTTTTCAAATAATATCTCTCACAATTTAGACAAAACACTCACAAACATATAAGTCATAAACAATGTTACAAACAAAGAGCTCATCACAGCACAGTTTGGAATGGAATTAGGCTTTCCAGGCCTCTCTGTGTTCCTAGGTCACACTCCTCACTGACCCAACTCAGAACCCCAAATGCTTTTGCCTTTCAGCATTTTACCCTTGAAGTCTAATAAGTCCTCTTGCCTGTATGGATGGAGGATAGACAGCAGCCTAAAAGTGTGTGTAGAAAATAGCCTGCTATACAAATATCAAAATCATAAAATATGTGTTTAATGTGCATAAAATGTAGTGTTTGTAGCATTTTGCAAAAACTGGAATGCATTTCTAATTTAAGACAGTTTTGCAGTAAAACCTATTTGAACTCATTCTTGTGGTGGAGCCTACTCATGTCTACTTTGCAGAGGGTCTAAATCAAGGAATTCAGCAGAAATAATTAATGCAAGTGGCTATGAGAGGTTTGGGGATGTGGTCCTTGCAATGTAAATATTTCCCCACCCCTGAAAATTGCAATATTAGAAAAACCAACACAAGCTATTGTGACTATGCCAGAAAATAAAAGAGAAAAGGCCACTGAGTAGCCATTAAATGCAGCAGTAAGAAGAGAGGCATTTGGGGGGGGGGGGGTTAGTAACTATGGTGTAGAGGTAAGGGTCTTGTAGAAAAGGGTCTTCTCATCTGGGTAGCCCAGAAGCTCCATATACACTGCCCAGGCTTCTGCCCCAGAGAGGTCACTTTCGTGCTGCAAAGACAGCAAAAACAATGAGGGAGGCAACAACAAATCCCCTCCTAGCAGAAGGAAAACAAGGAGGGAACCAATCTAACTTCTCTATGCCGGAATTTCCAAAGACTGTGAGCAGTCACCAAGAAGGCCCTGAATGGAAAAGCAATGTATTTGCTCCTACAATAAATATCCAGGTGGAGAAAGAGAACAATATTTTTATCTTTTCCTTAGTTGCTCCTTGCTGTTAAGCTCTGGCCTGAACAAAATTATGTAGCATTTTGGTGAAAATATGCAACCCAGTAAACCAGCACTGGAGGCCAAAATGGAGAAAATCTCCACAGCCACCATGTATTTCCCTCTGGTACTCAGGTAAGTTGGAAGGAATGAAACCCACACACTGCAAAATGCCAACATACTGAAGGTAATGAACTTGGCTTCATTAAAACTATCAGGTAACTTGCGGGCTAGGAATGCCACAATGAAACTAGCAATGGCTAGGAGGCCCATGTAGCCGAGGACACAGTAAAACATGGCGACTGACCCTTCATTGCATTGCATAATGATTTCTTCTGTTACCGAGAGCATGTCTAAATCAGGGAAAGAGGGAGAAGTTGCTAACCACATAGTACAAATACTGGCTTGAATAAGAGAGCAGAAAAGGACAATAGAGTTGGACAGGTTCCCCCCCACCCATTTCTTCATTCTGGATCCGGGCTTTGTGGCCATGAATGCTAAAGAAACAATGGTAGTCTTTGCCAGCAAGCAAGAAACAGCCACTGAGAAGACAATGCCAAAAGATGGTTGACGAAGAAGACAGGTCACTTTCCCAGGTTTGCCCAGGAACATCAAAGATGAGAGGAAACAGAGCAAAAGGGAGAACAGGAGAGTGTAGGTGAGGTCCCTGTTGTTGGCTTTGACAATGGGGGTATCTCTGTACTTAATAAAGATTCCCAACACCCACACTGTAATCAAGGAAAAAGAAATAGCAAGGGAGGCTAAACTGATCCCTAAAGGTTCTTCATAAGACAGAAAGCTTTTTATTTTGGGGTTGCATCTGTCTCTCTTCATGTTGGAATATTGATGTTTTGGGCAGTTCAAACAGTAGCTCATGTCTGAAATATAGAAACAGATCCTATTTTGATTCGAATTCATTAATAAGTCATGGATATTCACTGCAATCAAAATTGTATCTTTACACAGACATCCCACTAAGTTAAGTGGGTTTTTCTTGTGTCAAGAAACTTTGCCTATGTTTGAATGCTTCTTGCACTCTAAATTTCTGAAAGATTTCTGGAACCAGTCTGATTCCAAGACTGACTGGCTAGCCAGGGCACTATATTGTGGTTCGAGGACCCAACCCCCGCGAAGTGAAATAAATACACAGGGACATGTGATATAAGGTTAATGGGCTATAAAAGGCCACAACTTTATTGATTACAGCAATGAAAAGGTATTGGCTTAGGCATTGGATCGCGAAACAAGTGGGTTTATTCACCAGAGGTTCATCACCTGTTGATGCTAATCCAACTATAGGCTCACCCCTGATGACACCGAGGGTCGTGCCATGGCCTCCTGCCAAGCAGGCTTCGGACGGAATACACAACCGCCAGATTCCTTTAACGGAATACCCCTAAAAATTGAAGGCATAGGTGATGGCCATACCTAGCACTTTGACACACCACAACACATTATTCCAATGCCTAACCTACCCACCAATACCACAAAAAGTTGTGACGATTGCTACGAGGTAGGCGAAAAAACCAAAAAGCCTAATGCCAAATGGAAAAACTCCTACCAGGCCCCCCGGACAACCGGGGCGACCAACCTAAGGTCCATAGCAAGGCCAATGACCTAAGCCCTAACTCAAAGGGAGTGGAGGGTGGGTGACTTGCATAGGACGAGGAGGAGAAATGAGGCCGGGGAGAGGCTGGCACTGCAGCATAAAGGCTGCTGGACACCCCCCCCCCGAGGCACCTGGTTGGATGGCCACCTGGGGGGGCGTGAGTGCCAGCCAGGTGAGCTGGAGGCAGGGGGCAACACCCCCTGCAGGAGCGGAGTTCGGGTTCCCGCCCACAACCACTCCCCTCTCTTTCAGGGAGGAGAGTCTTTGTAACAAAGATAATGTAACTATTGAAAATCGTGTTCCAGAATTATTCTGAATTATTCAACCCTGTACAATGGAAAAAGTCACCTACCAATCTGGTTTGAAATCTTCCCATCAGGGCATTGCTCACAGTCATAGCAGCAAAATTTACCCCCTTCCTTCTTTTTCTTCTGATAACCAGGGGGGCAGTAGTCATTACACACAGAAACAGGAAGCATCTATCCATAAACAGGAAATGTGTTTAGAATTGAACTTTAAAAACAAAACAAAAAACAAACATCAAAACGTAAGTAGTCTGAGGTTGTCTCCCAATTGAGAAAAGTGACTGGTGGGGCATAAATAACTTGCATCTGGATCCCACTGAACCCTACTATATATTTCTTCAAAGTGTACCCTAACTTCCCACCTGGTTAAATGTTCTGTGCCACATTATTATATCTTCATTAATGATGAATTCTTTTCCTCCGAGGTCTTTGGGACGCACACTTCCAGCTTTCACTCTCTGGAATGACCTGTTTTTATATGTGACTATGTTCACAATGTCAAATCCTCCTTCTACTTCCCTTTCGTCATTGAAGAACATTGCTTCTCCAACTGAGTTGTTAAAAGAAATGCCTTGAAGAAATGGGTAGAGCTAACAGAAAGAAGAAAAACAATAAATTCCAAAGAGATAATAATATTTTGGAGACTTCAAACAAATATTTTATGCCAGGTATTTTGCACTTGAGCTGTAGAAGACACGCAGCTCAATTTCTCAGTTGAGACCAGGAGAATTTGGAACATGCAACAGGCCTCTGCGATCTACTTGACAAGGGTGAGTAAATTGAATCTGAATCCCGATAAGGTATTTCCAGGTTTATAAGTAGAATGGGACCCTAATACATTCACACTTAGAGACTTGCACAAGCTGCCAATTTGTTTCCAGCTTGAACCTGATGTTTTATAAATAAGATGGAAAGCTATAAAGATCTTTGGACCCAGGTCCTTGAGGGACACCCTCTGCCCATTGAGGTTGTTGCCCATTGTGTGTGCCTTTGCAATAAGTTCCTGATTTAATATGTAATCACATTTTGCAATAGTACATTCAGTGAAATGATAATAATGAAAACAAACGAACTTTGAGACACTACCTGCCAAGGCTTGAGATGCTGAAGTTCAATTTTTTTGCTAGCCAATATTGCTTTGTGATTGGATCTGGAAGTGTCAATAACATGCAGCGCATGTGCTGCACTATACACAGCATTGTAGATGCTGTAGCTGTGGCCCGTCATGTGCATTTCAAAGAGAGCATCAGGAAGACTCTCAAGACTTTCCTCTCCCATACAACTTTTTTCTGTTGGTATGCCAGGATTGGGAAAGGAACAGTCAAATGCTTGCTCCCAAAAATCTTTAAGGAAACCATCTCCTTTGTTCTTGTATGGTTTTATGATTTGGAGAAATTCATTGAATCCTGGAGGGTTTTTTGAATGAATGGTGAAGGAAATGGCACCATCGAACTGCTGTAAATCCATGGTTCTTTGAAGGCCTGATAACATAAAATCAATCTGGGTTGTCATAATCCACACCTTTCCCAACAATGTGGTTTTTCCCTTGTGAGGGTCTCGCAAAAAAAAGAAAACAGTCCTCAGCCATGTAAATGTTAAATTTTCTCCATACAAAATGAAAACACTAACTGTAGTTTTAATGTAATGTACATATATATTTGAGGAAATGGAATAAAAAGCATTGAAGCCCTTCAGATGTGCTTGTTCTGGGAGTCTCTGTGTGAAAGCTGAACATACATTATGCAGGGAAAAGTAGTGTTCCAGGGTCTGCAGGAAATTTTCTCCAGTGGCACCATCTACAACAAAGAGTCCAACCCATGTCCATCCAAAATGCTGAAGTAGCCAGACAATCCCCATATATTGTGGGGCTTCAGTGGGGACCATGCGGTAAAAGGAGGGAACCTGACCTGGATTACTCTCTTCTGGGTGAAATGTGCCATACATGAACTGAAAGAGAATTTACAAACAGAGATAGTTTAGGACCAGTATTTAAATGCTAGCAGTTTCTATGGAACAAATAATTGTTGAACGAATTTGCAGGCTTAGCAGACATGTTGTTGTTTTGTTTAGTCGTTTAGTCATGTCCGACTCTTTGTGACCCCATGGACCAGAGCACACCAGGCACTCCTGTCTTCCACTGCCTCCCACAGTTTGGTCAAACTCATGCTGGTAGCTTTGAGAACACTGTCCAACCATCTCGTCCTCTGTCATCCCCTTCTCCTTCTGCCCTCAATCTTTCCCAACATCAGGGTCTTTTCCAGGGAGTTAGCAGACATATCCTCCACTAAATAATATTAAATCTGATCAAGGAAGGAGTGCACTTACATTAGTACCTGCATTGTGCTCTTGGTCATTCTCTATGATAGGTGGCAAACTTTATACTCCTAGACCTCCACATATGGACGATGTGACCCTTTTGTCCAAGCCAAGCTGACCTGCTTTTCACAATGGCCTCCACTAAGTCTTCTGCAAGGCATACATAGGGCAAAAAAAGCCTCCTGATGTCACCTGTCAAACAGGGCCCATGTAGAGCAGGGGAGATAGTGATCTAGTCTGCTCCCCCACTCCATGACTTGGAAGGAGAACATGTGTCACATGGAACAACCTCTACATGGGGAGGATTCCTTCTCAATTTTGCAAGAATTGTCTCCTCAGTTCTAGAATACATGGTAGGCTCTCTGAAACAGGCAGTTGCTATGCAACACATAACGAGAAGTGTGACTAAGAGGACATGTTTAACACACACATCCCTGCTTCCTCCACCACCTTATTAACATCACATTGACATACAAATACTTAAATAGGGTAAGGGTAAAACACTCTTCCACAAGGATTTTCTCTTAATTTTAGTCCCTCCATCATTCACCAGACATTCAGAATCACCAGAACACTCACAGAACATCAGTTATTGACCCATTCAAATATCTTGCCTGTGGTATCTTGTAGAGACTTAAGATGTTGTCCATGCGGAAGGTAGTATCAGAGCCAAGTCCCCCAATAGCAACGATGGGGTTTTTATGGGCATCACATTTGTAATTAGGGGAAAAGCTGTGTGGTTTGCAGAACACATCCAGAGTGGTACGGTAGGTCATCATTGCATCAAAGTAGTTGTCATATATGTGGAACCCAAGAGTGACATTGGGCAAGATCTTGGGGTCCTCATTGATCTTATTTACAGCAAATGCCAAGGCCAGGGCATGCTGATAGAATTTTGGCAGAACCCTGCAAATAGTGCTCAATTAATCTTTCACTTAATCTCCAATTTATGTGGAGTTTAAGGACATTTTTTGAGTTGTTACATATGTTTTGCAGCTGATAGTTTACTTTATTCTTCAGTTTAGGCAAGATTAGGTTTACTTAATTTATCTTTGTGTTCTGGAAGGCCATGAAATGATTTACAAGAAGAATAAATACAGTAATAAAAATACATAAGCATATGGAAAACATAGTCAGAGTAAAAGAATTCAATCATTAGTGCTGCCAGAATGTCTGGGAAAATGAAAATGTCATTGCTCAAAGCAGAAATGAAGATAAAGTAGGGGCAAAGCAGTCCTCCCAGCGGAGAAGGTTCTATAGATGGGGAGATGCAATAGAAAGCTTATGGTAGAGTAATTTCATTCAGAATTGTATAGAAAGAGATGCTGTCATAACAGAGGTTTTATTTATTTATTTATTTATTTTTAAAGCTTTTAAGAGAGAAGTGATTAGAGAAATCCATAAAGGTTTATTCATCTCTCCTAATCATGGTGGCCACATGGAATCTACAGGATCAGTGACAACATAGTTCTGAATTCTACTTGTTCGAGAACAGTATGGGAGAGCAATTATTGTGCTCATATAGTGTTTGGGGCTTTCTGTAGGAAACTGGTTTCCTATTGTAGGAATGCTGACTTAGATAAGATGTCCATGTGCTTACTCCCCCACCCCAATTAGGCATTTAACACTTAATTAAACACTGTGCTAGTTCCCCCAAATTATTCAGGGCCAAGATCTGTGTCAGGAATTCTGTTTCATGCAAATCTGATGCAACCTAAAATCCTCTACACACTTACGTGGGAGTAAGCTCCTTTGGACTCAACAAGGTTTTGGGCTCATTAGACATGCATAGCATACTGCTGAGAAATTGCATACCACTAAAATTAAAAGGGTCATTTTTTTACAGGAGAAGCAACCCTGTGTGTGTGGTACAAAGGACAAGAGATCAAGAAAGAATATTCTTACACTGAATTAAGCATACATGCACTTTAATTGAGTAACTTCTCACAGGCATAAACAAATCTTTGTGATTGTACTGGGGTCAGGCAAAACAAAGAGAATAATAATAATAATAATTTCTTACGCCGGTATTTCAAACAGGTCCTGAGAAGGTGGGTGCTGGAATGAAATTTCGTTGAACATACTAACAATCTGAGAAGTAATCCCACCAACGATGAACCCACCTGGCTGATACCACTCATTTACAACAGGAAAGGGATCACTGTCAGGGCAGAGTACATTGCAAATTATGTTAGGCAGCAGAAGCAGCAGTTCTAGAAACCAAAGCATTATGGTTCATCAAAAGCAGCTTTTTGAGTTAAAGGGCTGACACCATCAACATGGTTATAAACACATGCCTTGGAAACAAATAGAGGTTGCCAATGCTCTGACTTAAAATTCAAATCCTAACATGAAAGATGGGAAAAACAAGGAGAAATTGCATTGACAGAGTCCTGCCTGCATCTTGCTCCTACTCCCATCTCTCAATGGCACAGCAGCTGGTGCATAAGCACTTTCAGACTTGCTTATTACATGTTTTTTAGTGTTTCTTTGGGAGACTCTTGTGATCAAGTCATGATGGAGTAGATAATTGCAGGGGGGCATAATTGTTTCTTCCTGAATAGCATTTTTAGGTTCCATCCCCCCCGAATACACACACCATGTTGACCTCAAAGAGGAGTGAGAAGTCAGTTCCAAGCTTTTGCAATGAGCAAACACCATAGGGGGGGGGGAATTAAGTCCCAACCTTGATTAGGGACACAAAGAGAGCTAAATTGTACATTGAAGGCTTGTCAAACTCCACCTTGCTCAAGGACATTAGAATAAACATTTTTTTCAACAATGCATTTGCTGTGTAGAATTAACTAGAGCTTAGTGGCAAGAATTTTCAACTTGAAATGTTAAGGACAGGATGAAAGCAAAATTCTCAAAACAAAGTTTGAGCGGGGAATGGGGGATCTTCATAAGCTTGAGGAGCTAAGGCTTACCAGGCAGTTTGTTATTGTCATCATCACCTTGTCTGTCTATCATCTATCTATCTATCTATCTATCTATCTATCTATCTATCTATCCATCTATCTAATCTATCTATCTATCTATCATCATCTATCTATCATCTCTATCTATCTATCTCTATCTATCTATATCTATCTATCTATCTATCTATCTATCTATCTATCTATCATCTATCTATCTAATCTATCTATCTATCTATCTATCATCTATCTATCTATCTATCATCTATCTATCTATCATCTATCTATCATCTATCTATATCATCTATCTATATCTATCTATCATCTATCTATCATCTATCTATCATCTATCTATCTATCTATCTATCTATCTATCTAATCTATCATCTATCTATCTATATCTATCATTATCTATCTATCATCTATCTATATCTATCTATCTATCTATCTATCTATCTATCTATCTATCTATCTATCTCTATCTATCTATCTATCTATCTATCTATCTATCTATCTATCTATCTCTCATCTATCTATCTATCTCTATCATCTATCTATCTCTCATCTATCTATATCTATCTATATCTATCTATCTATCTAATCTATCATCTATCTATCTATCATCTATCTATCTATCATCTCACTGCGAGAGGCCAAGTTACAGGGAACCAGGCAGAGGGCCTTCTCAGTAGTGGCGCCTGCTCTGTGGAATGCCCTCCCATCAGATGTCAAAGTGATAAACAACTACCTGACATTCAGAAAACATCTGAAGGCAGCCCTGTTCAGGGAAGTTTTTAATATGTGACATTTTAGTGTATTTTTCATCTCTGTTGGAAGCCGCCCAGAGTGGCTGGGGAAACCCAGCCAGATGGGCGGGGTACAAATAATAATAAATAATAATAATAATAATAATAATAATAATAATAATAATAATTATTATTATTATTATTATTATTATTATTATTATTATTATTATTATTATTATTATTATCTATATCTATCTATTATGTATCTATCTATATCTATTATGTATCTATCTATATCTATTATGTATCTATCTATATCTATCTATATCTATCTATCATTACCCTGACCATAACTTTCAGTGGATAACCAATCAATGTCCCCCTTTGAATAATGTAATACCTTGGTGTATTATCATCAAAGGAGCAATTTTTAAAAATGTAAAAATATAAAAATGCTGTTCCACACCACATTAATCTCTAAGCAGTCTGAGATTCCAGGGGTTCCTGGCACTTACCCTGTATCTGTGTTTCTTTTTTTTTCTTTTTTTTTGAAATTAGGCGCAGTGGAGACTCTGGTATCTTTATGATATATTGTTTATTTACACATATACACAACCTGAGCCTACAATGGATGGTTTCACAAGAGGCCCTTGTTTATCTCAAAGCCAAATCCTTAGATTCACGCAGAAATCAAATATTGTGCTCTGCCGCTCTGGCTTTCCAGTCTGCTTTTCTTCTAGATCACATCACAGCCAACATTGCCCTCAACTCTGGCTTTGTCCTGACTATTTAAGAGCTAGAGGAGGGGTCCTACCCATTTGACGTCTGGCACAGAGTCCCATTTCCTTTGCTTTCTCAATGGCTCATCACCTTTCCTTTGCTCTCCCTTAATAGCCCAACACCCCGGTGATTCCATGAACACAGTAAGCTATCCTGACTTATATTTCAAGACTTGCTGAGTGATGGGCCTGGCATTCAGTTTAACACCACAAACACTGATTAAATTCTAACACTTATGATATCAAGGAACTTAGATGAGTCTGTCACCCACAAACTCATAACAAGCAATCTTAAAATTTACAAGACAAAGCACAACACATATGAAGCAACAAAATGGAACACACCTTGCGTCTTCACACAGTGCAGAAGACAAACTTTCATTAGACTTGAACATGGATGGCATTAGGCATGATGACTATGCTCTGATGCAACACATCATGCAATAACTCAGATTGGACAATATTAATAGGATTATTGCAGTATAATACTACTAGCCTCCTGTCACAGATTGCCAAAAGTCTGCGCTGGTGCTTTTATCCTGCTGACTGTGCAAATTTTCAGAGAGAGATTCCTCTTTAAATCAGTGATACATACTCATTTCTTCAATTATTCCATCATATGGACCTGGGACTAGTTTTCTCTTTCAACTCTCTCATTATTTGATTGGGGGAAATGGTACTTTTGCTTGAACTGGTGCTCTCTTCCATAGTCTTCAAAGGTAAATTTCTGTTCATATCACAGCAGCTGGTTGTTTGTGGGTGTTAATATGCAGGGCCACATTGATTCATTAGAAATCTTTTGAGGGCCATATACCAGTGGGTGGGGAGCAGAGGGCAAAGTGAATGGAGCAATGGATAGAATTTTTGCATTCCTGTTGGAGGCTACATTCTAGCCATGAACTACACCTAGGCAGAAATGCCACAGACATCTCTGTGATATGCAGCAGAGATGACACTGTTTGCTATCTTCCAAAGCTTGATGGGTTAAGCACAACCACAAGCCCTGTTTTGGTGTTCAGAACCAATGCAACAGCAGAGTTATAGTGAGCAGGAGCCCTGCTCTCCATCCTCACATAGTCATCATCACTTGATTTTGAAAAAAATACATACACCAAACACAGTCATTCTGTTTTCAAACTGCCTCCATATCTTTACACTCAACAAATCCATGCTTAAAAAAAAGGGGAGAAACCCATGGTGGAAAGGCCCCTCAGATTATCCTTCAAAAGACTAAGGAACACACATACTAATCATTATTCATTCTGAACACCAGGGGGAAGCAGCTACCTACACTTCATAGATCCTGGTATGGTTCTGAGGGAAGAGTGATCTTGTGCTCGAATCCTGCTTGAAAGTTCCCTGCGGGCACTGGCAGAGGAAGGGGGGCAGGGGAGTGCACCACCCCCAGCACCATCAGAGAGGGGGGTACCATCATGCCTGCCCCCCAACACATGCCATGAACCTCCCCACCATGCCAGCCACACACACACCTGCTCTCTGCCCCCGGTGCCGGAGCATGCAGCTTTGCCACTGCCTGCAGGCAATTGATTGGTCACTCTGTGAAGAGGATGCCTGATCCAGCAGGCTTTTCTTACATTCTTATGAATGCTGTTGTACTCAGGTTCTGCTTGCAGGTTTCCACTGGGCATAACAGGTGCTTTTTTTCTGGGGGTGTGTGTGCAGAGGTACACATACCCCTAAACATTTTGTGAATCTAAGTTTGGCCTCATTTAGGGGCAGTATTTCAATATGAGTAGGAAAATGAGAGTACCCCTAAACATTTTTTTAAAAAAAGAAAAAAAGCACTTGGCCACTCTGATGACCTTGGTGTTATCAGCAGCACGCTCTAACCAACTGAGCTATCCAGTGGTCCACACACATTTAATTTGGGGAAAAGAAAGTCTGCCTAACTTGGAAAGCACTGAGAGAGGTACACAGGGTTGGAATGGCTTTCTGCCCATGCCTCTTATTTCCAAATACCACGTCATACAGTCCAGAAAGTAAGAGGCTGCGGGCAAAAAGGGATCAGCAAATGGCAATTGTTCTATTTGTGCACAGATTTCTGCTTAGCATCCAGTTTTCTGGCTTTCTGATGTTTTCCAACCTTTCTGCTGACCTTAGTAGGTCACTTTTAAATCTCTAAATGTAAGTAGTAGTAGTAGTAGTAGTAGTAATAATAATAATAATAATAATAATAATAATAATAATAATAATAATAATAATAATAATAATAAATAACAACAACAACAACAACAACAACAACAACAACTAAATATTTTTCCTTAACATTTGCTCCCTGCTGTTCAACTCAGGCTTCAAAATAATGATGTAGCATTTAGGAGAGAAGATGCAAGCCAATAACCCAGCGCTGGAAGCCAGGATGGAAAAGATCTCCACAGTCACCATGTCTTTTCCTTTGGTGCTCAGGTAGGTTGGCACAAAGGTGGCCCACACACTGCAAAAGAGCAACATGCTAAATGTGATGAACTTGGCTTCATTAAAACTATCTGGTAATTTCCGGGCAAGAAATGCAACAAAGAAGCTGGTGATTGCCAAGAGTCCCATGTAGACAAGGACACAGTAAAACATGGCAGTGGACCCTTCATTACACTGTAGAATGATTTCTTTTGTTACGGAGTGCATGTCTAAATCAGGATATGGCGGAGAAGTTGCCAACCACGTAGTGCAAATAATGACTTGAATAAGGGAACAGGAAAGGACAATAGAGTTGGATAGGCTTTTCCCCACCCATTTCTTCATTCTGGATCCAGGTTTTGTGGCCATGAATGCTAGAGAAACAATGGCGGTCTTTGCCAGCACGCAAGAAACAGCCACTGAGAAGACAATCCCAAAGGATGGTTGGCGAAGAAGGCAGGTCACTTTCTCAGGTTTGCCCAGGAACAGCAAAGATGAGAGGAAGCAGAGAAAAAGAGAGATGAGGAGAGCGTAGGTGAGGTTGCGGTTGTTGGCTTTGACAATGGGGGTATCTCTGTACTTAATAAAAGTTCCTAGCACCAAAGCTGTGATCAGGGAAAAAGAAACAGCAACTAAAGTCAAACTGAATCCTAATGTTTCTTTGTAAGCCAGGAACCTTATTGCTTTGGGGATGCATTGAGTTTTGTCCTCTCCTGGATACTGATCTTCTGGACATTTGAAACAAGCAACCATATCTAGAAAACAAAAATAAGTCTGCTTTCAATGCTGTATAAACATTTCCCACTGTCTGCTGTATGGAAATTATAGATAATTTAATGATGTCTTCACACGCATCCTGAAGTGTAATGGGTGTTACGGGAGGGTTAGTACCTCTGATGTGGGACACTTGGTTCTGGTACAATTGGTCCACCTTTTTTCCCCATCCTGTGCACAGCTGTTACCTGTGGCTCTCAGAAGCAGTCACACTGCAGAAAACTGCTTCAACTGTCCCTCTAAACCAGGTGAGGGTAACCAACTGGTCTCAAATCCTCAGTGAGATAGGGTTTCCATGCATATGAAGACAGACTCCAATGCCTTTTGAACTTTCCATGAACTTCTTTTTTGCCCCTGTGTGAAGAGAATGCTGGACCAAAGAAGCCTCTGGTGTTATCCAACTTTTGCTCTTCTTACAGTAATTTGATTTAGCTTCTTTCATGAAAGGGTTGGAGTAGTACATTACCTACCTGTCTGGTTGGCAAACTTCCCTTCTGAGCATGAAGCACAATCATAGCAACAAAATTTCTCTTCTTCCTTCCTTTTCTTTTGATTGCCAGGCTGACAGGGTTCATTACACAAAGACAAGGGACATACCTATGCATAAACAGATATTAAGATGGGAGAGATCAGCCAAGACACTTTTTCAGTTTGTTGATCTTCAAACTAAGTCAGCAATGAACAATTTCCAGATTTTGAATGTGCTCGGTAGCTCTCCATTTTATGCAGTCTTCCTCTACATTGCATTTTCCAGAAGTTGATGGATTACAACTTCCACCAGGCTCAAATAGTCATAGGCAAATATGTCCATTGCAGTTTCTCTCATTTCCTTATGTTTCTAATCTTAATTTCAGTCTCCAAATTTCCCATCAGTTTTTGAAGAAAAACTCAAAATAGAAATTGATCAGGAGTGGAGCACAAATTGCTCACAATATGCATATTTTATATGCATTTTGGGTGATACGTATGGTTTTGCCAAGCAATTGCCACGAGTACTTTGTTCCACAATACTTTTCTGGAGAACTCCCTTGCAAAATTCAGAGAAACCTGTGTTTTGAAGGTTTAGGGATTTGGAGATTCATAGTTCAATAACATCTTTTGGCCACTGGGTTTCAGAAGGTTAGTTTACAGTCTGTCAAAGCACCGTGGTGGGCAGAAATAAAATAAAACAAAACAAACACTTTATTGCATCAAAATGACCCAAAACACTGCAGAAGCCACACCTGATTGAAACCTCTGTGCCACAAAATCATGTCCTCATCTATGATGAACTCGTTTCCTCCAAGACCATCAGGACCCACCGTTCCAACTTTCACTCTCTGGAAAGAACTGTTTGGGAATGTGACCATGTTAGTAATATCAAATCTACCTCCTATTTCCATTTTTCCATTGAAAGTGAACAATTCTCCAGCTGAGTTGTTAAATGAAATGCCATGGAGAGATGAGTGGAGCTAATTGAAAGAGAGAAAGAAACAATAAAGGGAAGGGAAAGAACTGCATAGACATATTGGTTTATAATTATTTATTCCCCCCCCCAAAAAAAATAATAATAATAGTGGAAACACAAGAAGGAAGTGAAGCAAACATAATCATCTCACAATTCATTTACCAACAATTCTTGGTAATAATATTGTTTACAACGTTTCATCAAAAATGATAAAATATTGGCATTGAGCTATATTTATGTAGAATGGAGATTTTATACTGGATTGTAGATTACTTTATCAGGATTTTAATTCCCCAGGGTCTACAAGGAAATCTACAGCCAAAACAGTATTTTTAACAATGTAGGTGACTCCATCTTGTCAGTTATTCATGTTTTAGTGACATTACTTTCCAAGGCTGCAGATCTTGTAGTTCAAATCTTTCCCTTCCCAGCATGGCTCTGTGCTTGGTTCTAGTTGAGTAAATGGCATGCAAAGCATTAGCCACGGCATAGACCGCATTATAGATACTGTAGCTGTGGCCAGTCATGAGCATCTCAAAGTGAGAACCAGGAAGACTCTCCAACTTCTCCGCCCCAGTACATATTTTAAAGTCATTTGCTGGCTCTTCAAGATTTGGAAATGAACAGTCAAATGCTTGCTCCCAGAAATCATTAACAAATCCATTTCCTTCAGTCCAGTAAGGTTTTACTTTCTGGAGAAATTTTCGGAAAGCCAGAACACCTTGTGAATGAATGGTAAAGGCAATTGCACCTTGAAACATCTGAAGACCCCAACCTCTTTGAGTGCTGGATAATGCAAAATCCATCTGAGTTGTAATGATCCAAACCTTTCTCAATGACTCATTTTCCTCACTTCCTGAATCTTGCACATATATAATACCTCTTAACCACATAATAGTCAAAGCTTCTCCATAGATGAGCAACGTATTACATTTGCTATCTGTGAAATCTAAATAATTATTTGAGATGATGTCAAAGAGTTTATCCATGTCATCAAAACGGGGTGATTGTAGGATTCTCCGTGTGAAGGCTGAACAGATTCCATTTTGGGAAAACAGCAGCTCCATGGTCTGCAAGAAATTTTCTCCACTCCCATCATCCACAACAAAAAGCCCAACCCACGTCCATCCAAAATGCTTGAGCAAGCTGATAATCCCCTTGTACAGATAGACTTCATTTGGCACCATGTGGTATAAAAAGTGTCCTTGATCTATGTCAGTCTTCTCTGGGGGAAAGGAGCCATAGGTGAGCTAAGAGAAAATGTTCAAGTATTTATTGTTAAAGCCCACATATATTTGAAGGTGCTAGTTACATTATGTGCTATATCATTGTGCATTTTGTGATTGAGTTAATAAAAGACTAAATATGTGGAATGTTCCAAAATATTTGAGACTATAACAATAATTTCATGCATGATATCTGTATGGACCGCTTGTGGAACACTTTGTAAGAACACTGAACAGATTCATTTCTTCAAAATAATGGCTTTGTTGTCTGCAGCATTCATCACTGCGTGGCTCAAACCTGTTCCACATTCATCCAAAATAGCTTAGTTAGGTGATGATCTCTATGTATTGATGGGCTTCATTGTGCTCTATGTGAAAATAGGAAACAACATGATCTGGCCTCCCCCCCCCCCAGTCAGAAGTCACTGAAACTCAGTTCCAGCACCTCTCAGGTGGGCTCCGTTGCCATCCTAAGAGAATGAGGGAGCCATTCTTGGTAAGTCCCAGCACCTCTTTTTTCTAGAAAAATAACACTGAACCTGATGTATCTCATTCCTGTGTGGGGTATGTTAGCTCTAAAAAATAAATGTGCACATAACAAAAAATGATGCACAGAGGAGTTCTTAGACAGTGCTGAATCTATCACAATTTCTCCAACAGATCTTTCTCACTGTTGGGTAATATAATGCATTTGTGGGACATTTTCTCTTCAGTTGTGTACTGAAGCACAAAATCACAACAAATAAAAATACATAAATCTTTGGATATGTAATTTTTTAAAATGTCCTCTGCACAGGGTTAATGAGAATAGTCATTTCTGAAATCCCAACACCCCATTAACAAATCTTACCTGTGGAATCTTGAAGAGACCTAAGATGTCGGCCATAAGGGAAGAGGTCTCAGAGCCAAGTCCCCCAATGACAGCTATGAGTTTTTTATGACTGTCACATCTGTAGTTGAGGACAAATTTATGTGATTTGAAGAGCAGATCTAGAGTGGTTCGATAGGTCATCATGGCATCATAGTAGCTGTCGTAGATGTGGAATCCAAGTGTAGCATTAGGCAAGATCATGGGATTTTCATTGATCTCATTTATGGCAAATGCCAAGGCAAGCACATGCTGGTAGAATTTTGTGACAATACTGCAAAAAGAATGTATTTTACAATTTCAAAAGAGAATCATACAATTTATAAAGATCTTATTGTTCTGTATGTAAATCCTTTAAGGTGTAATAACATCCGTTGAAGATGTATCTGAATTCTGATATTAGTGCTCTGCATGTTTACTTGACATTTAGCTGCTGTAAAGTCTGATAGTTTTGTATTTGAATGTTTCCTTTTTCGTTAACTTATTCCCTCCCCTCTTCTTCCACCATGGCATTAATGGATACTTCAAACAATCCAAAATATATTTAATTTTTTTAAAAAAAAATTGTCCAGGAACAGCTTAGAGACCAACTAAGTTTCTTCTTGGTATAAGCTTTTGTGTGCATGCACACTTCTCCAGATATCTTCAGATATTCCAAAATAGAAAGGGGTATTATAATAAAGTCCTAATTTACTTTTAATTTTGTCGAATGTGGAAGGTTTTGAGCATTCTGTGTCACTACACTCAACATTTTTTTTTTATGTAAGTACACTCAAACAATGCAAAATGAGGAAGTGAATAGATATCTTTACCCTGACACCTCAAACAGCTTCTGAGAAGGGTGTTCCTCAAAGTAAATTTCTTCGGAAACAGAAACTATATGAGAAGTCATCCCACCAATGCAGAGAGTAACTTGTTGGTACCACTCATTGGGAACAGGGAGGGGATCAATCATGGAACACAGACTAGAGTCTATTTCAAATGTCATTGGAGGCAATAGATATATAAGTACAAACCACAACATCCCTGCATCAATGGTTAATTCTAGATGCATCTCTCAATTATTCATACACTTTCCTCATCCTCATCACTTAGGTAGGAAGGGATGGTTTGCAACCCTGCTAAAGAACTCCACAGGAAAGCACATCAACCTTCTGTTATGTTACAGGGATACAAAGCCACGCCTTCAATAGATGAGATTGGCAATGTTACTGTTTCAAGTCTGGCTACTATGAATAAAGAGAAAACTATCAGAGGTGAAATTAACAGAGCCCAGCCTGCCTCTTGCCCCTACTCCCAGCTCTTACTTCTACTGGGATTACTTATAACTACTTTTTGGCTGATTTCCTCATTCATTGTTGTTGTCATTTTCTTCTGGAAAACCTTTGGAGCTCTGGGCAGCTGGGCAAATTATATTGATTTGAATAATTACAAAGTTTGAAAAATAATCGTTCAGAACCTGGACCCCAAGTGGCACTTTTTGTAAGAAACATGTTGATAATTTTCTTCCTGGATTTGACCAATTGTCCATTCTCTCTTCTGTAATGACTGTTGCTTAACAATGGTTCTTTCTAAATTATACACTTTTAAAAAACCCTAAAAAACCCAGATATCTACTGTACCTCTTTCCATTGCTAATAGTTGGCCAAAGAGAGGAAACTGATGGCTTATGTCAGCAATCAATGTTAAATGTTCAAACATTATTTTCTTACATTTTGCACAGCTATACAGGCAGTGGGTCGGTGGGGTCAATAGTAGCAATAATTTCAAAATATATTCCAACTAGAGAATAAGAGACTTGGGGCACATCAGAAAGCATGGATTTGACATTTTAGAAAGATACTCTTGTTTAGTGTTCCCCATTAAAGGGGCTGTTTGGAAGGGAGTCACTGGCCATACACCATTAGGTTGTCAGTGCTCTCCCCTGCGTTGTGGTGAAATGGGGGGCGGGCCCTCTGCTTGAACAGACGTTCTCCAAAGTCAGCCTCACACAGTTTGGATAACCCTGATGTCTCCCAGATCCCCAGACAGGGGCTGGGAGGGATAAACGCCCAATGCCTAAGCCAAGATTTCCCTACATCTGAAAGTTTAATAAAGTTGTGGCCAATTTTAATCCCATAACACATTGTCATGAGTCATTATTCCTCCTGGGGGTTGCCTGGGGTCTCTGCCTGGCTGCCCAGTTGGTACTGACTTCTCAGTGGGATTTTAATGGGATTTAAAGTCCTGCCCCCCTTTTTTTCCTTTTCAATAATGAGATGCCATCTGGTTACCATTTTAAAATAAACTTTATTTTTAAAAAATAAAGCTCAACTTCATGCTGTAACCCTATGAAATGCATTTCAATTTGCTACATGTATCCTTCACAATTGGTTGCAATGCAGTGTAGGTTCTGCAGTAGGAGCTGGAGTGCAGGTATAATTGACAGCAATATTCATCAATGGATAGTTACAAAACAACTATTTTCATGTTTAACAAACCATAAGACTCCAGTGCTGATACTGCCAAGGCTGCAGGTTTGATCATCATATGGGATAGCTGCATATACCTGCATTGCTTGGGGTTGGAGAAAATGATCCTCAGGATCCTTTCCAACCCCAAAATTTTATTATTCTATTTTTGAAAGCCAACTGATTAAAAAGCAGGCTTGGGGTTCTTATAGCAATACAGTGCTTCTCAGGTGCTCCATAAGACAATATATGCCGTACTGAGCTCCTATGAGAGAAAAAAGAGGATGTAAACCATAATAATAATAATGATGATGATGATGATGAACAAGATAGTGTGGGGTACCTTTGATGGTCCCAGAAAATCCATCCTCCCCATCTAGATTTGAACTTGAAAGTCTAGGGGAAAGTGTGGCTGCATTGAGCTTAAGTTATAAGCACACACAATTTGTGATATTGCATAATGTCATTGCTGATCATTGCATGCTGGTGGAAGCATCAGACTTACCTTCCAGCTTTGCATTATTGTGGAGGTAAAGGTAAAGGTAAAGGGACCCCTGACCATTACGTCCAGTTGCAGACAACTCTGGGGTTGCGGCGCTCATCTTGCTTTACTGGCCGAGGGAGCCAGCGTACAGCTTCCGGGTCATGTGGCCAGCATAACTAGCTGCTTCTGGTGAACCAGAGCAGTGCACAGAAATGTCATTGACCTTACCACCAGAGTGGTACCTATTTATCTACTTGCACTTTGTGCTTTTGAACTGCGGGGTTGGCAGGAGCAAAGACCGAGCAATGGGAGCTCACCCCGTCACAGGGATTCGAACTGCCGGCCTTCTGATCGACAAGCCCTAGGGTCTGTGGTTTAACCCACAGTGCCACCAGCACCCCTCATTATTGTGGAACTTGACCTCAAGTTAGATACCCTTAAATCAGATCTTAACTTGGAAAAGGTTGCACATCATTGAATAAATAAACTAAGAAAAAGATACTTTAATGCCTTTTTCTTATTACTTGCTCCCTGCTGTTCAGCTCCGGCCTCAAAACAATGATGTAGCATTTAGGAGAAAAGATGCAACCTAGTAGCCCGGCACTAGAGGCTAAGATAGAAAAGATCTCCACAGTTACCATGTCTTTTCCTTTGGTGCCCAGGTAAGTTGGAACAAAGGAAACCCAAACACTGCAAAAGAGCAGCATGCTGAATGTAATGAACTTGGCTTCATTAAAAGTATCAGGTAACTTGCGGGCCAGGAATGCCACAATGAAGCTGATGATTGCCAGCAGGCCCATGTAGCCCAGAACACAATAAAACATGGCGCTGGATCCTTCATTGCACTGTAGAATGATTTCTTCTGTTGCTGAGTGCATGTCTAAATCACGGAATGGGGGAGCTGTTGCCAACCACACAGTACAAATACTTGCTTGAATAAGAGAACAGGATAGGACAATAGAGTTGGACAGTTTCTTCCCCACCCATTTCTTCATTCTGGATCCAGGCTTCGTTGCCATGAATGCTAAAGAAACAACAGTGGTCTTTGCCAACAAGCAAGAAATAGCCATTGAGAATATGATGCCAAAGGTAGGTTGTCTGAGAAGGCAGGTCACTTTTCCAGGTTTGCCCAGAAATAGTAAAGAAGAGAGGAAGCAGAGCATGAGACAGATGAGGAGAGTGTAGGTGAGGTTTGGATTATTGGCTTTGACAATGGGTGTATTTTTATACTTAATAAAAGTTCCTAGCACCAATGCTGTGATCACAGAAAAAGAAATAGCAAGCGATGTTAAGCTGATTCCTAAGGATTCTTGGTAATGCAGAAAAGTGATAGTTTTGGGGAGGCATCGGTTTTTGTCATCACTTGCATACTGATCTTCTGGGCATTTTAAACAGTCAACCATATCTGGAATATAGAAGGAAATCCCATTTCAGTGTCAGTTAATATATGGACGGTTCTCACTCTGCCTCCTGTACGGCAGTTGTTGTTATGCTAATATGGTAGCTAAAGGATGCATATTTGTGTGAGATTTGTGACTGCATGCTTGTTCGATGTTTTTATCTTAGATTTAAAATATTTCAAAAGACTAGTTGCCTGGATAAACCAGGGATGAGTCTTAGCAACTGAGAATCTGAAAGTGGGAATGTGGCAATTAGGGCAGTTAGGCCACGAAAAGTGGAAAGGGTAGTGAGGAAGAAGAATTTTGAATTTAAATTGTTGAGGGGAGATTGTGATCTAGTTCTGGTCAGATAGAGAGGGAACTGAAGAATGATAGACAAAAATATATACTGACTCTGAGGTGCAAGATACAGGGCCAGATGATTGAAATGGACTGCAGTGATGCTTTTCATTGCCAGAAGTGACTCAGCTGTGCAAGGATATTATATGCTGTATCCCTCTCATCTTTCCTTAAATACAGTGGTGCCCCGCAAGACGAACGCCTTGCAAGACGGAAAACCCGCTAGACGAAAGGGTTTTCCGTTTTGGAGGCGCTTCGCAAAACGAATTTCCCTATGGGCTTGCTTCGCAAGACGAAATGTCTTGCGAGCTCCTGCGGGTCCCCCCCCTTTTCCTAAGCCGCTAAGCTGCTTATCAGCTGATCCGCTGATAAGCCGCTTATCAGCGGATCCGCTAAAAGCCGCTAAACCGCTAATAGCGCTAATCCGCTAAGCTGTCAATGGCCTTCTTCGCAAGATGAAAAAACTGCTATACGAAGAGCCTCACGGAACGGATTAATTTCGTCTTGCGAGGCACCACTGTAAATTCAGGAAAGGTGTTTATACATGATTTCAAACTTCCTTCTGAAACTGTGAACTTCAAGTGTGGCTTTCAAACTAACTCACACCTGCTTGTTGCTTGTTTTTCCAATGACAACATGAAAACAGTCCATTCTGTGAATGGTTGCTCTGAAACTGCAATGCTCATCCTACTTGCTCAGAAACTTGTAGTTTAATGCCAAATATATGCTCACAGACTGGCAACCTCTATGCCTCCTTATCATGACAGTTATATTACCCCCAGTATCAGAGGTGATAGGAGTGTGAATACTGGGAAATAACAGAAGGAGAGTTCTGTTGTACTCAGGTCCTCCTCGTGAGTTTTCCATGGGCACCTTGTTGGCTACTGTGTGAAGAGCATGCTAGACCATAAAAGCCTCTGGATCTTCTTATGCTTTCATTATTTGTATCCACATAAATTAGTGGATAAGGGTTTGGGGATTATGCCTCAGTAATTAGGTGCAGGATTGAGCATAGAAATGTATGCATGCTTTATCAAGGAAGAAACCAAGAACTAGCCAAGGACTCACAATCTTGCCCGGACAACTGATCACTTTCAAATTTACTCAGCTAAGACAATAATTTGATCTAGTCTCTGATGAAAGGGCTGGAGTAGTACATTACCTACCTTTCTGGTGGGCAAACTTCCCTTCAGAGCATGGAGCACAATCATAGCAGCAAAATTTTTCTCCTTCCTTCCTTTTCTGCTGATTGCCAGGATGGCACGGTTCATTACACAAAGAAATAGGAAGGCCCTATCCATAAACAGAATTTACAATGGGAGAAGATAGCAAAAAAGAAAGGTGCCCCCCCCCATTTTGCTGATTTTCAAACAACTAGCACTGAACGAACACTGTTTTAAAGATGAGAGCAGAGAGTTTAGAGATGCTTTGCATTTAAAGACTGTAACTAGATTTTGAAAATTATTGGTAGCATTGACTTAATTTCATGCCAGTCATTCTCTATGTGGTGTTTCTTAGATGTTGGTGGATTCCAACTACCGGTATCTTCAAATAGTCTAAAATAGTGATCAGCAAATATTTCAATTTCAGTTTCTATCACTTTTCCCAGTCTTAATTTTAGTCTCTAAATTTGCATTAAAAACAACCCTCATATTGAAAATTCCTCAAGATTTGATTTAGTTTTTTAATTTATTTATTCATAAGATTTATACATCACTTGATTGTTTAAAAACACACCTCAAATCAGCTTACAAAAAGAAATAAGAAAATCTAGAACCAATATCTTAAAACATACAAAAACTTCAGCTGTGTAAGGGCTATATGCTGTAGAAAATGTATCCCGCCCCTCATTTATCCTGAAATAAATGCAGGAAAGGTGTTTATACAGATTAAAATGTAAAGCAGTTTGAGTGCAGATTTTCTGCCTAATATGCAGATTTTATGTGTATTTTTTTGGCTAATATGCACATTTTTGCTAAACAATTGCTCTGAATGTATGGATTTTTGTACACATTACTTTTCCGGATAACTTTGGTTTTAACTTTGGTTTTAACTTTGGTTTTAAATGAAAATTGAACCAATTTTTATCCACCCTTAGTCCTAAACAACATGACCAAAGGTCAGGGAAGTTGGAAGCTCAACAATGTCACCTGGAAGGAGTTTTGGGAAGATTCTCATACAGCCTTTTAAAATACCATGGTGGACAGCAAAGATGCTTTATGACATCCAAATGAATACTTTAGAAGCCACACCTGGTTAAAACTTCTGGGCCACACAATGATGTCCTCATCAATGTTGAACTCTTTTTCTCCAAGACCACCAGGACCGACCCTTCCAACTTTCACTCTTTGGAAGGAATTGTTGGGAAATATGACTATGTTAATGATGTCAAAGTCACCTCCCATTTCTGTTTCTCCATTAAATGTGATAGTTTCTCCAGCTGAGTTGTTAAATGAAACGTCATTGAGAGAGAGGTGGAGCTAATTGAATGTGACAAATAAACAAGAGAGGATTAAGGGAAGGGAAAGAACTGGAGGGGCATGTTGTGTAATCTCTTTTCATAATTATATACATATATATTTCATTTTTTAATTTTGGGGGTGGGGAACAGAATGAAAACGAGAAAGAGGAAAAGTCACCTTCATCATTTCGTGACACTTTTACCAACTTTTTTCTTTATTAATACTGTTTACAGAGTTTCATCTAATCATGACCAAGTATTAGCATTAAACTACATTTAACGTATGAGTAATGAAATTTTTATACTGCATTGGAGATGGCATAAATTATTTTAATTCTTTAGCTCAAAGAGGAAATGTGAACCGATAAAATATTGTCAACAAGTTGGTTATGCAACTCCATTCCATCAGTTATTCGTGAATCAGAAAACTGCATGTAGGTGGAATCTACACACATATAAAAAATCATTTCAAAAATGCTTTTAAAATCTATTGTCACATTGTATATTGCACTTAAAACACACTTGGAAGTTTTATTTTTGAGCTGTATAGCTGTCTGTAGTCTCCACTAGAGCTGACACATTGCTTAAATTAAAATATTATGTTGTAGTGATATTACCTGCCACGGCTGCAGATCTTGAAGTTCAAATCTTCCCCTTCTCAGCATGACTCTGGGTTTGGTTCTACTTGAGTAAATGGCATGCAAAGCATGAACCACAGCATAGACCGCATTATAGACACTGTAGCTGTGGCCAGACATGAGCAGGTCAAACTGAGGACCAGGAAGACTCTCCAGCTTCTCTTCCCCAGTACATTTTCCAGTGAGGTTTGTTGGACCTAGAGAACTTGTAAATGAACAGTCAAATGCTTGTTCCCAGAAATCTTTAACAAATCCATCTCCTTTGGCCCAATAAGGCTTTCCTTTCTGAAGAAATTCTTTGAACGCTAAAACATCTTCTGAGTGAATTGCAAAAGAAATTGCCCCATGGAATAACTGAAGACCCCAACCCCTTTGAAAGCCTGTTAATATTAAATCAATCTGGCTTGTCATGACCCACACCATTTTAAATGATGTGTTCCTTCGATTTGCAGAATCATGCAGAATTGTAATGCTTCTCAGCCATGCAATTGTCATAGATTCTCCATAGATGATAGAGACATTGGCTTTGTCATCTGTGAAATCTATATAATTACTTGAGAATATGTCAATAACTGTATCCAAATCATCCAGATTGGGTGCCTGTGGGATTCTTTGTATGAAGGCTGAACAGATTCCATTTTGGGAAAACAATGGCTCCATGGTCTGCAAGAAATGTTCTCCACTGTCATCATCCACAACGAAGAGCCCAACCCACGTCCATCCAAAATGGTTAAACAAGCTGATAATCCCCTTGTAGAGATGGGCTTCATTTGGCACCATGTGGTATAAAAAGTGGACATGGCCTTTGTCATTCTTCTTTGGTGGAAAGGAGCCATAGGTGAGCTAAAAGAAAATATACAGATATTTATTGTCAAATAATGTATATCTGATAGATGTACTATTTGCATTGTGATTTGCGATGAACACTGCCTAGTTCCTTTTTTATTTACAAAAGTGAGGTTTCTAAATATTTAAATGAATATGTGGATGGTATATAAATATTTTGAGGCTATCGAAGTACATAAAATTATGCAGGGCATAGATAAGGTGGATAAAATAATGCTTTTCCACCTCCCTCATAACACTTCAAATCTAGGACATTGAATGAAGCTGGATGTTCAAAGATTTAGGATAGGCAATACCAGTAATTCTTTACACAGCACGTGGTCAAACTACAGAATTTGTTCTAAACAAGAGGGAGTGATGGCTGCAAATTGTGTGGCTTTAAAATAGATTTTAAAAAATCAATTGAAAGATAACTGTTACATGACTGTTAGCCATGACATTTTTTTCTCTGTCACTTCCTGAAGCACAAAATCACAGTGAGAATGGAATTGCTTTTGGAAAATTTTCAACACCCTATTCCGAGATCATACCTGTGCAATCTTGAAGAGACCTAAAATGTCTGCCATAAGGGAAGAGGTCTCAGAGCCAAGACCTCCAATGACAGCTATGAGTTTTTTCTGACTGTCACATCTGTAGTTGAGGACAAATTTATGCGATTTGAAGAGCAGATCTAGAGTGGTTCGATAGGTCATCATGGCATCATAGTAGCTGTCGTAGATGTGGAATCCAAGTGTAGCATTAGGCAAGATCATGGGATTTTCATTGATCTCATTTATGGCAAATGCCAAGGCAAGCGCATGCTGGTAGAATTTTGTCACAATACTGCCAAAAGATTTATTTTACTATTTTAAAAGAGAATCATACAATTGATTAACTTTTTATACCTCTGTAGGTAATAACCGAGGGTGTGATAATAGTAGTTGACTATGTTTCTGAATTCTGACCTTAGTCCTATGCAGAGTAGTTTGATAGTTTATCTCTAGTGATGTCTGACACTTTTGCATTTGAAGATTTCCTTTTCCTTATCCTTATCCATCCCTCTCACTCCTCAGTGGCTCTAATGCATGTAAATAGGTGCAGGGGTGCCTAAATCTGTCACCCACACTTTCTAAAATAGAAACCACTGTTACAACAGAGTCCATTTGTATGTTAATTTTAGTGGAACATGCAAGTCCTTGCTCATACTCTGTCACTCCTCTCAATTTTTGTATGTGTATGATTAGAGCAGGCTCAAACAATAGAAAATGGGGAGTAAAAGTCTTACGCTGATATCTCAAACAGCTTCTGAGAAGGGTGTTCGTGAAAGCAAACTTCTTGGGAAGCATAAATTATCTGAGAAGTCATCCCACCAATGAAGAGGCCACCTGGTTGGTACCACTCATTTGGAACAGCGAAGGGATCAATCATGGAGCACAAGCTAGCATATATGCCAAATGTCATTGAAGGCAAGAGGTATATCACCACCAACCCCAGCATTCTTGCAGAAAAGGTTCACTCTAAGATACATCTTTACTTTATCTAGTCACTTTCTTCATCTTCATCACTTAAAGAGGCTAAATTGGGTGGTGTGCACCTCTGCTAAAGTACTCTGGTATGTTACATGCCTTGAATAGGTGAGAGTGGCAATATTCCTGTTTTAAGTCTGGCTACTATGACTAAAAAAGTGAAATTAACAGAGACCAGCCTGCCTCTTGCCTCCACTCCCAGCTCTTACTTTTACTGGGATTACTTATAGCTACTTTTTGGCTTCCCTGTTCATTGTTGTTGTTCTTCTCTCATGGAAAACCTTTGGAGCATTGGGCAACTTGATTTGAATAATTACAAAATGAGAAAATTACTCCTTCTGAGCCTGGTAATTTTTTTTGTAACAAACATGTTGGTTACCTTCCCAGATTCAACCAAAAGTTCCTTCTCTCCTCCCTGCTGGATGTGAAGTAGCAGGTTGACATTCCAAAAGTAGTAGTAGTAGTAGTAGTAGTAGTAGTAATAATAATAATAATATTTATATCCCGCCCTCCCTGGCAAGGCTGGGCTCAGGGCAGCTAACATCAAAATATATAATACATTAAAACATTAAGTCAAACGATCAATTAAAATACAGCTTAAAATTAGATTAAAATTAAAATATAATAATAATAATAAATTTACCAAGAGGAAAGTTGGGGCCTAAGATGAAGACACTAGTTTGATTGGGCACATCATGTTCTGTCCAATGCTGCAGTTTCACTTGAACAACAGAGTTCCACCAGTACAATTGAATTTCCCACCTTCAACATTCATTCCTTCAGTGCCCAATCACAGAGGATTAGCTCCAACCCATAAAATGTGGATAAATCCTGAAATGGTCAGTACACACCACGATTAAAACTAGTGAGAAAGTGAATCAAAGTCCTAATACCAGGTAATTTAATGGAGTCCATGGGAGAAGAGTTCCCAGAGTTCTCTTCTTACCCGTAACCCTCCCATGAGCCCATCACATAAAGGTTTGAACATCTCACAATCCTCTGGAAACATACATGTGGATGCAAACATAAAGGAGCAATGGACCTATAGTCACCTGAATTGGGCCCATCCAATAAGCCAAGCCAAATCCCACCAGCAAGCTGAAAGACATCAGCTCAGGGCTGGGATCAGAGGTCAGCATTACTAGGCAGCAAATCAGGATTTGCTGTGGCTCCTCTTGTTAGTGCCACCTGGCTGTTATGGTGCTGAATGCCTGAGGAAGTATAATTGTGCTATTACAGCCCCCCCCAAACACTACAAGTGGCCCTACTTTCCCCTTCCTAGAAATGATTGCATTCTCTGATGTTTTGATTCTCAGGAAGCATTTTGATCTCATCTTCATGCTGTCCTTTCTTAGGACAAACAATTTATGCAAAGCCAGGAGTACTCTCACATCCTTCTTAAACTCTCAAAGTCTCCCACCCACCACAGATCTGTGGCAGCGCTTACAGAGTCACTTTGAGATCCAGACCACCCACCCCTCTGCTGCACCATCTTGCTAATATGCATTGCACTGGGTGCCTCTTCACCACGTGTGTTAAACTTTAGACTTATTTTATTTTTCTACCTATCAATTTGGGTTTTTTTAAGACATATGTGGGATGTTGCTTCTCCGTTTTAGCTTGTTTCCCACTCTTAGTTGTTTTTCCCACTGTTAGTTTCTTTGCCCACTACGGGTGTCCTCTCACAGATGGTTTTGACTCAGTCAGATTCAGTATTGAAGAAACCTGGAGAATCCCATAAACTGAACTGAATCATCACCAGGTTTGATATTAGTGGCTTTGCAATGTATTGAGTCAAGAGGCAAACTGGCAAAGGACTGGAATGGCTCCTGTATTATTATGATTTTCATTCTGAGTAAAGTAATTCCCCTGCAGTCCAGGGGCATTTCACAGTTTCTAAGAGTGGCTTCAACTTCTGTCTTCACATGAACAACCTCAAAGCAGAAGACACATCAGTGTACTACTAGAAAAGATACGCAGTGAGACAGATCCCGTGAGATCTCAGACAAAAACATTTCACTGCATGAATTTTGGCGAAAATTCTAAAGAAGTGCCACCAGAGAACCAGAAAATCATAAGACAGAAACTCCTGAACCAAGAAAAAAATTATCCACACTCAACATTGGCCAATGACTGCTTTAGGGTTTCCTAATGATTCTCACCCAGACTCCTTTAATAAACAATATTTTAAATTCTGTTCCTAATGGGAAAAAATTATTAAGTCAAAACACGTCTCATTATTTATTTCTTTTTGTCCTTGCATTGTGTTTCCCTTAGTACTTCAGAATGAACTATGTATGCTTTGATTACAGTAATTGCCTTCAGTAACTGAGAAGCTCACGTCCACACTGGTTGCAAACCAACCTGGTGTTTAAGAAAGTAAGGACTCCTATAGGTTCATCTAACACAATATTGGGCTCACCCACACTTCTGCTTGCCCCATGCCTAGAAAGTACAGGCCTGAGTGGTTTTCCACTTGAAGTCCATTTTCTAGGCAGAGGTTTGAGTGGTTTTCCTCTTGTCCCACTTCTTTCCCAGGGAAAGTCTGCTCTTTAGTACTAAATTGGAGCAAGTATCAATCCGGAGAAAACCCAAATTGCTCTTTGCTCCGACTGCATGTTAAAGAGCAGCTTTACTCTAGGGGAGGGGAAAAGAAGCGGGACAAGAGGAAGTGTGGATAAGTCCTCTGTCTACACTAACTGGCTGTGGAACTCAAGCATTTCAGGTTCAGGTCTCTCCCAGCCCTAGCTGGAGATACTGGGGATTGAACCTGGGACCTTTTACAAGCAAAATAAATGTTGCTTCCCAGACTTGTTCCCTATCAACAGAAAACCGCCTTTTATTAGAGACATATGCAAATGTTGAACCTGCTTCCTTCATAAAGCACTCACTGTCAAAATTGAGAACACTCAGGCAATTCTACAGACTTCTAAAGTGTAAAGATTATTATATGATCAGTGAGCTCTTTTCTTGAGCATAGCATGAAAATGTTCTCTTGGTATCAATGGGCTGTCCTTTTGGTGGTGTTAGAAGGTATGTATTCCTCTCCACATCCCATAGGCTGAGAACTTTTAAAACATCGGCTTATGTTTCGAATTTCCAACAATTTTCAAATCACAATAACATAAATGGATGGAAATGACATTTCTATTCCCTGCATCTTCTTCCCTTCTTCCCGCAGTTGCCCAGCTTGAAGTTGTTATAATCCAGTCCATGGCTATGGTGAAGCAACCTGGAGAATCTGCCCAACTGACATGCACCATGGACATTGCTGACCAGTGGTGGATGTCTTGGCTTAGGCAGGAACCTGGGAAGACCCCTGAGTGGCTGATCAGCTATTGGAAACCATCTGTGACAAACTACTATTCTCCCAACATCCAAGGTCGCTTCACAGTCTCAAAGGATGGCAATAATTTCTACATGCAAATGAAAAACCTGAAGCCAGAAGACACTGCCATGTATTACTGTACGAGGAGAGAGACCCACTGTGAGTAACCCTAAAGCAAAAAGGTCCTGGAATTGTAGGAACCATCTTCTCATTTTGTCCACCAGGAGGCTTCAGTGGAACTACTTAGCATAATAATGCTTATCAGTTGTATGGAACATTTCAGCCGTTCACTTCTCCTATTCACGCATCTCATATGTTGATTTGTATATTATATCGTATCTCATATATTACCAGAGGCAGTATCTCTTCAGCATGGCTTTTCAGACCCACTATTTACATTTCATGGAATCATAGAATGGCAGAGTTGGAAGCGACACCAAGCGTCATTTAGTAAAACCCACATAATTCCTGTTATTTTTTTAAGGTGAAGCAAGTAATGCTTAATTTCATTTCAGTCATAGATAGATAAATAAATAGATAGATAGATAGATAGGCAGTGTTTTACAAAATTACAAAACTAAATAAGAAATAAATGTGTTTCACTTCATTTTCCTTATAAGCTGTTCCTTCTTGTTCAACTCAGGCCTTAACAGAATAATGTAGCATTTAGGGGAAAATATGCAACCCAGGAGCCCAGCACTGGAAGATAATATAGAGAAGATCTCCACAGCTACCATGTCTTTTCCTCTTGTGCTCAGGTAGGTTGGGACAAAGGACAACCAAACACTGCAAAAGAGCAACATGCTGAAGGTGATAAACTTGGCTTCATTAAAACTGTCAGGTAGTTTGCGGACTAGGAATGCCACAATGAAGCTGATGATTGCCAAGAGGCCCATATATCCCAAGACAGTGTAGAAAATGGCAACTGACCCTTCATTACATTTCACAATGATCTTTTGAGATACTGAATACTTATCTAAATCAGGGAATGGGGGCGTGCTTAAGAGCCACACAATGCAAACACTTGCTTGAATAAGAGAACAAGAAAGTAAAATTGAATAGGCCTGTCTTTTCCCCACCCACTTCCTCACCCTAGATCCAGGTTTTGTGGCTATAAACGCTAGAGAAACCATGGCAGTTTTGGCCAAAACACAAGAAACAGCCACAGAGAAGATGATGCCAAAAGCTGGTTGTCGGAGGAGGCAGCTTGCTTTCCCAGGTTGTCCAATGAATAGCAATGAAGAGAGGAAGCAGAGCAGAAGGGAAATGAGGAGAATGTATGTGAGGTCCCGGTTGTTAGCTTTGACAATGGGGGTATCTTTGTGCTTAATAAAAATTTGTAACACGGAAGCTGTGATGAGGGAAAAAGAAACAGCAACTGAAGCTAAACAGATCCCTAAAGGTTCTTCATAGGAAAGAAATGTTATAGTTTTGGGGAGGCATTGTGTTTGGTCACTGCTTGGATACTGATCTTCTGGGCATTTGAAACAGTCAGTCATATCTGGAAAAAAGAAATAAGGCCCATATCAGTCCCACTTTCTGTTTGCTTGCTTGCAGACAATCGTTGCATGAAAATAGTCCATTACACATATGCCACTTATGCGTATGGAAGGAATGTCAAGCATTTCTGCTGTGTTTAAACTCATACAAATACTGCATTGAGCTATCCTAAAATATATAAGCAGCTGAAACACATTAGTTCAATGACTGCTGTTTCCAAGCGGGTATGCCAAGAAGTGCTACTTGATTTGTAATGTGAAAGTGCAATCCTATTTTTATTTAAAAAGGTAAAGGGACCCCTGACCATTAGGTCCAGTTGTGGCCGACTCTGGGGTTGCGGTGCTCATCTCGCTTTATTGGCCGAGGGAGCCGGCATACAGCTTCCAGGTCATGTGGCCAGCATGACTAAGCCGCTTCTGGCAAACCAGAGCAGTGCACGGAAACGCCGTTTACCTTCCCGCCAGAGCGGTACCCATTTATCTACTTGCACTTTGACCTGCTTTCGAACTGCTAGGTTGGCAGGAGCAGGGACCAAGCAATGGGAGCTCACCCCATCGCGGGGATTCGAACTGCCAACCTTCTGATTGGCAAGCCCTAGGCTCTGTGGTTTAACCCACAGCACCACCCGCGTCCCTATTCATAAGTTAAAGCTTACATAAAGAATTTCAATACAGACAAATATAAAGTTCTATACTTAGGCAGGAATAACCAGATGGACAAATATAAGACGGGGGACACATGTGAAAAGGATTAAGGGGGTCTTAGTAGACCACAAGCTTAACATGAGTCAATAGTGTGATGCAGCAGTAAAAAAAACCCTAATGCTATTCTAGGCTGCATCAACAGAAGTATATTGTCCAGATCAAGAGAAGGAATGGCACCACTCTATTTTGCCTTAGTTAGACAACACCTGGAATGCTGTATCCAGTTCTAATTGCCATAATTTAAGAAGCATGTTGAGAAGCTGGAATGTATGCAGAGGAAGGTGACCAAGATGATCAAGGTCCTGGGAACCAAAAGCCTTATGAGGAAGGGTTAAAAGAGTCTGGTATTTTTGGACTAGAGAAGAAATATAGTCATCTTCAAATATCTCAAGGGCTATCACAAGGAAGATGGAACAAACTCGTTTTCTACTGCTCTAGTAAGTTGGACCAGAAGCAACTGATTCAAATTACAGCAAAATAAATTCCAACTAAACTTCCTGACAGTAAACTGCTCAACAGTGGAACAAACTACTTCAGAAGCTGGTGGCCCTTCCTTCAATTTTTGAAGTTTTGGTTTAAGTACTATGATTTATTTATTTTTAAGTGAATTCCGTTTTTGCCTTCAAATGCAAACTGAATCAAATATCCCCTCCATCCCTACTTCTAAACTTAATCAGCTGATAAAAGAATTTGAATTACGCCGCTATGGTGAAAGTGTTGCAGACATATGTCACCTACCCATCTGGTTTGAAATCTTGCCTTCTGGGCAAAAAACACAATCGTAGCAGCAAAAAAACCGCACTTCCTTCTTTTTCTTCTGATAACCAGGCTGACAATGTTCGTTACACACAGAGATGGGAAGTACCTGTCCATAAATTAGAGATTAGGGATGGACAAGCTGGAAATAATATTGGTCAGTTTCTGATGCTCAGATTAGTAAATGGAATATTCAAAATATGGTCACTGAAATAGTGATGGCCAATTGCTAGACCATGACCTATGCTTTAAAACTGGGGACAATTACTAGGCCATGATCTATGCTTCAAAACTGGGAGCAAGGCTATGGAGATATTTGGTATCTAAATGCTATATCTATTTGATTTTAGCAGATGGCAAATATTTGTAGTAGATAGAAAATATTAGAGCAGTGTTCCCCAACTTCAGGAAGACTCTCTCACATTCTGATAAGGCATAGATGTAAGCAGCTAAGAAAAGAATCACCAATACCCCCATTGGTCCATTTGGAGAGCAGAGTTGACCCCCACTAAGGATATCCAATTATTCACACCTGATTAAAACTGCTGTGCCACTCAATCTGGTCTTCGTAAATGATGAATTCTTTTCCTTCATGGCCATCAGGACCCACTCTTCCAATTTTCACTCTCTGGAAGGACTTATTTGGAAATGTGACTATGTTGTTAATGTCAAATCCACCTCCCATTTCCCTTTTAGCATCAAAAGAGATTGTTTCTCCCACTGAGTTATTAAATGATATACCATGAAGAAATGGAAATAACTAATGGAGAGACAAACAGAAAAATAAAGGGGTCAAAAGGATGCCTGCAGTCCAACTAAGAGCAAGTATAGCACCAAGCTATAGTTAACATATGTTATTATTAACTTATTAATACCTACTATGGAAGGATGGTTATTGAAATTAATGGATTTGGCTGAGATGGCAAAGTTGACATGTTTAATTAGAGAAAATTCATTGTTCATATATATTAATGATTAGATACCCATTTCAGACTTTTTGCAGGGACGCAGGTGGCGCTGTGGGTTAAAGCCTCAGCGCCTAGGACTTGCCGATCGAAAGGTCGGCGGTTCGAATCCCTGCGGCGGGGTGCGCTCCCGCTGCTCGGTCCCAGCGCCTGCCAACCTAGCAGTTCGAAAGCACCTCCGGGTGCAAGTAGATAAATAGGGACCGCTTACCAGCGGGAAGGTAAACGGCGTTTCCGTGTGCGGCTCTGGCTCGCCAGAGCAGCGATGTCACGCTGGCCACGTGACCCGGAAGTGTCTCCGGACAGCGCTGGCCCCTGGCCTCTTAAGTGAGATGGGCGCACAACCCCAGAGTCTGTCAAGACTGGCCCGTACGGGCAGGGGTACCTTTACCTTTACCTCAGACTTTTTGCACAAAAGGGGAAATGAATTTGTGATATCTGGGTTTGAAGACTGGAAAAAAGGTTGGTTTATGGAAAATAGAAGAGTTGGACATTATTTTGGGAAATGTGTTTTGCATAAGTCTATATATAGCTGATAGATGGATAATCGGAAGGCTTTCCTTTTCCTTTTCTTCCTTCCTTTCTTTTCTCTCTTTGAGATTTTACGCTAAAAATACTTGGTACTTGATGTCAACTTTTACATATAGTCTTTTCTGTTTTTCAAGCTTTAATGAAAAACTTTCCATTTGAAAAAAATAAGCTATGTTTATTACATGGTAAATGGAGAGTTTGTTTTGCATTGTAGATGACTTAAATTCATTTAATTCTTCAGATCTAAGAGGCAACGTAAACCCACAAAATAGTACTAATTATTCAGGTATGCAACTCAATCCCATCAGCTATTTGTGGATGAGAAAACTGCTTCTGGTCAGACCTAGAAATAATAGGTTTAAATTACTTTGGTATAGAAACATTACCAGCCATGGCTTCAGATCCTGAAGTTCAACTCTTTTCCTAGTCACCATTACTGGGTGCTTCATTGTAGCTGTGTAAATGTCATGCAAAGCATGAGCAACAGCATGAACTGCATTATAGATACTGTAGCTGTGGCCAGACATATGCATTTCAAACAGAGGTGTAGGCAGACTCTCCCATTTCTCTTCCCCGGTACATGCTCCAGGGTCATTTGTAGACTCTTCAGGATTTGTAAATGAACAGTCAAATGCTTGCTCCCAGATGTCTTTAAGAAATTCATCTTCTTCTGCCCAGTGAGGCTTGACTGTCTGAACAAATTCCTTGAATCCTAGAACCTCATTTGAGTGAACTGTAAAGGCAATTGCACCATGGAACACTTGAAGGTCCCCCGCATTCCTCTGAAGGCCTGTTAATATGAAGTCAATCTGGCTTGTGGTGATCCACACCTTTTTAAATGCATTCCACCTCTTTTCATATTCTCCTATAAAAATAATGGTTCTCAGCCATACAAGTGTCATAGAGTCTCCATAGATGATCCGTGCATTGACTTTGTCATCTCTTAAATTTATGAAGATTCTGTCGATTATGTCACCAAGACTGCTATAATCATCAAAATGGGCTATTTGTTTAATTTTTTTGGTGAAAGCTAAACAGATTCCATGCTGGGAAAACAATGATTCCAGTTTCTGGGCGAAATAATCTGCACTGCTATCATCTGGAGCAAAGAGCCCCACCCAGGTCCACTGAAAATGCTTAAGCAAGCTGACAAGCCCTGTGTACTGAAAAACTTCATTTGGGACCATGTAGTAAAAAGAATGGACTCTACTGGTATCACTCTCCTCGGGAGGGAAGGAGCCATAGGTGAGCTAAAAGAAAATGTACAGGTAGTTATTGCTGGAGTAAAGGTAGTAAAAATGCAGCTAAGAAGCTCAAATCATATATATGACTGACACTCTCCTTTAGAAATTAAACTAATGTCCAGACATTAGCATTCAGGAATTTTATTTGCATAAACTTATATTTATAGATTAATTAAAATATAATATGTACAGTCACATGCTTCTCCAAGCATTGGTTCACAGTCCATTCTTCTAATTTCCAAACAATTGTTTTTTCCTCTCTTTCCAGAACTCATCACTTTCAGCCTCTGTATCTCAAATAAACCAAGCCTAAAGACTTTCCAAAGATGACAAATGTGCTAGGTTGTGTTTTTTTTACATATGAATTGTATGTAAGTGTACCATGGTGCTATACTGATAATTTAATGTACCTGTATGCTATCAATATTCGTACTTGTGGGAAAATTTGGGTTATGGCTGTACAACTGCCACTCTGCAGAATCAGCAGTCCTATATTGTTCAATAAATATTATTCACCACTATTGTTCTCAGGAAAGGGCCTAGCTTGCATCCAACCAAAATACTTCAAGAGCTGTTAGTCACAATGTGTTGATGAGATTCATGGACCACCATTTGGAAAATGCAAAGAACTGTGTCATAATCCTTTAGTGGTAATGAAGTATATGTTAGCTTTTCTTTCTAAGATGTGCAGATATAGGATATGAAGATTGCCAGCATCCTCCGTCAGCATGTGCCTCTTTATTCAACCATTATTTGTTGAATCATTTCATTGGTTCAGTGACAGCTGCCACCATGTACATTTCTTGTGGAATTTTCTCAAGGCCTGGTAATGCAACTGGAGTATATCCCCCCCTTCCTGGGACACAAAATCACAATGACCATGACAAGGGAAGAGAGCAGTTTGTGAGAATCCACAACACTCCATTCACAGCTCCTACCTGTGGAATCTTGAAGAGACCTAAAATGTCTTCCATAAGGGAAGAGGTATCAATGTCACGTCCACCAATGACAGCTATGAGGTTTTTCTGTGTGTCACAATGATAGTTGAGGACAAATCTGTGTGATTTGAAGAGCAGATCTAGAGTTGTCCGATAGGTCAGTCTTCCATCATAGTAGCTGTCATAGATATGGAATCCAAGTGTGACATTGGGCAAAATCTTGGAACTTTTGTTGATCTCCTTGACAGCAAATGCCAGGGAAAGGATGTCCTGGTAGAATTTTATCAGCACTCTGCCAACAGAATTGACATTATTATTTTGAATTATGCAATTCATAAAGTTTTGAAACTACAATTTTCGCAATTTCTGTATGTAAATTGTTTAGGTTTAAAGACTATCCTTTTACACATTAATGGTTTTTCTGAGCCAATAAATACCTCCTCAGTCCATTGCTAGTTCTACTCATTAACCCTGCAAAAGCTTAATACTGTAGAAAGTGGATCAAAGCGGATCAATCTGAAATACTATTGAGCATTCTGGACCCTTCACAAATTCCTTTTTGTAAACATGCAAAATTGTAATGGCTTTAGTTCCTTCCCCCTTTTTTATTCTGGAGCTTTCCTGCACTTTTGCACATTTTTTGAAACCTTCTATTGTTGGGTTTTAACATCTTACTTTCATTTTGCTTATTTTCCCCAATACCTTTCCTGTTGACTCTAAGCCAGAACTATTTGATACACCAGTGCTTGCATACCTAAATCTTTCACTCTGCTTTCCAATATAGAAAGGTCTCCCAGAAGAACAAAGTCTTTTTTTTCTTTACATTTAGTAGAATGTGTAAGGCTTATATGAGAAAGTAGGTTTCCCAGTAGAGAAACATCAAAGGAAAAATGTATGAAAAGTTAGAATGCCTGTGTTGTGGACAAGCCTCTGAAGGTTTCTGAAGGTGCTTTCTCTCGTCACACTGAACCACTCCTATCAACATTTTTTGTGTGATCATGTTTTACTCAGGAAAAGCAAAAGAAGAAAAAAAACCTTACAGAAAAAACATTACGCAGGGTTCTGTTTTTGTTTTTCTAAAGAGAATGGAGCAAATTTCATGGAAAACATAAGGGATCTAAGAAGATTTCTTCAGGAATTTGAAAAGGACAACTATTCTCTAAGGTTAGGTCAAGTCTACAGACCCTTTCCTTGAACATCATCATACATCAATAAACTGTAATTGGAGTGTGTGATAATAATAATAATAATAATAATAATAATAATAATAATAAAAATAAAATTTTATTTATACCCCAACCTTCCAGGTTTAAAAACCGGGATCAGGGCTGCTAACAGCAAATATAAAACATTGATTGAAATGCAACTTAAAAACAGCATAAAACAGCATAAAATACAACATAAAATGCAGCATCAATATCAATAAAATTCAAAAATTCCGGGGTCATTTGGGGAAGGAAAAAAACCCAGTCAGTAGACATCAAATGATCACCAGGGCTAACTGGCCAAGTTGGTCCTACTAGGGCCAGCAAGGAGACCATGGAAGAATTTAAATGTGGGGTCCCAGAAAGGGTTTCTTCATAGAAGAGGAAAGGGAAAAGGGAATACAGGATCAGGCTAATTCAAATTGAAGGCCAGGCAGAATTGCTCTGTCTTACAGTGCCTGCAGAAGGAGATCAAGGAGATCAAGGAAAACAGCAAGATGGAGCAGGAACTAGGGGGTGAGATGGGGAGTTTTCCTTACTCTGGAAAGTTATATAACTCTTCCGAAGGATGTTCTCTGAAATCAGGTTTTTTAAAATGATACAGGATCTGAGAAGCAACCCCACCAATGAGGATGCCACCTTGCTGGTACCACTCATGTGGAACAGGGAGGGGATCATTCATGGGACACAGACCACTATCTAATTCACATGTCTTTAGAAAGATAAGATAGACCACCATTCTAGATGCAAGCTGTCTTTTGTTCATTCAAAGAAACAGCCTGACTTAAACAGGCTGAACTGGGCAGTCACCAACTACAGCAAGCAGCAAGCGAGATAGTGATGCAAGTCACTGAAAAGCAATGCTCCTAATTTAAGTCTGGCTAATAATATCAATAAAGGGGAAACTGATAGAGGTAAAACTGACAGAGTCCAGACTGCAGTTTGCTCCTATTCCCAGTTCTTACATACACTGGGGGTTATTTATACCTACTTCAAGCTTGCATTTTCATGGCTAGCTTGAGTCTTCTTGGAAAACATCTGCAGCTGTGAAAGATTGACAAAATTATATTAATTATAATGTTTGCAGAGGGAGATAATTACTTCTTGAGAGTTTGGGCTCCAGCTTAAGCAGGAAATTTTGAAACAAACATATAAGTTATTGTGCATGTGTATTGCAAGATATGAGAGGCTGCCAGCTCTGCAGGCAAAGGGTGTTATAACTGGGGTCCTGAGCCCCACAGAATGAATGTAGTTGGTCAAGGGAGCCGTGAAATCAAAAAGTTTGAAAACCTCTGTCCTATACAAATTATTTAGGAACCTTTACCACTTCTGACTAAGCTAGGTTTTACTCCCTATGCAATATTTATGAAGCACATGAACCTTACCTTTAAAGTGATTGCAAGTAAACTTACCAAATGTGTCGTCTTTTCCCTATTCTGGGTTAAGAGGGAAACTTTGGAAAGAAGCTTGTTGACATTTTGGAAGGGCATATTTTGAACATCTAATGGTCTATATCCCTAAATCCCAAATATATTGAGCAATCAGTTCAATACAGTAGTATTCACACTTAACAGACACTAATATTTAGGCATTTTCTTTATTATTTATTTGTTTAATAAAATGTGTGTACTGCTTGAAACCTCAAAGCGGTTTACAAAAAAGATAAAGGAATAGCATTATCACTAAAAAAATACAACTATAATTTAAAACATACAGAAAGTTAAAGAATTCTAGAATTCTGCAGCAAATTAAAATGCATACAAACTTTCTAAACATCTGGGTGGCCCTGTTCAAATAAGAATATCTTCAGCAAGCAGGCACCTACCTGGAATTATTATTAATAATAATTTTAATGATCTTATTATTTATACCCCACCCATCTGGCTGGGTTTCCCCAGCCACTCTGGGGAAGCTCTAATAGGCAGGGAGCTCCAAAGTGTTGGTGCCGACACCCTAAATGATTGAGTTATTACAGATATATCAGATCTACCAACTGAAGGGGTAAATTGGGCACATAGAGAATCACAGAGTTGGAAGGGTCCCCGAGAGTCATCTAGTTCAACCCCCTGCTGTCAGGGAACTGCCATCGGCACAGAGGCGAGAGATAGAGGGGGAATTGTGTTACAGGGAGCCTCCAAAAAACTTGCGAAGTAGTTCCTCTTCCAGCAAGGAGGAAACCCCCACCTCCAGTGGAGAAGAGGTGCAAGGGGGAGAGGATGCTAGAGAGAGCCTTAACACCGGGCCTGAGCAAGCCGGAGAGGAGGGCAGCGCACCCTTGCCATCCCCGGTCATGCACAGTAGCTTGAGGTGCAGGGAGGGCCAGAAAAGGCTTGGGGTGATGAAACTTTAATGTTGGAGGAGGTACAAAAACAGACTGCTCCTGGATTCTGCTGAGTGAGCCAGACATGAACTTAGGACGCTCTTCACTGTAAATAGTTTGCACCAATAATAAAGCCTGTAAAAGACAGGTCGGAGTCCTGCCTGGTTACTCTCGAGCAACCACCCCAACCGTTGACACCTGCAGTGCAGGACTCTCAACTAAGGTATACATAACAGTTCCAACCGCTGCTTAAAAACCTTAAAGGAACAAGAACCCACAACCTCCCAAGGGAGTCTCTTCCACTGCCAAACAGGAAGAATGATCTTCCTGATGTTTAGTCAAAATCTCTTTTCTTGAAGCCATTGCCTTGGCTCCTACCCTCCAGAACAGGAGAAAATAAGCTTGGTCCATCTTCCAAGTCACAGCGCTTAAAATAGTTGAAGATGGCCATCATATCTCCTCTTAGTCTCCTCATTTTCAGGGATGCTGTTTGACAACAGGGTGGTCAGTAGACCAGCAGCATCCCCAATCTGTCTTTCTGGCCCAACACCAAGTGCAAAACGTCTAAGCCCATCCCATTTTCTTCTAAAAAGCTGTTGAACAGTAAGACAATACAAGGTCAGGACAATGTATGGAATCATTTCTGTGCACAGATACTATAATGAATATAGTGGTACCTTGGGTTAAGTACTTAATTTATTCCGGAGGTCTGTTCTTAACCTGAAACTGTTCTTAGCTAATGGGGCCTCCTGCTGCCACCGCACGCCAGAGCACGATTTCTGTTCTCATCCTGAAGCAAAGTTCTTAACCTGAAGCACTATTTCTGGGTTAGCAGAGCCTGTAACCTAAAGCGTATGTAACCTGAAGCGTATGTAACCAGAGGTACCACTGTAAATTAAAACATAAATATATTTTAATTCATTTTCCTTACTAGTTGGTCCCTGCTGTTCAGTTCAGGCCGTAATATAATAATGTAGCATTTTGGGGAAAAGATATAAGCCAGTAACCCAGCACTGGAGGCCAAAATAGAGAAGATCTCCACAGCCACCATGTATTTTCCTCTTGTGCTCAGGTATGTTGGAACAAAGGAAAACCACACACTGCAAAACAACAACATACTGAATGTAATGAACTTGGCTTCATTAAAACTGTCGGGTAGCTTGCGGGCTAGGAATGCCACAAGGAAGCTGATGATGGCTAAGAAGCCCATGTATCCCAGAACGCAGTAAAATATGGCGGCAGACCCTTCATTACATTTCACAATGATTTCTTCAGTTGCTGCATGCATGTCTAAATCAGGATATGGGGGAGAGGTTGCCAACCACACAGTACATGTGCTTGCTTGAATAAGAGAGCAGGAAAAGAGAATCCCATTAGTCAGATGTTTCCCCACCCACTTACTCATGCTGGACCCTGGTTTGATGGCCATGAAAGCTACTACCACTGCGACAGTTTTTGCCAACACACAAGAAACAGCCACAGAGAAGATGATGCCAAAAGTGGGTTGGCGAAGTAGGAAGGTCACTTTCTCAGGTTGTCCAAGGAATAACAATGAAGAGAGGAAGCAGAGCAGAAGGGAGACGAGGAGAGTGTAGGTGAGGTCATGGTTGTTGGCTTTGACTATGGGGGTATCTTTGTGCTTAATAAAAATTCCTAGTATGAAAGCTGTGACCAGGGAAAAAGAAACAGCAATTGAGACTAAGCTAAACCCTAAAGGTTCTTCATGGGAGAGAGAGCTCATTGTTTTGGATATACATCCATTTTTGTCCTTGCTGGGGTATTGATCCCTTGGGCAACTGAAGCAGTCAGACATATCTAGAAAATAGAAATTAGATCCTTTTCAGTGTTGATTTCTTTTTATTATTATTATTAATTATTACTATTATTATTATTATTTTATTTATACAACAAGAAAAAAAGAAAAAAACACAAATACCAAATTGCACACAAATTACAAAAATAACCATAGACACATAATTTTCTTAGCAAACAGTAAAACATCTATTTGTCTTGACACTAAAGACCCAACCTCCCATCTATTCCATATTTCAAATTCATATTTCTTTTTGCCAATACACACTTTTAACATAATTTAGTGTTGATTTCAATTGACCTTTGGATATTTATCACTTTACCTCTTGTCCAGCACTTGTTGATACTTCTACATGCTGGTCCTAGCTATGCTTGTGGCATTTTTATTTCTTTTGTCCATTATGTTTAGGTTTATTATCACCATATCACTGTGGTGTTTATGTTAGTTGTGTTTAAAGTACATACCTTTGTTTTTAAGCTGTCTTAAAGCATGATACTACTCCAGTTTCCCTACAGATTCTCTACAGGTAAGTAATATTCGATGTGAGAGTTTAATGTTGTATACAGTTGGGGGAGAAGAGAGAGGTAGGGAGAGAAGGGTTGGTGGTAAACTTACATCTTTTTTACATAGTATATGTGGGAGGTTTGAGGATCAGGTAAGCTTTGTGGCCTACTTAGGCATTTTCAGGTTGATGGGCTTATGTCTGGGTTTGCAGTTTAGGATTATAGGACTTGGAGTATGATGTAAGCCAACTCAAGGCTGCTTACAAATAAAAATTAGAACTAGTAAAAACATGCAAAGCCGCCCGAGCCTGAGCCTATTCCCGAGTCCAAAAAAATGAATGAATAAATAAATAAATAAATACACACACCCAAATCCCAGACATTTTCTTTAAAATGTTAAAAATGCCCCCCAAATGGGCCTGTTGGCCCCCCAAAAGAAAACATGTCCGCAATTTCTCAGACGTATGACAACCTTAAATGATGAGGGTTTTTTCTGGGGTGTCACACTTGTAGTTAGGGGTCAATCCTAAAAAGATTTGAAGAGCATGTCTAGAGTTGTATGATAGATGCATTCAGCTTCATAATAGCTGTTATAGATGTGGGACATGAGAGTGATATTTGACAAGATATTTGAGTTCTCATTGATCTTGTTCATAGCAATCACTACATTGGAAATAAATTTAGCCTTTCAGAAGAAATCCTTCCAGTGGTTGAAACCAGCACACCAAAAAGCAGTAATTTGCAGCTGCAAGTGATTTGAAATGCAATTATATCTTCCAGTTTCTGGTTAAGAATTTTGAGCTAAGAAACAACTCCAACCCATCGGAAGACTGTATGCTACAAACACTATATATGCTTTCTTTGGTGATGTCTTCATGCATCAAATAAAGCATACTGTCTACTTGAAAACGCCTGCCACAATAATTTGATAGACTTGCTTATTAGTAAATCATTAAATTTGCATGAGAAGAGGACTATTCTCTGATGACTATGAGCTAATGACTATGAACTGATGAACTAATAGACATCTTCCACTTTGACCCAGTTTTAAGTAAACAAACTGCATTCTGTGATGCTTGTCTCTTCCAGTGCTTTATTGAACACAGAACATTTCAGCATTAATTTAGAACCAGCAGAGCTTCAAAAATTAATTTCTTCAATTTTAGCTGAGATTGACATCATTTTATTTTATGTCTGCCTGCTGATGTGAGTAAAGTGAAATTGTTAGAAATGATACTAACAGAGCTCTATAAGCCTTTTGCCCTACTCCCAGCTTGACTGCACCAGGAAACAATTATGGATTGTTCACCACTACCTTCTTGAAATCCTCCTGAGTCTTCTCCACAGTGAAAACAATTTTTGTGTTTTGGATATTTGCAAGGAAAACAATTGCTTCTTTTGAGATAAGGAATGGCACTTTTGGAACAAAACATGTTTGGTTTTTAAGAAAAAAAAGTTCTACCCATATGTCTCAACTACATCCTAGTCAGATTAGGTGCTTAAGAATTTAGAGTTGAGAATCTAGAATGGGGACTCAGCTCCAAAAGTAAAAAAAGAAGTTTTGAATGCATTATAAACATGCAACACCAGGTGGTAACAAAGAGAAAAATATATATGTGATTTTTAGATAGCATTTCCCCCCTTTTATTATAACACTTAAATTTATGACTTATTCAGAGCATTCCCCCCACTCCCTGTGTAGATCTACCCTGGGTGTTGCTAACTGTGATGCTCCAGTTATTGCTGGACTATGACTCAGTAATTCCTGAACATTATATATGATGGTGCAACTAATGGTTGGAGACTTATTATCTCATTTAGTCCAGTGTATTGCCTGCCTGTGGATACCTATTCCACCCTTTCTCTTCTGCTCTGACCACAAAGGTGCAACATTTTACATTTAATTGAAATAGTTTCTTGCTAGATACATAGGAGTAAAAGTGGTCACAAATAATAGAGCATAGTTGCTTTCATTCTTCTAGAATTGCTAAGAGCTTATGATAAAGGACCAATGTTAGTTACAGTCAGAACAGACCCATTGAAAAGAAAAGAAAATAACCAATATGACATAAAGTACTTAGCTTCAATAATTCTTTCTCTTTGTTAGCTGTTCCCTATCGTTCAACTCTGGCCTAAGAATAATAATATAGCATTTGGGGGAAAAGATACAACCAAGTAATCCAACACTGGAAGCTAAGATGGAGAAGATCTCCACAGCCACCGTGTATTTCCCTTTGGTGCTCAGGTAGGTTGGAACAAAAGTCAGCCAAACACTGCAAAACAACAGCATACTGAAAGTGATGAACTTGGCTTCATTAAAAGTGTCTGGCAGCTTTCTAGCAAAGAAAGCCACCATGAAGCTGATGATGGCCAGAAAGCCCATGAAGCCCAGAACTAAATAAAACATGAGGACGGATCCTTCATTACATAATGCAATGATCTCTTTGCTCTGAGAGTGCATGTCCTGATCTGGGAATGGGGAGAAGTTTGCCAACCACAAAACACAAATTCCTGATTGAATGAGGGTGCAAGAAAAGATAACGGAGTTGGCCAGTCTTTTCCCCACCCACTTCCTCATGCTGGATCCTGGTTTGGTGGCCATGAAAGCGACCACAACAGTGATGGTTTTAGCCATCACACAAGAAATAACCACAGAGAAGATGATGCCAAAAGCTGGTTGCCGGAGAATGCAGGTCACATTATTGGGTTGTCCAAGGAATGGCAAAGAACAGAGGAAGCAGAGGAGGAGAGAGACAAGCAGAATGTAGCTGATGTCCCGGTTGTTGGCTTTGACGATGGGGGTGTCTTTGTGTTTAATAAAGGTTCCTAGAACCAAAGCTGAGATAAAGGAAAAGGATGCAGCAACAGAAGTTAAAATGATCCCTAAAGGCTCTTTGAAAGATAGAAAAGTTAGATGCTTTGGAAAACATTGATCTTTGTCCTTGCTTGTATACTGATCTTCTGGGCACTGAAGACAGTCATCCATATCTGAAAAACAGAAAGAAATCTCATTTCAGTGTCATTCCATGTGAGACTTAAGAAGAATTTCCTCACTTCCTCCCAAACAATAAATGATATAATTTTTGATTTCTGTTTCATAGTTCCAGTGCAGAGGTGTACATGTGAATTCATCACTCACCAAAATGAGAACAATGATGATGTGTCAATTTGTATACACTTGAGTTGAAATGAGTGGAGGTGATTTTCCTAAATTCCAAAGAGAATTTTATTTTTTGAAAAAGTAATGGGAGATTTTTACACTTGAATGCATTGGCAGCATGTTCCTTCTTATTTCTAAAGCCGGTTTAGAACATCTGAGTATGGACAATACTGAACTAGATGGACAAATTTTCTCACTTGACATAAGACAGCTTCCTATATTTTTGCTGCTATAAGAGAAATATTGGGAGGTTAATGACCCACTTTCTTCTTGAGTTGAAAAGCAATTCATTTTTGTTTTGTTTTGGGGGGAATGGGATCATGAAAGGAATTAGGAAACACACTGGTTTTACATAAAAGTTTAATAAAAAAATCATGTATAAGACACTGGAAACATAGATCCTTGCTAAAACGCCTATATATGAAATATATATTTCACACAAAATTCATTAAAATAAAATCAGCTGAAAAATTGGTTGTTGGCATTTGTCTGTCTCGAGAGACAATGAAAGACCCCGTCCTGCAAGAAAGCGTTTACAACATGCTGAACCAGATTCAGATATACAAACACACCAGGGTGATGGGTAAGGATCCTGAGGGCTTTTAGTTGGATGCTATATCAGGAGAACAGCTGTATCACCTACCCATTTGGTCTGAAAACTTCCCATCGGGGCATAAAGCACAGTCATAACAGCAAAACTTCTTCCCCTCCTTCTTTTGTTTCCGATACCCAGATTGGCAGGAGTCACTGCAGACCGAAATGGGAATCCCCTATCCATCAATAAGAAAACAGATACTGTAGGTACAACGTAGGAAATTTATACTGCTCAGATAAGCAAAGCATTTTCAAAAGTTGGTTGGAAGATAAATATTTTCTATTTAATCATACACTTCTGTTTAGTTTCCTGACTTCATTACAGAGATGGATGCATAAGGTTGCACAACAAGTGGTGTTTTAAAACTGATAATCCAGTCAAGAATAGGGGGAAACTCAATCTGTACCTGGTTAAAACCTCTTGGCCATATAATCATGGCCTTATGAATGATGAATCCTTTTCCTTCACTCACACCTCCAACTTTCACTCTCTGGAAGGATCTGTTTGGGAAGATGACCATGTTGTTGATATCAAATCCACCTCCCATTTCCCCTTTAGCATTAAATGATATTGTTTCTCCAGCTGAGTTATTGAATGAAATCCCTTGCAGAAATGGTTGCAGCTATTTGAAAGTGGAAAAGAAACAAGGGCTAACATTTCATGTCCATAGACATGAAATGCTGATTATTTGTACATTCCTTTCCTTTATGTTTTTTCTATAGCAGAGTCTCAACCAGACGTGATAAATGGTAGATAAAGGAACATGCATAGTGATAGAAGAAAAAAAATTGATTCCCCATTACAGCCACCCAATTTGAGAGGAAATATGAACCCATTTCACTAATAATTCTGTGTAGGAAAAGGTTGGATACTCTCTGATGATTTCTACAAAACTGTTCTGGGCAAAGAATAAAAATGAAGAAGTTTTTAATTGTGAAAACAAAAAAAATTCCTTCCAGTAGCACCTTAAAGACCAACTAAGTCAGTTCTTGGTATGAGCTTTCGTGTGCATGCACACTTCTTCAGATACACTGAAACAGAAGTTTCCAGACCCTTCTATATAGTGAGAAGGTGGGGAGGGGTATTACTCAGAAGGGTGGTGGGAATGGGTGATTGGCAGATAGCTGTGATGAGCCTGTTGACGACTCTTAACGACTGCAATAGGTCTTACAGGAAAAAGCAAGGGGTGAAAAATGGCTTTGTCATGTAAATTTTTAATTGTGAATACATTACCTGCCAGGGCTGGAGATCATGTAGTTTATGTTTTCCCCCATCAGTCATTCTTCTGTGGTGGCATCTTGATGAGACGGCATGTAAGGCATGAGCCACAGCATAGGCAGCATTGTAAATACTATAGCTATGGCCAGTCATGCTCATTTCAAAAACTGGATCAGGCAGGCTGTCTAACCTCTCTTCCCCAGTACATAGTTCATCTTCATCCACCAGCTCTTGGGGATTTGGAAATGAACAGACAAATGCTTGCTCCCAGAAATCCTTGAGAAAACCATCTGCCCTGGTGCTGTAGGGCTTTATGGTTTGAAGAAATTCCTGGAAGCCTAGCAACTCTTTTGTGTGAATGCTGAAGGAGATTGCTCCTTGGAAGAGCTGTATGTCAAAGCCCCTCTGAAGTCCTGTTAATATGATATCAATCTGTGTTGTGATAATCCACACCTTTGTAACTGATGCATTTCCTTTGTAATCAGGATGTGGGAGATAAGTAATAGTCATTAGCAACATGATAGTCAATGAACCTCCATACAGGATCAGTGTGCTAGGTTTGTTCTCAATCAAAGCTGAATAAACATTTGACCATGTATCGAGAAGTTCTTCTATGTCACCTATATGTGCTTGTTTGGGGATTCTTTTTGTAAAGGCTGAACAGATTCTGTTCTTGGAAAGGAACGGTTCCAAGGTTGACAAGAAATGTTCTCCACCATCATCATCTTCAGCAAAGATCCCAACCCATGTCCATCCAAAATGCAGAAGTAACTGAATAATTCCCATATATTGATGGTCTTCATTTGGGACCATGCGGTAAAAGGAATTGGACTGTGTTGTTTCCCTGTTTCCTGCTGCAAACGAGCCATATGTGATCTATTAAAAACACATAGTATTATGAGAGATCTGCTTGGTTGAGTGTCTCCATATATATAGCTCTTTATGGTATAAATATTTCCTGAAGGACAATATGAACACTATGAGAGGTAAAGAAAATGAAAACTCATGCAGAATTATAGCTGTTAATATAGAGATATGGCCATGCTTTTTTGAAATGTCTAGAGACGTGTATGGTTTTCATAAATGTATTTAAAACAAGGTTATGTCTATTTATTCTCCTTCCTTGGGGGGATGTGAGTGGGGGGGGGGCACAGCATACCAGTAATAAGGTACAGATTAAATTGTATTACCCTCCCAACTTTGTTGGACTGATTATGTTCGGATGCCTGATTATTGTATTACAAAGCAACAACTCTATTCCAAGTTTAAAAATATAAAGCATACTGCTGGTGGTCAACAAAAGAGGATTAAAGACTCTTTCAAGGCAAATCTTTAAAAAGTAGTATAAACACAGACAGTTGGAAAACAGTGGCCTGCAAGCGCTCCAACTGGAGAACAGCCTTTACAAAGGTATCATGGACATTGAAGACGTTCAAACTCGGGACGAAAGAGAGAAACGTGCTAAGAGGAAGGCACATTTGGCAAACCCTCACCATGATAACTCCCACCCAGAAACTAATATCTCCACTGTGGAAGGATGTGTGGATCCAGAATTAGCCTCCACAGTCACTTACAGACTCAACTGTGTTAATGAAAGACAATCTTACTGAGCTATGAGTTATTGCCAAAGAAGAAGACCTTCCCTTATACTTTCAATCCCAGGGCAGATTACATTAATTAAAAAGAAACTGGCATGGTTTACAGATTACCTGAGATTTAAGAAGGGTATGTAAAAGAAATGGGAGAAAGGGGAAATCACAAAGGAGAAGTATATAAGAGTAGCCAAGAGTTGCAGAGCGAAAGTCAGGCTGCCTAATGCTCAGAATGAGCTCAGGCTTCCACGAGAGTTAAAATTAATTTCAAAAAGTTTCTTTGGCTATATTGGAAGGAAGAGGGAGCACAAGTAAGTGGAAGGTGCATTGCATGGAGAAGACAGAGAAATGCTATTGGGTGACAACACCTATTTTGCCTCTGTCTTCACCCAAAAGTTCCAAACCTGGTGATAACAGAATCAATGATGTCAGGGAGTCCAAGAGAGGAAAAGAGGTGGTGAGGGAACACCTAGCTACTTAAATGTTCTGATTTACAAGGAGCAGATGTCTTCCCCATATTCAAAAAGACTGACAAAAAAAACAACACCCAGTGAGCTTCACATCAATACCAATAAAGGTCCTAGAGCAGATTAATAAATTTTCAAGAATGCCATTCAGACCTCTTCCTGCTTCTGAACCATAAAAGCAAAAGCAAACATGGTAAGAGATTTGTTTCTGCACATCCCCATGTCTCATATGCAGAGATCCTACCTGTGGAATCTTGTAGGGCTTTAAGATATCTGCAATATGGAAGGAAGTATCAGAGCTAAGTCCCCCAATGACAGTGATGAGGCTGTTACAGATGCCACACTTGTAGTTGGGGTTAAATCTATGAGATTTGAAGAGCATGTCCAGGGTGGTACGATAGGTCATCCTAGCATCATAGTAGCTGTCATAGATGTGGAACCCAAATGTTACATTGGGCAAGATATTTGGATTCTCATTGATCTCATTCACTGCAAACACCAAGGCAAGGACATGCTGGTGGAACTTTGTCACAAAACTGCAAACAGAAGAATTTAGTGTATCACAAGATAATGTCACCGTGCCTGACATCCCACAAAAAGGCTTCCTTTCTGCCGGTGACTGATTTATATTCCATGGATCCCAATTAATTTGTTACTGATGTCTACAACCTATTAAACAACTCCCTCTTCAAATCATGCATCAATATACTGAGATCTTGCATCTGGGTGCATTCCAGTTCCCATCAAATCTATCCCATAACCAATGGGGCAAAATCTGTTGGATTTGGAATCTGAGGGACAAATCAGGAAGAGATCTCACAAGAGGATGCCAGAGTCCATTTTTCTCTCTAAACACTCTAGAATGCACAAGATCCCAAAAGGTGCTCGAGAAGCACAATTGTGTTCCTGGATGGGGGCAATCCCAGTGTGCCTTTCCTTGAACATCATCACCATCATCATAATTATCATTGCTATACTTCCCTTCATCTAAGGATCACAGTGTGGCCTACAATATGAAATTTTTGTCACTTAATGAAACTGTTGTTTGTGTTGGTGATATGACCAGGACAATGTTATAGGGAGGAGGGAGGAGGGGGGGAGAGAAAGGTCCTTACTTTGGAAATTCATATAACTCCTGAGAAGGATGTATTCGGAAGGATACTTCACTAAAATGGTAAATGATATGAGAAGTCATCCCACAAATGAGGAGGTCACCTCCTTGATACCATTCATGTTCGACAGCTATAGGAATGTTAGTGGGGCACTTACTGTTACCTACTCCACATGCAATTGGAAGGAGGAGAAGCACCTTCACTAGATTCAGCATCCTGTTAAGTTTCTCTCTTGCCTCTGCCAATAATCTATTTCACAGGGGGAAATCCATCATTGGCTTTTGAATCAGCACATCTACAAAAATGCATGTCTTGAATACTGGGTGAGATTAGCAGTATTCTAGGAATTATCTGCCTAGTGACAGAATGAAAGGGGATTTGTTAGAGATGAAAGTAACAGTGCCCTACTCCTGATTTTTCTCCACCAGAAGCCTGCTAATATCCACTTTCAGGCTTGCCAAGTTATTGTTTTTCCTATTATCTGAAAAGCCTCTGGAGATTTGTCTCTCTCTCTGTGTGTGTGTATATATATATTTATAGATATATGCAGTGTGGCATGAATAATTGTAGAGAAAGAATTCCTTCTTTAGAGACCTTGAGTTGCAATTATGGAAGCAAACATGTTTTCTTTTGTTTTAAGAAAAAGTTCTGGCTTTTCTCTTCCTAATTTTGGAGTCAGAGTCCAATAACCTCTAAAGGGCAGAGGTTAGCCAGTCCTTGTGTAGACAACTTGGAAAAATAAAGCAGCACTAATTCATGAAATGAATCACAATATTCAGCTTTAGTTTGATCTGCAGGATGGTAGTCAATACTCTCCTTTGCTATAAAGTATTAAAATAGCTAGTCACAGAACTGACTAGGGGTGTTGTGAATGCTACTTTAATCCAAAGCAGTCTTCGTGGTCTGCCTTGAGATGCAGCAATTGTTAAATCACTTGCAAGTAATGTCAACCTGCACATCTCTAGGGTTTGTGGGATCTTGAGCGTGGCTTCTTCATTAGGTCCCTGTTCCTCTTTTATAGACCACTTTTCTCTCACAGAAGCCACTCAGTCTCCAAGGGGTGGATCCAAGGAAGTAAATTGTACCATTCTTTCTGCTCAATTTTATCCCACCAGCGAAGAAGGAGTGAGTGAAGATCTACATCAGGAACAAGGGTGGTAGCAGACCAGCGCTACCTCCTATTCACCAAGAGTCCACTGTAGAGCTGGATTTGGAGGGGGGCTGCTGAGAAGGTCACAGATCCTGCAAGGAACAAGCCACAGCTGTTATTGCCTCTGTGGCAGCAGCAACAGGCAATGCAATTACTGGAGGCTTGATCTGCTGCCCCCTTTGGATCCTGCCACCTGAGGCGGTCACCTCACCTTTGCCACATCTTTGGGATAGACCTACATGATGGGCCTGCAATACACATGTGTGCCTTAGCAAATACCTAATAATGTACACCCCTGGTCCTGGGTACAATAATCATTACTGTTTCATAGAAGTGTGCCTAGAAATAACTCAGTGAGACATACCATGTTTTCATTTATTTTAATGGTTTGACTCAACCTGATTTTACGTATAGGTTTCTTAGAGCAAATTAAGATGGTGGAATTCTGGAGTCATACCATTTTTTTGCTTTATATGCTTTGTAGTGTGTCCAGCTACTCTGCTGTCAAAGTTTTTACAAGGTCATAAGGTTGGGTATGGAAGGGAAGGGAGGAAGCACCTAACAGTACTATTGTCTCTAAGAAAGAATGAGTGAAAGTTCAACCTAATGCATTTGGCAGTAACTTTTCCTCCTCATAAATAACAAAAAACAACAACCCACAAACCCTTCCTGTTCTGCTGAACACTATAACCTATTGATGCAGAACATTTACTTCAAGCAAAATGAAGTTAGCTATGTATGGTAAATACACTTGTGAGTAGAAACCATTACCAAACACCAGATAGATATTGCTCATAACTCATGACAAAAGAATTGATATGCTGCTATTATGGTAATCTTAATTTGAGTTCAGTGTGATTTGTATCTTGCTCATTGACCTAATCATGTATTTCTTTTTTATTATTATTAAATAAATAAATAAATAATCTTGTATTTGGTACTGATGTCTATTGGATCCTTTGCCCTATATGGTTTTACTTTAAATGTCCCTGCAAATACAACGGTATATGTTGTATCCCGGGTGCTCTCTGCCTTGATCTGGTTCCTCACCTCTAAATCAATTCTAAAATATAAGTCATTTTGGAAGGGGGATTCCCTTCCCTTATTTGGTGTATTTAACTCAGTCTGGTCTTTCTGTTGCTTCTGAATACCAAGGCCATTTGCGTTCCCTAAACACAGTCCTCACTGCCTCCACGATCCTGACCACTGGATTCAAACAATTGTTTCTGTTAAATTCACTTTTACATATACTTTGTTTAGATGTTTCATATACAAATGCTATCCACATCTGAAACAAAAAGAAGGATGTTGACAAGCTGGAACGTGTGCAGAGGAGAGCTATCAAAATGATCAAGGGTCTAAAAACCAAGCCTTATGAGGAATGGTTGAAGGATCTGGGTTTGTTCAGCCTGGAAAAAAAGGAGAGTGAGAGGAGATATGATAGCCATCTTCCAATATCTCAAGGGTTATCACTGTCAGGAACTCGTCCTACTCTCAAGTAGGACCCTGGCAGAGACACATGCCCAACGGGCATGTTCTCTCCCTCCTGGTCGATTGTTCAGGAGCTGCAAAAAATTTCTGCTGCCAATCATCACAGTGACCGATGCCACCAGACATTGGCACACTTAGGGATCCGCAGAGCCTTTGCAGCTTGAGTAACAGACCTCAGCAACTCAGCATTTTGGCTAATGTAATTTATTTACATATAAACACACACGGAGCACTGCAACATGGCTCCCACTCTCTCTAGCATCAGACAGCAAAGAGAAAAAGAACAAAGGACAATAGTCCCACTTCAAGCAGCACAGTAACACAAACATCCTGTCTCCATCACTTCCCACTTTGTGGTGACAAAACATACAACGTCATGTGAAAGACAAAAATCCCATGACTGCAATCATGGAGCAGGAATTCTAACAGTCACATGGAAGAGGGGTCATGCTTTCGGCCCTCCTGCTCAGGAGGGTAGGACTCAAACCAATGGCTTCAAGTTACAAGAAAGGAGATTCTGACTAAACATCTGCAAGATCTTTCTGACAGTAAGAGCTGTTCAACAGTGGAACAGTCTCTGTTGGGAGATGGTGGACTCTCCTTCCTTGGAGGTTTTTAAGCAGAGGTTGGATGACCGTCTGTCATGGATGTTTAGCTGAGTTTCTTGCATTGTAGGGGAATGGAGTAGATGAGCCTTGGGGCTCCTCCCAAATCTACAATTCTATGTTTCTTTGATTTTATGATTTTATCTGGACTAGAATATCAAAAGCTTGGATCTGCACTTTTTCTTTTTAAAAAATAATGAGTAGGTATGAATACTCTGGCGTGACTAGGGCAGGGTTCATTTGGGGTAGGGACAAAAGGGACTGGTGGATTTCTCTATCCCAGCAAGCCAAGAACTCTAGTGATCACCCAGAGCTCGAAATTTCCCTAGCAATCACTTCATGTACAAGACAAGAAGCTTCTCCCTGTGCCACCAGCTTTACTCAAGGGGGCAGGAGAGATATACTGAAAAGCACAAGAAATAAAATATTTATTCAACTGTACTGTCTTGTGGTTTCAGCTGTGAGGCTGCTTTCTCATCTGTTTCCTTTACATAGTCACAATTTGTTTATTTATATACCACATCTTCCACAGATACAGCTGTGCTCAGATATAGATATATGAGAGAGAGGGAAATAATAATAAATAATAATAAATAAATATAATAATAAAGATTTATAGGTTTATAGATATATGTCTTGAAATAATGATGCCTAATAAATATTCAGCTGAGTTTTAGTCTCAGTAGCCCCACCGAAATAAGTGGACCTAACTTATGTTAATTAATTTAAATCGGTCTGCTCTGATTAAAGCTTAGTTTAATACTACTCATGATTAATGCATGATAACATTAAAAAAAATAGAAGAATTAACAGTTCATTTAACAGACATGGAAATTTAAATAAATAAACACAGGTCAAGTGAAACCACCCAAGAACTTCACTTACAAAATTGACTTGAATGCTGATGGTATTGGTATGTGCAACCACCACCACGCCACAGTTTTATGCCTTGGTTCAAAAGGTCAGAATGTCCCAACTTAATTAATTTAATAAATTATCCCAGAAGCTATTTCTAGTTTATCTTATGCTGAAGGAGCTGATGGAGCTCCCCACAATATCTGCTGAGCAGTCTCAGTGTGAGCTTTAGAAATCAATATTGAAGTGTTTGTGTTCCATTTTGTACTGTATGTGCATTTCATCATTTAAGCACAACAGTCACCTGTGGGAAAAGTAAGGGCAGAGATGTGATTAGGATCCTACTAGAATTGGCCACAGTCCTTTTTATAACCCAATGCAAAAATGTTCCTGCATATGCAAATTTATCAATCTATTACAGATTTGTTTAAATACCAAGTTTCCTACTTGAATTTTATAGAGCATCATGGAGACAATAGTGCCCTTAGCCGCATTTCTCTTTGTCTTTTCTATCCTTAAACCTGGTCAGTTGTATTATTTGTACTTGATTGTAGAGGGAAAATGCCGCCCTGCAGACTCTTTTACCGTTTATGAGCATTCTTTCCTTTTATATTTTCAAGTGCTGAACTAGTTTACCTGAGGTGTTTTCCTTCTTTTTTATAATAGTGAGAAGCATGAACAAGTGCAGCCTGATTTTCAAAATTATCGGATCGCGTCCTTAAAAATATTTCACTATGTTCAGAAAGAGGCTTAAGCACTATTTAAAAGTTAAAAATGCAACAGCTTTATTATGTTTTATTATGTTTTTATATATGCTGGAAGCCACCCTATGTGGCTGGAGTAGCCCAGTCAGATGGGCAAAGTACAAAATAATAACAATAACAAGAATCATAATTGATATTGCTTTGTTTTATAATCTTGCAGCATGTGTTAAAATTTAATATGCTTTCCCCCCATTTCTTTCTGTGAGGATCCCCCTCTGAAATCCGACTGACTCAATCTGGTGAGGGAGTTCGGAAACCTGGAGAATCCCTCCAGTTGACCTGTGCTGTCTCTGGTTACACCATCACTGCTGGCTATTATTGGCACTGGGTCCGCCAGCCTCCAGGGAAAGGACTGCAGTGGATAGGAAGGGGATATTACAGCAGTTCAAGATGGTACACAGAATATGGTTCAGCCTTCCAGAGCAGGATTTCCATCTCTCTTGATTCATCCAAGAATGCATATCATCTCCAGCTGAATTCCCTGACAGCTGCAGACACAGCCATGTTTTGCTGTGCAAGGGAACACAGTGACACAGAGCAAGTCTGTCATCTGTACAAAAAGGAGAAGCATTCCTTTTTTCTGTTTCTGCTGCAAGATCTTCCTTCAATGCACAACTTTTTCATCCAGAAGGCATTCAAAATTACATTTATTGTTATAAAAAAATGTGTGTTCCCTGCATTCAATGAATTCATTTCTTCTTCTACCTTCCAATCTGGGAAGGTAGCCCATTTAGGAGAAGCCCATCTCCACATGAAATCCTGAATCTCCCGAGAAATTCAGAAGGAGCCAGTAATTTGCGCATTAAAATAAAACTGGGCAGACAGCCTGTCTATAAATATTAAAGCACTGCTCCTCTGGCTTATTAAATAAATTTCCAGGATGATGAGGGGAGTGGGGAAGAAGAAGAGTTCTGTGACTGATAATTTATTAAACTGGTGACTATTTCTGTCTCAAGTAATTTAGATTCCTATCAATCTTTATGAATCATGCAATTGATGTCAGGAGCAAATAGGCAGTGCAGTCTTCAGTCCAAATATAATTTCCAATGCATAAAGCCATTTGTTTCTGTTTCTTTGTGTACTCAGACTGTACGTATTAGGAGGACACATTTTGGGGTAAAAATGGAGTCAAATCAGTCTGCTTCATCAAGCAGCTTGTCCAAGCCAAAGAAAACTTCCTCTATAGCTCTCTGAATGAAATCATGGACCTCCAGCACAATTTGGAAGGAGTCAGAGATCTGGATATTAAATAAAACTTTGAAGACATTGTATCTGCAAACATGGAAGCATTGCTCCTCTGGTTTATCATACTGGAAATTACCATGGTGGTGAGAGGGTGGAAAGAAGAGTTCTACAATGGAAAGATCTAGCTTCTCATCAAAGAGAATGATTTTACCAGGGCATTGAAATCACAGTGCTTTTAGGGAGAAATAATGAAGCAATGCATTGTTTTTCCCCCATCTGCTCCATGTACATTTTTTCACACATATTTTACAATTATTTATGTATCTATTTATTTCATTAAATTTATGCACAGCTTGATTGTAAGGAAAGAAAGGAAAAAAGCCACAACACAACACCTTCAAGGCAGATTACAAAAAGAAACATATATCCATTTTCAAAAACATTGTTTCGAAAAATGCATGGCAAATTTCTGATAAGTTTGAATTTCAAAACAGAACTGTATTTTGGACCATGTATTATTTTGGATAGCGTGAGTTTGATAAATTTGGCTTTAAATTTGCGCTGCATTGATTTTTTTTTTTACCTACCTGTAGCACAGAAACATTACTATCTTCACCTACGTTCTATAAAGATCTTATGTGGCATGTTTCATCTCCCTACATTGTGAATCTCACACAGGTACAGAAGGAAAATAAAATATGTAATGTAAATATGTAAAGGAAAATGCTGAACATCCACATTTTGCTGGATTTCCATTCCCATAATCTCTTTGGTTGAGTCAATCTGCATACCCTTTCATGGAGCATCGTGCTACTTTTATAAACTGTTCCTAGGGTCTTTGATATGAGCCAGACTAGTTTTAGAGAAGAGAGGAAATCTAACTTTGGAATCTCAAATAATTCTTGAGACGGGGGTTCCGTGAGGGAGGGTTCAGCAAAATAATAAATTATGTGTGAAGCCATACCACCAATGAGGAAGTCACCTGGTTGATACCACTTCATGTGGAACAGTTATGGGCTCATCTGTGGGGCAATTACTGGTATCTCTTTCACACACATTGGGAGACAGGAGAAACACCATAATTAGGCACAGCATCCTGGCAATAAAACAAATTCACTGCATTCATCAAAAGCATCAGCGTAGCTTAGTTTAGAGGCAACATGGGAAGATAGTTTAGCTTAGTTTATAGGAAACATGGGTTTCATAGCCTGCACACTATGTAAAGTGAAACATCTCATCCTTCCTTTAGTATCAACAGTTACAAAGAAATGTCTGCCTTGAATATTAGCTGACTTTTCTAGCATGCTTCGTTAGTGTCTGTCTGATAACATGAGTAAAGGGAAACTGTAAGACATGAAACTGTCAGAGCTCAACCTGCGTCTTACCCCAGTCCCAAGTGGCACTACATCAGTGGTAGTTTTATTATGCCTTTCCAGGCTTGGTTATTTATTTCTTTTCTTTTCTTTTCTTTTCTTTTCTTTTCTTTTCTTTTCTTTTCTTTTCTTTTCTTTTCTTTTCTTTTCTTTTCTTTTCTTTTCTTTTCTTTTCTTTTCTTTTCTTTTCTTCAGCCAAGCATGAAACCTCTGGAGATTTCCCCTGATGACAATTATAGTGATCTGAATAAACGCAGGAGACAATAATGACTTCTTCAGAGTTTAGGGCACTGAATGAGTGGTACTTTTGGCAGTAATCATGTTTCATTGCAAAAAGAAAAAGAAGACTTCCTCATTTGTTTCTTTATTTTTTTAAATAATTGTGTTTTTTATAGTTTTAACAGTTACCTATTTCCTTTGCAGTAAGCTTTCCCGTGGCTTATGGCTTGAGTGGATGAATGCATCAAATTAATCAGAATAAATACTGTTTGAGCACTCCTGTTGTGTAGAGTAGGGACAAGGTAGGACTCACCCACCCTCACCCACCCAGCTGGTCCGATCTTAATCTGTCCTTAGTCTCATGGGCCAGCCCATCCTTTAATTGCATGAAGTCCTTCTAATGTCTGTGTTCTATCCCACCCACCCATTAACTGGAGGTTTGTGATGAAACAGGGGAAAACCTTGTAGGATTCCAGGTGGAAAAATCGAAGTTAGAAACGGAACTGTTAGAGCCTAAGACTAGGGTACTCTCAAGAATGTATAACTTGCTGTTAAAATGGAACACACAAGATGAAATGGTTAAATCGGCTATGATAAAGTGGGCACAGGACATTGGGTATAATATTATGTTTGAGGACTGGGAAAAGTTATGGACTACTGGGCTGAATTTCACTGCATGTAATGCTTTGAAAGAAATGTAATGAAAATGATATATAGATGGTACATGACCCCAGTCAAACTTGTCTGGCAATAAGTGTTGGAAATGTAAGGAAAATGAAGGAACGTTCTTTCACCTTTGGCGGACTTGCCCCAAGGTGAAGGCTTTCTGGGAAATGATATATAATGAACTGAAAAAGGTATTTAAGTATACCTTCCTTAAGAAACCAGAGGCCTTCCTTTTGGGTATTGTTGGCCAAGGGGTGTTAAAGAAGGATCGAACATTTTTTATGTATGCAACAACAGCAGCAAGGATACTCGTTGCTAAGCATTGGAAAACCCAAGATCTACCCACACTGGAAGAATGGCAGATGCAACTGATAGACTATATGGAACTGGCCGAGATGACTGGCAGAATCCGAGACCTGGGAGAGGAGACGGTGGAAGAAGACTGGAAGAAATTTAAGGACTATTTGCAAAAATATTGTAAACTGTATGAATGTTAAGGAGGATGCTTGATCACAAACAATTTGGCACCATTGAATCAGATGAAGTGAATTATGAAGATAAGTTTAATTTATGAAAAAATCAACTTTTAGATAATGATTAGGCTAAACTAAATGTTTTAAAAAGTGAAATGAATATATCTAAAAATTCAAGATATAACATTGGAAAACTAGATTGTAAGGTGGGGACAAGGTGATAAATTGCTGGACAATTTTTTTTATATTTTGGAACGTAGGAGCGGGAGATGTGAGGAAGTCCAAAGAGGATAAGAAAATATGCTATAAAATGTGATACTTTTGTATGTTTTGTTTTTTGTGTTGTAATTAAAAAACCTTTCATAAATATTATTAAAAAAAAGAAAGAAACGGGGGAAACCTTGAACTTCTTATGGGGTTTCAATGAATATCATGTCATAACTTGGGGAGTGCACTTCAGCTCCATGGAACCTTCAATGTGGATGTTCCTTGGGGTTCAATTTTATCCCCTATTGTTATTGATTTATTTATTTTTACTATTTATTTTATGCATTTGTCCTGTATTTTTATCTTGTGAACACTGGCAGAGGAAGAGGAGTGCAGGAGGAGAATCAGACAGCAAAGAGAAAAAGAACAAAGGACAATAGTCCCACTTCATGGAACACAGTAACACAAATATCCTGTCTCCATCACTTCCCACTTTGTGGTGACAAAACATACAACGTCATGTGAAAGACAAAAATCCCATGACTGCAATCATGGAGCAGGAATTCTAACAGTCACATGGAAGAGGGGTCATGCTTCCAGCCCTCCTGCTCAGGAGGGTAGGACTCACACAGTCTTTAGGTCCAAAGTCTTTAGGTAAAAATGGAGTCAAATCAGTCTGCTTCATCAAGCAGCTTGTCCAAGCCAAAGAAAACTTCCTCTATAGCTCTCTGAATGAAATCATGGACCTCCAGCACAATTTGGAAGGAGTCAGAGATCTGGATATTAAATAAAAATTTGAAGACATTGTATCCTCAAACATGGAAGCATTGCTCCTCCTGATTATCATACTGGAAATTACCATGGTGGTGAGAGGGTGGAAAGAAGAGTTCTACAATGGAAAGATCTAGCTTCTCATCAAAGAGAATGATTTTACCAGGGCATTGAAATCACAGTGCTTTTAGGGAGAAATAATGAAGCAATGCATTGTTTCCCCCCCCATCTGCTCCATATACATTTTTTCACACATATTTTACAATTATTCATGTATCTATTTATTTCATTAAATTCATACACAGCTTGATTGTAAAAAGCACAACACAACACTTTCAAGGCAGATTACAAAAAGAAACATATCCCGCAAATATACCCATTTTCAAAAACATTGTTTTGAAAAATGCATGGCAAATTTCTGATAAGTTTGAATTTCAAAACAGAACTGTATTTTGGACCACATATTATTTTGGATAGTGTGAGTTTGATAGATTTGGCTTTAAATTTGCGCTGCATTGATTTTTTTTTTTTAACCTACCTGTAGCACAGAAACATTACTATCTTCACCTACGTTCTATAAAGATCTTATGTGGCATGTTTCATCTCCCTACGTTGTGAATCTCACACAGGTACAGAAGGAAAATAAAATATGTAATGTAAATATGTAAAGGAAACTGCTGAAAATCCAGATTTTGCTGGATTTCAATTCCCATAATCTCTTTGGTTGAGTCAATCTGCATACCCTTTTCTGGAGCATCGTGCTACTTCTATAAACTATTCCTAGGGTCTTTGATATGAGCCAGACTAGTTTTAGAGAAGAGAGGAAATTTAACTTTGGAATCTCAAATAATTCTTGAGAAGGGGGTTCCGTGAAGGAGGGTTCAGCAAAATAATAAATTATGTGTGAAGCCATACCACCAATGAGGAAGTCACCTGGTTGATACTACTTCATGTGGAACAGTTATGGGCTCATCTGTGGGGCAATTACTGGTATCCACACTCATTGGGAGACAGGAGAAAGACCATAATTAGGCACAGCATCCTGGCAATAAAAACAAATTCACTGTTTTCATCAAAAGCATCAGCGTAGCTTAGTTTAGAAGAAACATGGAAAGATAGTTTAGCTTAATTTATAGGAAACATGAATTTCATAGCCTGCACACTATGTAAAGTGAAAATCTCATCCTTCCTTTAGTATCAGTAGTTACAAAGAAATGTCTGCCTTGAATATTTGCTGACTTTTCTAGCATGCTTCGTTAGTGTCTGTCTGACAACATGAGTAAAGGGAAACTATAAGACATGAAACTGTCAGAGCTCAACCTGCGTCTTGCCCCAGTCCCAGGTGGTACTACTACATCAGTGGTAGGTTTTTTATGCCTTTCCAAGCTTGGTTATTTATTTCTTTTCTTTTCTTTTATTCAGCCTAGCATGAAACCTCTGGAGATTTCCCCTGATGACAATTATAGTGATCTGAATAAACGCTGGAGACAATAATGACTTCTTCAGAGTTTAGGGCACTGAATGAGTGGTACTTTTGGCAGTAAACATGTTTCATTGCAAAAAGAAAAATAATATTTCTTCATTTGTTTCTTTATGTTTTTAAAGAATTGTGTTTTTTATAGTTTTAACAGGTTACCTACTACCTTTGCAGTAAGCTGTCCTGTGGCTTGTGGCTTGAGTGGATGAATGCATAAAATTAATCAGAATAAATATTTCCAGTTATAGATAGGTAGCCGTGTTGGTCTGCCATAGTCAAAACAAAATAAAAAAATTCCTTCCAGTAGCACCTTAAAGACCAACTAAGTTAGTTCTAGGTATGAGCTTTCGTGTGCATGCACACTTCTTCAGATACACATCTGAAGTGTATCTGAAGAAGTGTGCATGCACACGAAAGCTCATACCTAGAACTAACTTAGTTGGTCTTTAAGGTGCTACTGGAAAGAATAAATATTGTTTGAGCACTCCTGTTTTGTAGAGCAGGCACAAGGTAGGTCTCACCCACCCTCACCCACCCACCTGGTCCGATCTTTATCTGTCCTTAGCCTCATGGGCCAGCCCATCCTTTAATTGCATGAAGTCCTTCTAACGTCTGTGTTCTATCCCACCCACCTATTAACTGAAGGTTTGTGATGAAACAGGGGGAAACCTCCATCTTCTTATGGGGTTTCAATGAATATCACTTCTAACCTTGGGGAGTGCACTTCAGCTCCATGGAACCTTCAATGTGGGTGTTTCTTGGGGTTCAATTTGATCCCCTATGGTTATTGATTTGATTTGTTTTTACTATTTATTTTATGCATTTCTCCTGTATTTTTATCTTGTGAACACTGGCGGAGGAAGAGGAGTCTGGGGAGAGTGCACTGCCCGTGGCAGTGCGATCCCCGCAGGGTGCGTTGTGGCTGCCCCCCAGCTGTGCTGGGTGCACCATGCCCCCAGGAGTCGTGTCATGCCCAGGACACGTGCCAGCCCAGCCCCCACCTGCTCTCCGCCCTCCGGTGCCGGAGCATGAAGCTCCACCACTGCTTGTGAACTGCTTTTCAGATTTTTGGATGAAGGTTGATATACAAATCTAATAATGAAATCATAAGTTGGAACCAAGCTATCATTAAGAGTTTGGAATGGAGTGAATGGGATTTATTTATTTGTTGATTAAAAGTACTTTAAGGGACTTGAATTCTTTTGGAGGTGGATGTTGTTCGGCAACACTTCTCTTTTTAACCAGAGTTATATGCAAATGTAATGGCAGCTTCCTGTTTAAAATACTTGTGCATGCCCTGTTGTGCACTTGTATACAGCTCCAACAGTGTGCTTGCAATCATGCGGCAGCTAGACTGGTGACTGGGGGCGGCCGTCGAGACCACATAACACCGGTCTTGAAAGACCTACATTGGCTCCCAGTACGTTTCCGAGCACAATTCAAAGTGCTGGTGCTGACCTTTAAAGCCCTAAACGGCCTCGGCCCAGTATACCTGAAGGAGCGTCTCCACCCCCATCATTCTGCCCGGACACTGAGGTCCAGCGCCAAGGGCCTTCTGGCGGTTCCCTCATTACGAGAAGCAAAGCTACAGGGAACCAGGCAGAGGGCCTTCTCGGTAGTGGTGCCTGCCCTGCGGAACTCCCTCCCATCAGATGTCAAAGTGATAAATAACTACCTGACATTCAGAAGACATCTTAAGGCAGCCCTGTTCAGGGAAGTTTTTAATCTGTGATATTTTAGTGTATTTTTGGTTTCTATGGAAGCCGCCCAGAGTGGCTGGGGAAACCCAGCCAGATGGGCGGGGTACAAAAAAAATATTATTATTATTATTATTATTATTATTATTATTATTATTATTATTATTTCCTAACCAATCATTCTCCAAGGAACAGAATGGAAAATATGATTTTATGGCTTTCATTTATTTTGTTTGCAGAAGCTATGGGAGGTGATTTTTCTCCTTCAATAGTTATAATTGGTAAGCTGTTCCACTGAAAATGTTTCCTTTTGTTATCTCTCTCTTTTTTTTTTCCTCAGGTGTCCAATCATCAATCAAATTGGAGGAATCTGGAGGGGGTGTCAAAAGGCCTGGAAATTCCTTCCAGAGCTCCTGTGAAACTTTTGGGTTCACCTTTAGTGACTACTACATGCACTGGATGCAAAAATCTGCTGGGAAGGAACTGGAATGGCTTGGAAAGATAAGCAACAGTGCAGGAAGTACACAAATCTGCTGGGACGCAAGCAAAGCCGTGATGAGAGGGTTCTTGATACAACAGAACGCCATAAAGAAAAGACTACAAAATGAGAAAAAGGATAAGATTTTGGGGAAAATTAAAGAGTTAGAGAAGAAACTAAGAGTAAACCCGAAGTCACAGCCGATCTTGAGAGAAATTAAACTTCATCAGGCACAATATTCCAAACTGATAAATCAGGAAATAGAATGGAAGATTAAATTAATGAAACAAAAAACATTTGAATCGGCTAATAAATGTGGGAAACTGCTGGCTTGGCAGTTGAAGAAGAGACAAAAGCTGAACATAGTAACAAATTTGGAAATAGAAGGAAGATATATTCAGAACCCGGTGGAAATTAGAAAATGTTTCCAGAAATATTTTAAGAAATTATACACTCAAGGGCCACAAAATGAGGAAGAGATTGCAAAATTTTTGGAGAAAAATGGACTTAAAAAACTAACACAAGAAAATAGATCACTCCTGAATAGTAAAATAACACGATTAGAGATAGAACATGCCATTCAGAATATGAAGCTGGGCAAGTCTCCAGGGCCAGATGGCTTGACCTCCAAGTACTATAAGACATTAAGTGACTATTTGATTCAACCACTGATGGAGGTCAGCAATGAAATTATGGAGGGAAAGAAGGCGCCTGAATCGTGGAAGGAAGCTTTCATCACATTGATACCAAAATCAGAAACTGAAAAGACACAACTTAAGAACTACCGTCCCATTTCCCTTTTAAATGTGGATTACAAAATATTTGCTGACGTTTTGGCAGGAAGACTCAAAAGAGTTTTAAATGAGACAATTCATAAAGACCAGGCAGGCTTTCTCCCAGGAAGACATTTGTTTGCTAATACAAGGAACATTATTGACATTTTGGAACTTTTGCAAACAAATATTAACACTAAAGCAGTTTTAATTTTTATAGACGCGGAGAAGGCCTTCGATAACATCTCTTGGAAATTTATGAAGGGGAATTTAAAAGAAATGGGAGTGGGGCGGGGTTTTGAAAATGGGATTGACGCGATTTACTCAGAACAAAAGGCAAAACTGATAGTTAACAATGTGGTTACTGAAGAGTTTAAGATTGAAAAAGGGACACGACAAGGCTGCCCGATTTCCCCCTTGCTGTTTATTTCTGTCCTGGAGGTGCTCTTGAACTTGATTAGAGGGGACCGGTTGGTGCAAGGGATTCAGATCGGAGCGAAACAATATAAACTTAAAGCTTTTGCAGATGACCTTGTTTTGACATTGCAAGAGCCAGAATCTAGCACAAAAAGAGTGTTACAATTGATTCAGGACTTTGGTCGGGTAGCGGGCTTTAAACTAAATAAACAGAAAACTAAGGTGTTGGGAAAAAACTTAACAGATGCAGAGTCAGAACGGTTTCAGAGAGAAACAGAACTAACTGTGGTTAAAAAAGTAAAGTACCTAGGGGTAAACATAACAGCAAAAAATCTGAGTCTATTTAAGGACAATTATGAAAAATGTTGGTCTGAAATTAAGAGAGACTTGGACAGTTGGTCAAAATTGAAGCTTTCTTTGCTAGGCCGAATTGCTGCTATTAAGATGAATGTATTGCCTAAGATGTTGTTTTTGTTTCAAACATTGCAAATTGTGGATAAGACGGAGTGCTTCAGGAAGTGGCAGAGAGATATTTCTAAATTTGTCTGGCAGGGCAAAAAGCCCAGAATTAAGTTTAAGATATTAACTGATGCGAAAGAAAGAGGGGGCTTTGCCCTGCCAGACTTAAGGTTGTACTATGAAGCCGCAGCTTTCTGCTGGCTAAAAGACTGGCTACTTCTAGAGGACACTGATGTGTTAGATTTAGAAGGTTTTAACAATGCATTTGGTTGGCATGCATACTTATGGTATGACAAAGTTAAGATCAATAAGGCCTTTAAGAACCATATTGTCAGGAAAGCAGTGTTCAATGTCTGGACAAAATACAAAGACCTATTGGAAAATAAAACTCCAAGATGGCTATCACCTCTGGAGGCTAAGGCCCGAAAAAGACCCAATATGGAGGCCAAATGGCCGAAATATTGGGAAATAATAGAGAAAGAGGGCAATAATTGGAAATTGCAGAGTTTGGAAAAAATGAAAGACAAAGTGCGAGACTGGTTACATTACGCTCAGATTCAAGAAATTTTTAAAAAGGATAAAAAGTTAGGATTCCAGGTGGAGAAATCGAAGTTGGAAACAGAATTGTTAGAACCTAAGACTAAAGTACTCTCAAGAATGTATAACTTGCTGTTGAAATGGAATACACAAGATGAAATGGTTAAGTCGGCCATGATAAAGTGGGCACAGGATATTGGGCATAATATTATGTTTGAGGATTGGGAAAGGTTGTGGACCACGGGGATGAACTTCACGGCATCTAATGCTCTGAAGGAAAATGTAATGAAAATGATATATAGGTGGTACATGACCCCAGTTAAACTTGCCAAAATATGCCATGTGCCAGACAATAAATGTTGGAAATGTAAGGAAAATGAAGGAACATTCTTTCACCTCTGGTGGACTTGTCCCAGGGTGAAGGTCTTCTGGGAAATGATATATAATGAGCTGAAAAAGGTATTTAAGTATACCTTCCTTAAGAAACCAGAGGCCTTCCTCCTGGGCATTGTCGGCCAGATGGTGCCAAAGAAGGATCGAACATTCTTTTTGTACGCAACAGCAGCAGCAAGGATACTTATCGCCAAGAAGTGGAAAACTCAAGATCTACCCACTCTGGAAGAATGGCAGATGCAGCTGATGGACTATATGCAACTGGCTGAGATGACTGGCAGAATTCGAGACCTGGGAGAAGAGAGGGTTGAAGAAGATTGGAGGAAATTTAAGACTTATTTACAAAAATATTGTGATTTGGTGGAAAGTTAAGTAGGATGTTTGATCATAAATAATTGGCCACCACAAAATCGGATCGGAATGGGATGTAAAGTGAGAATAAGAGAAATTAATTTACAGAGGACTATATTTAAATAAGTGGTTATAAAATTTGCAAATTAGATGATAAATTGCATGGAAAAAATCTATGATGATGAAAATGGCAGCGGGAGATGTGAGGAAGTCCAAAGAAGTTATGAAACTCTGTTGAGATAAAAGTAAGGTTGTTTATTGTCTTTGTACTTTATTTTGTAAAAACCCCTAATAAAAATTTTATTAAAAAAAAAGAAGTACACAAATCTGTGCTGCCTCTGTGAAGGGACACTTCATTATATCAAGGGGCAACCCTTCTAACATGCTGTATCTGCAAATGGAGGATCTGAAACCCAAGGACACTGCTGTGTACCACTGTGCAAGAGATTAAACAGTGAAAGAAAAAGAATCTGAAGCCTGACAAAAACCCTCCTTTTTCTCATAGCAGCTCTCCAAGCTGTTTCAGCTACACCAACCCTCACAATTGCTCTCCATGTTGATTTAGCAGTGAATGAAGAAATCAAGAACAGCCAATTGAACCCAAAGTTCTTGAGTTTAAGTTGATTTAATGACATAAACTTAAATATATTTTAATATGAAGTGTGTGAAAATGTATTTTCTTTTGTCTGTCTTGAAGCTTCCAATATTCATCTTCATTGCATGATTGTTCTTCTCCAGTCCCAAAAACCAGTCAAAAAATAAAAAGGTAAATCAAAACAAAACCAGAAATATAAGTAAATCAATCAGTTCATCTCTGGAAAGAATATAACTTTTTCATTTGCTGGTGATAATAGGGATGAAATTTATTAAAATCTGCAATGTAATGTAATCTTGTTTCCAAACAGATCATGTGCGGGTTTTGTTTCCTTGTAAAATTTATTGTTGTGTAGTTATCACAACTTTCTTTGAGGTATTTAATGACTTTCTCTGCCTTACTTTGAAGAAAGCAGAACCAATTAACATTGGCAGGGAATAATTTATATTTGCAATCCTCAGTCCTACCCTTTTTTGAAGATGTAGCTCCTATAATGTGCATGAGGACTAATATGGAGATGCATAGTCTCTCTTCAGGAAACACCTTTGCAAAGGAAAAAGGCAGCAGTGTGGTGCAACAGGTAGAGCAGCCTGTTCATAGCATAGTTTGGACCTAAAGCTTATTTTGATGGCATTGGCCTATCTTTTGTGGGCCCAGTGGACAACACATAATTATTGTAAAGATTTTGAGAACAGGCTCTATCCCAGCCAGCCCATCGGAGAGACATCTTCATGTATTGATCCTATGTACATTTATTAAGCCACAAGTCACACACACACACACACACACACACACACACACACAAACACATAGTCCCCGTGGAAATCCATTACGATTTTAGTGTGAATTTCTCCTAATATACATATTATTGAAAAGTAATTTCCCCTAATACAATGCATGTTTGTATGTTTTTCCCCACTGATATATGCATTTTGAAGAAGTGCAGATTTTGAAGGATGTCTGTTTTTGATCACATATTATGCAGGTTCACCTTTAAATGTTAAATTGTGGTGTGTGTGTTTTTTTAAAAATACCTCTTTGTAAACCTTTGCAAACTAAACTGAAATCCTTTGCCATTTTACTATTATTTACGTGTTGCTGGGTCCTTGTCAGCAGTGACACAGCTGGGAAGGTAACACAGTGGAGGGTGCTTGACACCATGGGCTGTGACTGAATATCTTTAGATTCTTAAAGTCTTTTTCTTATATGTTCCCTACAGTTCAACTCAGGCATTATGTATCTTATTTAGGTTATTATTTATCATTATTTAGGTTTTATTAGCTGTTCTACATTGATGCACAATACCGCCTCATATCCCCTCCTTTTTTGAGGTGAGCAGAATAGATTGGATTGGCATAGATAGCATTCCAACCCAGCTTCTGGACTATGCCCTCTGTTTCTAATCCAAGTGATATAATAAGATCTAGTTAGAGTTATCTGCTTCTTCTCCTTATTAGCTGCTCCTTACTGTTCAGCTCAGGTCTCAGCAGAATAATGTAGCATTTGGGGCAAAAGATACAGCCCAGTAACCCTGCACTGGATGCCAAAATGGAGAAGATCTCCACAGCCACCATATATTTCCCCTTGGTGCTCACATATGCTGGAACAAAGGACAACCAAACACTGCAAAACACCAGCATGCTGAAGGTGATGAACTTGGCTTCATTAAAAGTATCTGGCAACTTCCTGGCCAGGAATGCCACAGTGAAGCTGATGACGGCCAGAAAACCTATGTAGCTCAGGACAAGATAAAACATGGTGACAGAGCCTTCATTGCATTCTGCTACAATTTCTCCAGTTATTGAATGCATATCGAAATGTGGAAAAGGAGGAGAGGTTCCTAACCACACCATACAAATACTAGCTTCAATAAAGGAGCATGAAAGGACAATGGAGTTGGACAGTCTTTTCCCTACCCACTTCCTTATGCTGGAACCTGGCTTGGTAGCCTGAAAAGCTAAAACCACAGTGATGGTTTTTGCCAACACACAAGACACAGCCATAGAGAAAATGATACCAAATGCAGATTGACGGAGAGCGCAAGTCACCTTCCTTGGTTGTCCAAGAAATTGCAATGAACAGAGAAAACAGAGGAGGAGAGAAATGAGTAGAATAAATGTGAGGTCCCGGTTGTTTGCTTTGACAATGGGAGTATCATTGTGCTTAACAAAGATGACTAGAATCAGTGCTGTGTTTACGGAAAAGAAAACTGCAACCGAGGCTAAGCCAATCCCTAAAGGTTCTTCATAAGACAAGAAACTTATCATTTTGGAAATGCATCCATCTCTATCCTCGCTAGGGTATTGATCCTCTGGGCACTTGAAGCAGTCATTCATGTCTAGGTCAATATATGAAAGAGAGAAATAAAGAGAGTGGTGTCATATTTCAGTTAAGATAAACGGGGGGGGGGGATTTGTTGATTAAAAAGTAATTGGAAATAAATGGAAGGGAAAGCTTGAATTGAGTTATTGTCAATTACTATCAGTAAAGGATGGCTAAGTCCAGTCAAAAGCAACTATGGGGTTGCAGCACTCATCTCACTTACAGGCTGAGGGAGCTGGTGTTTGTCCACAGACAACTTTCCAGATCATGTGGCTAGCATGACTAAACCTCTTCTGGCACTGTTACATAAATGTACTAGAGATCAGTGAGGCAGTGTAGGTGGGGCACTATTGCTCTCCTAGCGCACCAACACAACAGATCACTGCCTCTAACTGAGATGAGGAGGTGAGGGGCAAAACCTGAGGAGTTTGGTCCAGTGTAGTGTGTCAGATTAGCTCCATCTCACCAGCCGCTACTGAATATATGCCACTGGAAAATAGGGTTGTGTGTCTGACCACTAGCAGCATTTCAGTCTTGTTCCACATACTATTGAATATAGTATTCAACAGCTCTCTAATATGATCCTTAGCCTGAAAATGTCTCCCACCTTTGCTATCACTTGCTGACTTGTAGATGAATGCATTAATAAACTATTGCATTGTGTCACCTACCCTTTCGGTTGGAAATCTTGCCTTCTGGGCATGGAACACAGTCATAGCAGCAAAACTTCTCGCCTTCCTTTTTCTTCTTCTGATACCCAGCATTGCAGTACTCATTACACACAGAAAGGGGACAAACCTAACCATAAACACGATTTTTTTTAAGGAAAAGTGAAATTAGATCTGTTGTTGGTGCTGTTCAACAGCTGATCTACAAAGAAACAATTGCTCATATTGGTGTAACTGTACCAAGATTAAACTTTAATCTGTTTTAGTATTTTAACCTTTGTATATTTTAAAGTAGGGTTGTATTCCCCCCCTTGATTTTACTGTTTAATCTTTTGTAAACCACTTTTTTATAATCAAGTGGTGTATGACCTTTATGAAATGTAATAAATAAATAAAACAGTTTTAGAGAAGTGGCAGTATGCAGAACATGTTCAAATAAAATATTTTCTGATAATGGTAGACATTCTTTTTAATGGAGGAAAACTGTGGGTACCAGAGCAGGGGAAAGGACCACTCAGTTAAGCTCTTTATCCAGTAAGAAGAGCCTTGCTGAATCAATCTAAAGGCCCATCTAGTCCAGTATCCTGTCCTCATGGTAGCCAGCCAGATGCCTATGGGAAGCTTGCAAACTCCCAAACAGGGGTGATCAAAGAGTGCCCTACAGCCCTACTACAGAACAAAGTTGATTTTGCTATCCTGGTAAGAATCTGCCTTTTTTCACTTGCACCGAGAACTTTAAATTGTTTTCAGTTGTTATGAGGAATATATAAACCTCACACTTGAATGTTACATGTGTGATGTTTATGTGTGATACTGAGTTCATTACAGTAGACCAAGTAAGAGGAACCTGTAGCCTTCCAGATTTTGCTGAATTACAGCTTTAATCAACCATAGTCTATATCTCTGTCAGGGAAGCTGGGAGTTGAAGGATAGCAACTACTAGAGAATCAAAGATTCCCCCATCTCTTCAACAGACTAACGCTGACAGAATGCAGCCAATGCCATTTCCAGTCCCAGATCACCCATTCAGAAAAGGTAGCAGCACTAACAAATATTATAGAATTCAGACCTGATTGAAACTTTCATGCCACACAATTATATCTGCATTGAGAGTAATTTCTTTTCCTTCAGGAGCCTTGGGATAAACCATTCCAATTTTCACTCTAAGGAAGGAGATGTTTGGAAACGTGATCATGTTCACAATGTCAAATCCACCTCCCATCTCCCCATGATTATTCAAGGACACCGTTTCTCCAGCTGAGTTGTTAAATGAAATGCCTTGGAGAAATGAGTGGATCTAATGGAAAAAGTAAAAAGACAAACAGAGAACTCAACTGTTTCCATGTCAAGATTTACAAACCATTCTCCCCCCCAAAAAAAACAGTTTCAGGGAAATTCTCATATCTAGTAGTGGTAGAAGACTGGAAAAATACAGCTTACCTTTTTCAGGCTTCACGTATATGGGGAAATAAGGCTCTCCCAAAACACACACCATCACTGCATCCTCTTTATAGTTGAGAAGTTGTATCCAGTGTTAGTCATATTCAGAGACAACTCATTGAGATTACGTGACATGAGAAACTAACATTCATTAATTTTAAGGAGTCAGCTCTGTGTAGAGCTTAGTTGGACTTGAATACAACCCAGTGTACCAAATTTACCAGTGGACGATACAGTTGTTTCAATTTGCATGAATATATTCACAGCAATAGCAATTTTGTAGTTAAGACTGTACCTGCCAAGTCTGAATATCTTGAAGCCTTTTCCCCTGTGCCATCGCTCTGAGTTTGGACCTGGATGAGCCCATACTGTGCAAAGCATGTGCCACTGCATAGACTGCATTATAAACACTGTAGCTGTGGCCAGTCATCTGCATTTCAAAGATAGACTCAGGGAGATTCTCCACCTTTTCCTCCCCAGTACATATGCCATCAACATCCATTGGCACACAGGGGTTTGGCAATGAACAGTCAAAGGCGTGCTGCCAGAAGGCTCGAAAAAAACCATTATCTTGTGTCTTGCAAGACTGTATATTTCGAATATATCCCTGGAATCCCAGACATTGATTTGAGTGAATTGTGAAGGAAATACTGCCCTGGAATATTTGAAAATTACTACGTGTTATTTGGCCTGTTACTGCAAAATCAATCTGGGTTGTCATAATCCACACCTTTCCAATGTATGCGTTTTCCCTATATCCAGGATCTTCCAGAGCCACTAAGGCACTTAACCACAGGATGATCATACTTTCTCCATAGACAACAAATGTTCTGACCTTGCCATCCAAAAAAGGCAAATAAATTTCGGAGGTCATATCAATCAGTTCATCAAGGGAAAGGAAGCGACCTTGGTTGGGGATTCTTTGTGTGAAGGCTGAACAGATACCATTCTGAGAAAGCAGTGGCTCCATAGTCTGCAAGAAATGGTCTCCACTGTCATCGCCTACAGCAAGGAGGCCAACCCATGTCCATCTAAAACTCTGAAGCAAACGGATAATCCCCATATACTGATTGACTTCATTTGGGGCCATGCGGTAAAATGAAGCAACCTGCCTTGTTCCGGTACTTTCTGGGGTAAATGACCCATAGGTAAGCTGAAAAAGAAATGCACAAATATTTTAGGGATGGGTTAGTAGAAATACTTTAGTATCTGTTAATGTATTTTCATGCAATGAGTACTGGGCGAGGTTGACAAAACCATGATTTAAGTGTGCAGGTTAATATTAGAAGTCAAGACAAGAACTCTCCTGGAGGACATAATACAATTTACCTTAGCCTTTACCTTATGATTCCTTTCCCTACCAACTGTCTTGGATACATTTGGATTTTGTTTTTTAAACACCCCAAATATTTCTTAATAAATCAATCATAACTACCTATCTTTCTGAACTGCAACACTACTGTCTTCATGCAAATCCACCTAGTTCACACTTGGTAAAGGTTTGTGAACATCCCCATTCATCTACAGACAATTCTTACCTGTGGAATCTTATAGAGGTTTAAGATGTTTGCCATATGGAAAGAGATATCAGAGCTCAGGCCCCCAATGACAGCTATAAGATTTTTCGGGAATTGACATTCATAGTTTGGGATAAATTGGTGAACTTTGAAGAGCAGGTCCAGAGTGGTTCGATAGGTCATCCTTGCATCGTAGTAGCTGTCACTGATGTGGAAACCCAGTGTGATGTTTGGCAAGATCTTCATGTTTCTGTTGATCTCATTGACAGCAAATGCCAAGGCCAGGACATGCTGGTAGAACTTTGTCACTACACTGCAGAGAGTTACATGATATTTCCATGGAGATTACAATACTGGTCCATTAAGGTTTTAAAGCAATGCAAACTATTTTTTTAAAATCAACTCATTAGATTACATCATTGTTATAATGTTAAAAAGCAAATGAACACAGACAGGAACTGCCAAGAAGCAGAAAGTGTGATCAATGAGAAGAGAAGAGAATGAACCACAAAATTGTATCAGTGGAGAGAGAGAGAGTGAAGCAGAAAAGAATGAAATGAAATGAAAATGGGGCAATGGGGAAAAAGAAGACATCAATTAAAGTGTCACATATAGAGACCAATAAGTAGTCTAATGAAATCTAGATCCATGCCTTTATTTTGCTTGTCGATTTGCCCAGTTTTGTCTGCTTGTATGTTTATTACTTATTCTGGTCTTTTATTAGATATAAAATATATACAATGTGTAACATTTCGGGGGGGGGGATCACAAAACAGTGTGATGTGATCACAAAACAAGACAGAAATGACAATATAAAATGCAGTAAATAAAATGTAATACAAAATACTGAAAATAAAGATAAAAATGAAATGTGGTTAGTGATTGAACAGGATAAAACTCTAACACAAAGGGGCCTGGGTAAATAATTGGTTGTTGTTTTTTAAAAAAGTTTATTGTAGCCTTATTTTTATTTCTGTATATATCAAGTCATTTGTACCATTAACTGGTACTTTCATTGGCAAGAATAATTTACACCAACTTTTCTCTACGCCTACTGGCAAATCTGCCAGGAAAATCTGAAGCCTCCCATATTAAATATCTTTTGGATGACAGGTCTAATGATATTACTCTGGCCGTGGCAAAGTTTCTTTCAGAAGTCAAAAGAAACAAAGATCATCAAGCTCGAGACAAAACAAAATGACCACCTTGGTTTCTCTCTCTTTGTGGTTGGCCTTTTTAACTGTTTTTTTTTGTTCTGAAATTGTTTTATGGGTCTTTGGACCCCAATAAATATTTTTTATTATTATATGAGAGGAGGTAGTCTAGGTATGCTTCAAATGAGCTAAAGAGTGTAAGACTCACAGACCTCAGTTTGCATACAATCTCTGAACATTCTTAAATTAAAAATGCTCCCCAGCTCACATGGCATAGAAAGAAAAGAGAAGAATAAGTATTCCTTACATTGGAGTATCAAAGCCCAGCTCCTGAGATGGGTGATTGTGGAAGGAAAGTTGGGGGAAAAGGTACATGATCTGAGAAGCAACTCCACCAATGATGAGGTTCCCAGGCTGATACCACTCATGAGGAAGAGATACAGGATCATTTACAGGGCACTTGGTAGCTTCTGCTTTGCACGCCATGTGTGGCAACTGAAGGAGCAGCAGCACCACCACCACCACAAACAACATCTGGTGGCAGAGCTTTTCGATAGATGCAGAGGTTGCTGTACTCAGCAGGTGGCCTGTCATTGCCATCAACCTAAATGAAACAAGCTAAACTGGAAAACAGCCAACTCTGCTAAGAGGCATGCTAAAGAGAAGTGTATTAGCCTAAGCTCAAACCTTCTTAAAGAACATGTCTTGTATGCAACTAAGGTACACTTTTTGAAGACTCTCCAATGAAATGAACAGGGCCCTGCCTGTCTGATTATTGCCCCCGATCCCAGCTCTGAATGACTTCTGTCAATGGATTTTAACCAGTTTCTCTTTTGCTTGTGGCGTGTTTTCCTCCACCTTCTGGAAAGCTGTTGGAGCTCTGATGAGAAGAAGCAATAACAATGATTCAGATAATTGCAGGGGAGATAATTATAATCCTGATGTGGCGTTAAGCAAATGATATTTCCTTATTTTTCTGCTTAGTAGGACATAACGCTGCATTTTTGTTCTGATGGCAACAATGAACAAATAACATTGGGAGCCCCTGCACCCAGGAGATTTTGAATTTGTATCCATCAGCCCCTAGTCAACATGGTCAACGATGAAGGGAGATGGGAGTTGTAATTCATCAACATCAGAAAGGTGCCTCATTCCCTCTTTATTCTGAAGCTAGGAAAGGAGATGAACTCTATGACTTACAATATAATTCTACAATTGTCCTCTCACCATCATTGATAAGATAGAAAGTGCCTAAGGGGAACTCATTGTTGGGATCCCCACCAATATGGCTCAGGAAGTCAATTATGGATTTACACGTGGCTCATTTGTGTTGATGTTATATATGGATATTATGTGTATTAGGATTTCTCTTGCTTGAGTATGCATGGAATCTGATCCCTCCCACTGAGTAGTTCCTGCCTAGAATACCAATGTGAATTTTCCATTTGGGAGAACACTTTTCACTTATGTTCCTCAGTGACAGTTCTTTTAAGAGCAGAAGGATTGCCATATATGAATTCTCCACCCTCTACCATGTTCAAACATTTTTATACATGAAGAGTAGTGAGTGTCACTAAGGCTCATGTTGTGAAAATATCATGCTGTCAGTCAGGGCCAGGGTGGTATGGTCAGCACCAGCCCTACCACTGGGCAGAGTTAGGCCACCTCAGGAAACAGATGCTCCAAATACTTAGGCATCTGGTGGACAGACATGTGCAATGGAATACACTGTCTTGTAAAAGGCATTGAAGTGGAGAATAGGACTTGCAAAGGTTATTAGCTACAATAGCTATCTTCTCTCTCCAATGTCAGAGCACTATGCCTCTGATTACCACTTGATAAGAAACACAAGTAGGGAGAGAGCTGTATTACTTTTTTCCTTCCCATAAGCATCTGGTTGGCCACTGTGGAAACAAGTTGAGTTGGATGTCGAGATAGCAATGATTTTGAGATGGGCATAGGGGGTTCTCTCTCTTTTTTAGGGAGTATCTTTTTTGGAGCATTTTATTTGTTTCAACCAAGGGCTTTCAGATCTATGAGGGCTTTCAGAGTGGCTAGGGAAACCCAGTCAGATGAGTGGGGCACAATATTTTATTTTATTTTATTTTATTTTATTTTATTTTATTTTATTTTATTTATTATTTTATTTTATTTTATTTTATTTTATTTTATTTTATTTTATTTTATTTTATTTTATTTTATTTTATTTTATTTTATTATTTTATTTTATTTTATTTATTTTATTTTTAATAATAATTATAATTATACCCCACCCATCTGGTTGGGTTTCCCCAGCCACTCTTATTATATTATATCATTATCATCATTTTATCATCATCAAAAGACTTGCAAAACTACACACTACAAGCATATTCTTGTTTTGTTTTATTTTTGGCTATTGATGCCACTTCCTATGTTATCAGCAGTATTCTCAGGATCAGTAGCATTCACATTCATTTCTGGAATCCAGTGTTGATTTCTGTATCCTTGCTATGCAGATGGCCACAAATTGTTGAACTGCTTCCTCTTTTTTTCTGCCATCACTCTGATTTGACTTCATGATGCCACCAGAATGAAGAGAAGAGAAAGAAGCAATTCTTTGTACCATTACTTAGGTGTCTGAATAAAGAAATTTAGGTCACCAGAAAGAAAAAGTGGGTAGATGCTTGGCCACTGTTCACATGCCCAACTTTGCAGTTTCTGAAAAGTGGTGATGTGATTTGGAGGGTTCACACTAGATCTACATATAATAGCATTAGAAACCAGAAATAGGTAGGAACTGTTACTGTACATGTCAAGCAGGGGGTAAATGTCTGTTTATGGGTGTTGCATCTTCTTATAGCCATTTTAAAACCGAGGTAAGATGATGAACTAGTGCAGACACAGGCAAACTCTGGCTCTCCAGATGTTTGGGACTACAATTCCCATCATCCCTAGCTAACAGGGCCTGTGGTCAGGGATGGTGGGACTTGTAGTCCCAAACATCTGGAGGGCTGGAGTTTGCCTATGCCTGGACTAGTGGATTTCTCTATAATCACTGAGGTCAAAGAACTTGGGCTTACTCCAGACCTGAAAAATTCCCTCTGAATCTATTTAAATATAAAAGAATAAGCATCTCCTGGGAAAGAGAAATAAACTTCATCTCAATTCTCTGTTACCTGATTTTCACAAGGGGGCAGCAGAGATGTGCTGAGAAATAGGAGTTTTGTGGCTTCAGCTGGGAGGCTGGTCACTTTCTCATCTGTTTCCTTTGAAACAAGCATCTATCCTTTCCATTCTCAAGAGACTCTCCCCCGGTTGCTGTTGCTGTTATGTGGTTTGCCTGTTTGTAGAATGAATAGCTGCATTACGCTGGGTCTGCCTTGGTGGGGGGAAAATGTGTGTGTGTGTGTAAAAAAATAAAAATAAATGTCATCAACAGTGAAGGACAGTATCTAGCAAAAAGCTTAGGAAGGGTTTAATCCACTTGTGGCCCTCCAGATGAAGTGAATTACAATTGCCTTCAGTTCCTGTTGGAATGACTAAAGACCAGGAAAGGATACATTTAATTAAACATGTGGAGGGTCACATATTCACCTCCACAGGCATATGCTTCATGAAATCTGTTATTCTATTTCCAAACTCTCTGCTGGGAAAGATTCAGTTCAAGTTATCAAAAAATAGCCCACCTGACGCCTAGTAGTCTCACTCTCATTCTGAGAAACTTGAATTGAAATCCTCATGAGTGGGGCACGAGGAAGCTTGATTAAAATATTGGGGGCCCAGGATAAGCCCCACCCTGCATAATCAATCACATGACATGGTGCATGCACACCATTTGAATGGCAATGCCCATCAACTTTGGGGTTGCCTGGCCTTCTCAAATATTTTGTTGAGAGAGCCAAAGACCAGTTTGCCACTAGGAGTTGGCTCCTACGGAGGGGCTTCCTATGGTGAGCATTTTACTGATCTACAAACCACAAAATAAATCCACATGAAAAGCAAGAGGAGGAATATGAGGTTCTTCTAGACACAAGCTGACAAAGTGCTTTAAATAAAAAGACACATCTTGAATATGCAAATTGGTCCTTGTATTGCATCTTTATTTAAACAGAAGCTTCCTGCTTGCAGTTTAGAAAGCATCATGGAGGTGTCTCTAATTCCCCTTGCTTCTAAAGGGAAATAATGCAGAGAGCAGAGGGCTTGGAGGTCAAATGGGATCTAGAGGATTCTTCCTAACCTTTAGAAGCATCATTTTACAATTCCTAGTTCTTAACACAGTAGCATTTGCAGCTAAAAGCAATGTTTCCTCACATATTATAGCCAATATGTTGAAGGGAGGATTTAACCAAAATGGAGAAAGTTAGCAAATTTGTATTCAGATATGAAAAATATATCATTTTGTACAGAACGGCAGCCAATATATACCTGAAAAACCCACAGCCATACATTCCCCCCTCTAATTATAATTTTGAAATATTATTAGAATTCAATGCATATTGTTTCTCATTTCTTTCTACCAGGGTCCCTCTCTGAAATTCGACTGGTTGAGTCTGGTGAGGGAATCAGGAAGCCTGGAGAATCCCTCCAGTTGATCTGTACTGTGTCTGGTGACTCCATCACTTCTGGCTATGGTTGGCACTGGGTCCGCCAGCCTCCAGGGAAAGGACTGCAATGGATAGGAAGGGGATATTACAGCATGGTACAGGATATTCAAGATGGTACACAGATTATGGTTCAGCCTTCCAGAGCAGGATTTCCATCTCTCTTGATTCATCCAAGAATGCATATCATCTCCAGCTGAACATCCTGACTGTTGCAGATACAGCAATCTATTACTGTGCCAGGGGACACAGTGACTCAGAGCAGTACAAAAAGGAGAAGCATCCTTTCCAACTATGAGGCAGTCAGTTTACTTGTACTGCATGTTCTTCCTCCAAGGAAACTTTTAGTTTTTTTATTCATCAGAAATTCAATATTTCACACTTCTTGTTATAAAAATTTGAGGTCTGTCATCCACACACTTGGAATTAACTCCCACTTTCCCTTTCAACCCCATTTTAATGCTCATTAACATCTAGATACATCCAACAATATACAGTGATACCTTGGGTTACATACGCTTCAGGTTACATACGCTTCAGGTTACAGACTCTGCTAACCCAGAAATATTACTTCGGGTTAAGAACTTTGCTTCAGGATGAGAACAGAAATCGCGCAGCAGTGGCACAGCGGCAGCAGGAGGCCCCATTAGCTAAAGTGGTGCTTCAGGTTAAGAACAGTTTCAGGTTAAGACCTCCAGAATGAATTAAGTTCATAACCTGAGGTACCACTATATGTGCAAATACTGATATGACTCTAGAACTGCCATATATTTCTGTCTCAGGAGGATTTTAAATCAGCCCCAATATTTCTTATTGGCCCTCTTCTTTCAGTGTTGGTCCAGCTGCTGTAGCAGCTTAAAGGCTATCATGAAAGGATAGTAAAGCTTTATATAACATGGAAAGACAAGTATGTTTCTTGATAATGTGAAATCAAATTTAGATGGGATACTTTAAATGGGATACTTTTCAGCATACTTTCCTGCCATGATTTAAGTAAGCTGAATCCAACTTGAATTAGATTTGGGGATATAAGTTATTTACATAAAGGTTGAGAAGTTGTTGTTGTTGTTGGGAATGGCTCCCTTTTTAGAAACCTCCAAGAATGAGGTGTTCCTTGAGCTAAACTCCATGGCAGCAGCTGACAGAGCTGCACATTATTGTGCCCAAGAAATGGAAGATGAGTAACACGGTGACTAAGGTTCTTACAAAATCTTCTGTGTTCAGAAGGAAGGGGATACCAGGGGACTAGGAGATGATTACATGAGTCTTTGTCCGGCATTTAAAAAGGTATTTATTTCCCTCTTTTATGAGATAAATAAACCCAAATGTCTATTCATAAATTCTCATTTTATCTGCTAGAAGGTTGGGCCTAGAGACGCCTGTTTTCAATCTGCTTGTGAAAATCATCAGAGATCTCAAAGGAAGGAATATACGATAACAACAAGAAGAGAAAGAAAGTAATAAAGGACTATCCGAATCGAACTGGATAGAACTGTCTAATTAAAGCAGTAATATAAGTGATGCTTGGACTTGTCCGGAGTTTTGGACTCGTGCGGAACTTGATGTATGGGTACCCCCAACAAAATTTAAAATTTGGCTGTATAATTTGGAAGTAATGTGATTTGGATAATGTGATGTGATTGGCCTGTTAATATTTTTTTTTTTTTTTTTTTTTAAAGAAGGTTGGGCCTAGAAGTTGCAACTAATGCATTATGTAGTAGTTTGCTCATGCGGGTAGAATCTGAAAGAGTTCCTCTGGTTTGCCAGTTAATTATTGGGCTTAGAGTAAGGCACTGGTTTTGGAGCTCAAATACTTTTTTTTTATAATAATATTTATTAAATTTTTAAACAATAATCAACATACATAACAACATGATCTTTTTCAATAATCACATTTCATTCTCATCTTTGGATGTTCCTCTTTGTCTTTGAGGGAGAAGGACGCAGTTTGCTATGGCTGCGAGAAGCCCAGGAGTGTATTTCTGAGAAATGTCGCAATAAAGAACTGTTAATGACAAACCAGTACTTTGTGTGTTTGTCTGAAGCTAAGCGACAGCTTTGCCGCTGTGTTTTACTCTGCAAGGCGTGACGCGATGGAGAGAATTGCCGCAGCTGAGAGGAAGCGCGCCGGACCGCTATAAACTGCAGCTTAATTGGGGTCGTAAACCAATTAAGCCTAATTATCCTAATATTTAGGATAATCCTCATTTTCATAATATTTTCTTTCAAAGCATTACATGCGGTAAATCTCAGACCTGTGGTCCATAACTTTTCCCAGTCAGCAAACATAATGTTATACCCTATGTCCTGTGCCCATTTTATCATAGCTGTTTTAACCGTTTCATCCTGTGTATTCCATTTTAGCAGCAAGTTATACATTCTTGATGGAGCTCAAATACTGATACAGCTGGAGATCCCAATACCTCAAACATTATCTCACTCTTTATATACCCAGTTAATCACTACACTGTGCTGGTGAGGCTTTCCTGCAGATATCATCTCATCAAGAGGTCCATTCTCTGTAATATAGGAATCAAAACTTTCCTGTGGCAGTGCCTACCCTTTGAAAGTTATTCCCATATTAGACAGGCAGCACCTATAATGTCTTTTTTGAACTCACTAAAGACCTTCCTGTTTCAGCAATCCCTTTAAGTGAAGCGTCTTATTGAAATTGTTTTTTGTATGTATGTTTCTTGTTGATGCTACTATTTTTAGTGCTTTGTTGTAAAATACTACTTTGTTTGGTTAATCACTTTGATATATTACATGGGAAATGATTAATAAATTAAATAAATGTGCAAATATTGACAGCACAAAATCATCCAGAAATGTAATACGGGATAAGCAAACATACTGCTGTCTTCAAAAACTAAACTAAAATTGGTTTGAAACCCTAACTCTTAAATCCATCTATGTGGAGTAGAAGGAGAGATATAGATTGGATTACTCAGAGGCATGACAAGTTCTACAGTAGGTTTCAAACCAATTTCTGAAGGAAATGAATCTTGAGTTGAAGGTTATCTGTTATGCTCTCCTGTGAATCATTATTTTGTCCTCCAGGGACTGCAAAAGCACAGCAAGCAAGTCTTGACTGCTTTTCCTTTCAATTTGGAGTAAAGAATATGGGCCAGAAAGAATCATACCGAACATAAACCAAGAGACCCATGTTTTATTTATGAAAGATGCTTGTACATCAAACAGAGTATTAGCACATGTCTTCAGCAGCTGAAACTCAGCAGGGCCAGAGCATACAAAAACTATACTCCAATGTGTGACTAGTGGCTACCATTTCACTTGCTCATGATGTCATTTCAGATCCATCCCACCTTGGCCACCCTCACTGCCCAATTTTAAACTTGTGGAGAAAATGAAATGCCTTATCAGTTCTTGGGCTGATCTTCCAAACCTCTTGTGAATTTTCAAAGCTCCTGGTCACAACAGCCTCCAAATCTAAAAAAGAAACAACCCATTTTTCATCTACAAAAAAGACACAGAATGGATGAAGCAATTGTGATTCCTCAAACTTCTTTAGCAGATAAACAAACATTTGCCTTTTTCTCCAAGGTCATAGAACACTGCATCACATCCCCGAATGGCTCATTCAAATGAACAGAATCCATCAAAGGACTTAGGCCTGGTGACAGCTGACTGAGGAGATAGCTAATGAGGTGGCTAAGGGGAAGTTGGATGAGCAACAGAAACTATGGGGCGCATGTTGGTCTTTCAACATTTGTGAGTGTGTGTGTTTAGAGTAATAAAAAAATACCTTCATTACTGGGGGGACACTGAGCCAAACCATTATTCCATCTAGCTTGGTATTTTCTACAGTGACTGGCAATGATTCTCCAGGTTTTCTGATAAGGGACTTTCACAGCCCTCCCAGGAGGTGACAGGGAATAAACCATCCATGCCAAGCAGATTTCTTCTGAGCTATAGCCCTTCCCTAAATCCTATACTGTTCCTACATAATGGCAGCACAAGAGAAAATCAAAGAGAATCTTTAATTCCTTCTCCTTATAAGGTGCTCCCTGTTGTTCAGCTCTGGCCTCAGTATGATGATATAACATTTAGGGACAAAGATGCAGCCCAATAGTCCAGCACTGGAAGCTAAAATGGAGAAGATCTCCACCATCACCATGTATTTCCCTTTGGTGCTCAGGTAGGTTGGGACAAAGGACAGCCAAACACTGCAAAACAGCAACATGCTGAAGGTAATGAACTTGGCTTCATTAAAACTGTCCGGTAATTTGCGAGCTACAAATGCCACAATGAAACTTGCAATGGCCAGGAGGCCCATGTAGCCCAGGACACAGTAAAACATGACAACTGATCCTTCATTACATTGCACAATGGTTTCTTCTGCTACTGAGTCCATATCTAGAGCAGGGAATGGGGGAGAGGTTGTTAACCACAGGATACAAATATTTGCTTGAATAAGGGAGCAGGAAAGAACAATGGAATGCGACAATCCTTTCCCTACCCATTTAGTCATGCTAGACCCTGGCTTTGTAGCTATGAATGCAAGAGAAACCATGATAGTTTTGGCCAACACACAAGAAACAGCCAATGAAAAGATGGTGCCAAAAGTTGGCTGTCGGAGAAGGCAGGTGACTTTACCAGGACGACCGATGAACAACAAAGATGAGAGGAAGCAGAGAAGAAGAGAGATAAGGAGAGTGTAGGTGAGGTTCCGATTGTTGGCTTTGACGATGGGGGTATCTCTGAACTTAATAAAAGCTGATAGCACAAAAACTGTAATCAGGGAAAAAGAAACAGCAACTGAGGCCAAACTGAATCCTAAAGGTTCTTCATAAGAAAGAAAGCTCATAGTTTTGGAGAGGCATCCATTTTTGTTCTTATTTGGATACTCATCTTCTTGGCATTTGAAACAGACATCTGTGTCTGAAATATTGAAACAGAACACATTTCAGTGACAGCTCATGTGTTACTCGTGAGCAATTATTTACTTTACATGTGGTGGTTGTTTCTCACATTGACTTGAATTTTGTAATTCTAAGTGAACGAATGGTCATATAAAAGGCATTTTAATATTTCAATTATTATTTGACAGCATAACTGTCTTAAAACCAAATATACCTTAGATATGGTTTTTTGTGTTTTTAAGGTACTTTAATTATAACTTAATGTAAGTCTTGTTGCATTCAGTGAGACTTACTCCCCAAGCAATGCACATAGTATTGGAGCATAATTAGTTTGCAAATGTTATCTTGAAAATATACTGGAAGGCATTGGAAAAATATTTTACTATCTTCCCAAGCCAGGTTGTGTGATTAAAAAATGCAGATCAGAATTGTAATTTTCCAGTTGTGAATTGATTTGATGCAACAATCTCTGTTAATCATCACTGATGAAGAAGTAATGTACTCCATTACCTACCTGTCCGGTTTGAAATCTTCCCTTCTGGGCATGGAGTACAATCATAGCAGCAAAATTTTTTCCCTTCTTTCCTTTTCTTCTGATGACCAGGGCGGCAGTAGTCATTACACACAGAAAGAGGCATCCCCTATCCGTAATCAGGAAAGGAGTTTTAGCTGGTAAAATGTTTACACATGCTCTTCAACTGCTGTTCATCAAGCAAAAAACAAAACAAAAAACAAACTGACTGCATTTGAAATTATACCACAACAGACCATTTGGTCGATTTATACAGTATCATCTATGCAGACCTGGATCTTCCCCATCTGTTCCTGGATATATTAATTCTGAGCCTGGAACCTTTTCCACACAAAGCAACCAAGACATAAAACATGTCCAATATGGTACAAATAGGGACAGCCATCTGGTTGCTCATCAATAAATTTTAGCTTAATGTTGAAAAATACAGAGTTCAATTTCCTCCCCCCCCCCCCAATGTGCTAGATAGTCAGAACATTCATCAAATGGTTATGTTAGGTTAGGGTGCATGGGCAGTTTCTGTCACCTGAATGGCCCATCTCAAGAATGAAAGGTGCCACCAAAATTCCAAAGATTCCATACCTGCTTAAAGCTTCTGTACCAGTCAACTGCATCTTCATGAATGGTTATTTTCTCCCCTTCCATAGCATCAGGATTGACCTGTCCAATTTTCACTCTAAGATAGGAATTGTTTGGGAAAGTGATTGTGTTCACAATGTCAAAGCCACTTGCCATTTCCCTTTTATCATTAAAAGACACTGTTTCACCAGCTGAATTGTTAAAGGAAATGTCTTGAAGAATTGTGTCAAGCTAATTGAAATAGAAAATGACACAAATGGACTGAGAGTATATTTTTAATGTACACAGGCAATCTCTGATTTGTGCATTCTGGGCCATCGCACACTTCTGTGAAATCATTTACAATTGAAAGAAGCCTTCAAAAGCCTTCAAACACCTTGCTCGGCCCCCACTCTGGCCCTGCCCCACCTTTTTGTGATATCTTTTATTTTGTTTTGGGGTCACTTCTGGGTTTGCTGCTGTGTGCATGTGTGCAATCACACACATATTGGTCATATCTAAAATGGGGGTTGCCTGTATTAAAAATGAACTTTTGACATAATAGATGCTAAATCCTCCATGCAGTGGTAGAAAACAAAAATATATGTTGAATTTCAATATAGAAGAGAAATTTGTGAATCTGGAAATCTTAGAGCAATGTGCAACACTAGTCATACTTAGAGTAGATCCAATGAAATTCATGACCTTATGATAAACAATTTTATTTCATCATTTCTGGGTGAAATGAGTAGGATTTACCTGCCAAGCTTGCAGATCCTGAAATTCAACAGGTTTACTGCCCACCATTGTTCTGTGCTTGGATCTTGATGAGTAAATTGCATGCAAAGCATGAGCCACGGCATAGACAGCATTGTAGATGCTGTAACTCTCACCAGTCACATCCATTTCAAACACAGGCCTAGGAAGGCTCTGAAATTTCTCATCCCCAGTACACATTCCATCTAGCATTTCAGGCATACTGGGGTTTGAAAATGAACAATCAAATGCTTGCTCCCATAAGTCTTTGAGAAAGCCATCCCCTTGTATCACACCAGGCCTTGTGTTCTGAAGAAATTCATTGAATCCTGGAAGATCTTTGGAGTGAATTGTGAAAGAAATAGCACCTTGGAACAGCTCGAAATCCCAGGTCCTCTGAACACTTGCTGAAACAAAATCCACCTAGGATGTCATAATCCACACCTTTGAAAAGGTTGTGTTTCCCTTCTTCGAAGGATCTCCGAGAAAAATAACAGTTCTGAGCCACGCTATTGTCAAAGCCTCTCCACTGATGATAAATGCATTGACTTTATCATCTGTAAAATGTTCAAAAATACTAGAGAATTTATCTGAAACTTCCTCCAGTTTGTCCCAATGAGCTTCTCGTGGTATACTTTGTGTGAATGCTGAACAGATGCCATTCAGTGAGAGCAATGCGTCTACTATCTGAAAGAAACGTTCTCCCATTTCACCAGCCACAGCAAAGAGCCCAACCCATGTCCACTTGAAATGCTGAAGAAGCTTCATAATCCCAATATATTGATGCGATTCATTTTGGACCATACGGTAAAAGGAAGGGACCTGATGTTCACCACTCTCCTCTGGAGGAAAGGAGCCATACGTGAGCTAAAAGGAAATGTGCATATATTTTAGAGAGGTATTAGAAGTTTCATTGCAAAATACTATTGATTCAATGAATATTTGATGAAGTAATGTGTAAGTTCACTGCAGTCGAATCCATGAACTGTTCCAGCTGTGTGGGAGAATCTATCTGGCTAGTAGGCCAGATCAATTCTCTCCTACTTCTTCTGGGCCAAATCTGACAGGTGGGCATGGCCATCATGTGATGATTGATGAGACTTCAAAGCAGTATGCAGGTATTGCAAAGAGCCATGTGTGGTGCTTTGAAGCACCACTGATCAGCAGGCTTGCAATTGGCACTTATCAGCTGAAGGACAGTGACTTCAAGCCTGCTTTCTTCCAGGGCCACCTGAGCTCAGAACTTGTTTGATGCCTGTCCTAGGAATATGAGGAGGCCACCTGAATCAGAAAAAAAAGCCCAACTAGTCCAGAAAACAGTTCTCACAGTGACCAACTACATGCCTTTGGGAAGCCCAGAAGGGGCTTTGCAGTGTCTTAGTGGAGTGGGTGTGGGTGTGGGTGTGAAAGTGTGGGTGGGTGGGTGTTGTGTACATCAAGGCAATATTGGATGGTGGCCATGCCCTTAGATCTGAATGCGGCTCCCTACCTACCTCGGTGGTGGATGGCCAATATTAATGCTCAGAGTAGGGACAGAAGAATCCATCAGTGTTGGTATGTCTCAGTGCCTCATTTCTCCAATCTTAAATGCAGCTCTCCCAATTTACACATATTTGCATTTTTTAAAATATATATATATATATATAAAGTCATTGTGAGCATTTGCTAGTATTTAAACGCACAATTCTTCTAAAACACCCAGTTTTGTTTGTGGTTTGCCTTGCATATATGTTTTGATACAATGCAATATTGGATATTATTTTATTTATGAACAGCTTCCTATGAAACACTGGAAAGCAATTTAACAATAAAAAGCATGTATTTGTGTTTCAGGGGATTATATGGGGGCTGTATCCACAGTTTCCTTTTCTCAAAATTCTAAGATATAAGATATATATGATATAATGCTGGATTAAGACCACCCACACTGTGAAACTGATTTTTCAGATGGCATGCAATGCCATCTGGAATGGGTTTACCATCTTGCACACAGACAAGGGAAACATAAACTCACTGGTCAATACATTCCATCTTTATTTGAATGGAAAATGCATAATTTGTGGGAAAAACCCATGTTCCCACTCGTAGATCCTACCTGTGGAATATTGTAGTGATCAAGGATCTCTGCCATACGGAAGGAGATATCAACGCTAAGTCCCCCAATGATGGATATCAGATTTTTCTGCATGTCACATTTGTAGTTGGGGACAAATCTATGTGATTTGAAGAGCAGATCCAGAGTGGTCCTGTATGTCATTCTCTCATCAAAGTAGCTGTCATAGATATGGAACCCAAGTGTGACATTGGGCAAGATCTTGAGGCTTTCATGTATTTCCTTCACAGCAAATGCCAAAGCCAGATTGTGCTGGTAGAACTTTGTCATTACACTGCAAAAAAAAGAATTCATTTACAATTTCAGATAAGAATTCTTCAATTAGTTCCAATGGGTGAGGTAGGGTTTACTTCTGAGTAGATGCATATAGGCCTGCACCATGATTCTTCAAAATGAGAACCCCCTGAAATCAGTGAGACAAGTTGGTCATGATGGGAAGCTGAACTTACTCAGTGCTACCCTATATAATCCTACAGGGAAGACAGTGTTTTTTTTCTATAATTTATTTTTTTTTTATTTTTTTTTTAGGGATACTCTCATTTTCCTACTCATACTGAGGCCAAACTTAGATTCACAAAATGTTTAGGATTATGCGTGCCCCTGCATCCCCTGCAGAAAAAGGCACTGTTGGAAGTGAATCCCTCTGAGTTTTATGGATCATACTCCCAGTTATAGGATTGCAGTTTTAGTTTGAATCCAGCCACCAGCTTTTATGAAGTCTGAATAGCCTTTCCTAGTTTTGATAAATTGGGGAATCAGGTATGACAATGGTGGGAAATGTTTTCTTCTCTGATATTCAGTACACTCATCTTCTTTTATTTCCCACTTTCTACAATTTTTTTGTTCTGAACCTGATAGCTGAATGAACAAAGCCAATGACCCCCCACATTCCCCCACCTGTGACCACTTGATAATTGCTGAGTGTCCTGGCAGACCACTTAATGATGTTTCTGCTTGTTGTATCTATTGTAATAGGAAACACTGGAGAGCATCCTTTACCATGTCATGGGTTTTGAAGATGCTTGGTCTCAGGACGAAAGGGAGAAATGTGCTAAGAGGAAGGCACACTTGGCATACCCTCACCATGATTAACTCCCACCCAGAAACCTACATCTACACTGTGGAAGGATGTGTGGATCCAGAATTGGCCTCCACAGTCACTTATGGACTCAACAGTGTTCATGGAAGATAATCTTACTCAGCTACGAGTGATTTGCCAAACAATGTTTAGTGCTAGGTGCTGTATGATTTTTATTTGCATTTTTACAGACATGCTATGGACAGCATTGTTGTTGCTGTTGCTTCTGCTGCTAAAATCAGTATACCACTCTTCATCTGTAGATCTCTAGGTGGTTCACAGCATAAAATTATAAGATATAAAACAGAAAATACATGATGTGCAGCCACAGTTGGGGAACCCCTAATCTAAGCTCCTCAAACATGTTCTTATTTCTGTAAAGCTATACATCAGTAAGCAAGCCACGTGTCCCCAGAACATTATACTATATTACAGAGAATCATTTAGAATTTTGTTGCTAAGCCAGGTTTCAGTGATTTGGGTAACCTGAGGTTAGTGTTCAGGAAAGACAGGAGAATATATCTTGCTCCATATCTATATCATAGCTGTCAACTTTTCCCTTTTCTTGCGAGGAATCCTATTCAGAATAAGGGAATTTTCCTTAAAAGGGGGGGAAACGTTGACAGCTATGATCCATATGTTGCTTTCCAAAATAAAAAAGAATTTCATTGTTGCACAACAAGATCCACATTTACTTCCTGTAAAATTAGTTGACTTAGAAATAAGTGACTGAGAAAGTCGAGTACCCCAGGGACAGACTGACCACTACATGGGCTTTCTGTCAATTGTTTTGATAAGTGTCTGTGAACTGGCGAGGCTCAGAAGGTGCATTGGAGATGAAGGGGCAAGATCCTTACTATGGAAACTCAAACATATTCTGCGAAGGGTGTTCCTTGAAGTCCACTTCATAGAAAACATAATACATCTGAGAAATAATCCCACCAATGAGGAGGTCACCTGGCTGATACTTCTCATGTGGAACAGGGAAAGGATCGTTTCTAGGGCACCTGAGAGTATTTGCTTTAGACACAGCAGGAGTTAGGAGAAGCAGCAACGATAATGGCCACAACATCCTAGCATCAAAGCTAGTTCTCTCTAAATGCAAACTCTCCTGTGTCCATCCATAATAGCTGCTTGGCTAAAGCAGCCTGCAGTGGATGTTGCCTGGCTCTGCAAAAACAACCCTGGAAAAGGCTTTGCAATACTTATTCTTAAAATCAAAGGGTAGCAAATAAATGCCTTGAACGCTAGCTGGGTTTTTCCAAAATTCCAATTTGAGTTCTCTCCAATGATATTAAATGGCTGTGTGGGTCTGAAATCCAAGTGACAGAGTCCCTCCTGCCTCTTTCCTGTACTCTCAACGCAATAAAGTCCAAGGGGGATATTTGTAAGCACTTCCAGGCTTACTTATGGTGGTACCTAGAAAATGTTTAGATCTTTTGGCCAGGTGAACTAATTACAGAGCTTGGGATAATTGCACGGGAAGATAATTACTTCAGTCTGAGTTTTGGCTCTGCATAGCAATTTTGCTCCCCGCCCCTCCACATCGGACCACAAGTCTCTTCTACTCTTTTGTGACAGAAAAAGTTATCCATGGTAAGCAAACACCAGGAGGAGACCTGTGCCTTTGGGGATACAAAGCATGAGAGCCAACTCTTGAAAAAAGGCCACTACTGAACTCCAGTTTTTCTAGGTTCCTAAAGTCAACATTTATCCATACAATGCAACTGTAGCTAAATTTTTGAGCAGAATATATTAGAGGAGAGGTGAACCTTAATCTAATTCAAAACAGTGCCTAGGATTTGGTATGAGATGGGACACTGTTGCATTTTTTAACTGTTGTTGTTTTGATTTGGGGCTACCTGAGTACTCTTTATTAAACGGCAGCACATATATACAATTTAAATGAATGAATAAACAAATAAATAAAATGAAGCAATGTTGAACCCTCATGAGATTAAATTCAGCACATATGTCCATGGGAAATTGTCCAGAAAGACTGACATGGTAATTGCAAAATAAATAAAATAGAATATGTGGTGTAGCCAGTGTGGTGTAGTAGTTAGGAGCGATAGACTTGTAATCTGGGGAACCGGGTTCGTGTCCCCGCTCCTCCACATGCAGCTGCTGGGTGAGCTTGGGCCAGTCACACTTCTCTGAAGTCTCTCAGCCCCACTCACCTCACAGAGTGTTTGTTGTGGAAGAGGAAGGGAAAGGAGAATGTTAGCCGCTTTGAGACTCCCTAGGGTAGTGATAAAGCGGGATATCAAATCCAAACTCTTCTTAGTTAAGAGGAGGCTGGAGGGAAGAGTTAATCTGTATGCTCATCTGTGGGGTCTTTCATCTGTTTACCAGATGTTGCTTATGTGCAAATTCATGAATGTAGAACCTTTGGCCCTCCAGATTTTTCTGAACCATGACTCCCATTATCTTCGTAATTGGCCATATTTGCTATGGCTGATGGGAGTTGTAGTTCAACAACATCTGGAAGGCTAAAGGTTCTGCACTCCAATTGCAATGGATGTGTCCAAGCAAACAGGCAGGGATGAGAGTGCTAAAGCCCACCAATCCCTTCTACTAGGTCAATGATCATTACTCTCCATGGGTTGTAGGGGAAATTCTGAATTGGGTGCTTAATCTATTAGAAAATCTACATTTGTTATAGAAGCTTCCTACTTTTGACTTTGCACTTTGACTAATGGAGAGCAACAGGGAAAACAATGCTAGGGTGCAGATTTAAAAACTTACCCCTGCTCACCTAATTTTTTCCCCATGCAAGAAGCATGCTCTGATAAGGATAAGTCAAATGCAGAAAGATTAGACTTTGCCTGCTCTTTCTGAAACATTTGTTCTTCTTTGCAGGATCCTTATATGTCTCCCTGTCATTCATTCATTCATTCATTCATTCATTCATTCATTCATTCATTCAACACTTCCCAGCACATTTTCCTATTAACTTCCTTAATATTTAAAAGTTGGTGTGTTGTGCTATGGCTAGAGTCAGGGACATTCCGTACCCCAATGACCACATTGCCCACCACCCCTGCCGTGGGCCAAATGTTCATAGGTAGATTGGGCCATCAACCTTTTAGTCACCTGGTGTCACAATTACATTAGGTGATGTGTCTCTTCCCCTTTGCCTCAGTTTAACTAGCAATCTCAGTGGAACATGAAGCAAGCCGTGCCTCAGTTAACAATCAACTATTTGGTTGTGGGAGACATTCCTCCATCAAACTAACAATTCGGAACTCAAATTAAGATCCTGGTTTCTCTTCTGAAGCCATATCAGTAAAGACCTCACGCTTGATATCAAATAGGGTATATGTGGGTGTGCTGTGTCTGGAATGGCCTGACAGTTGGAACACCTGGTAGGAAAAACATTGTGAATGTTCCCCATCACTGTGCTTGGTAAAAGGGAATTATTATTATTATTATTATTATTATTATTATTATTATTATTATTATTATTAAATTTAAACTTGGGTTTGAATTCTTCCCACAAGAGTAAGACTCTGGAAGTAATTCACAGTAACCACCTCTATAGTAAATCTCTGAATATATAACGAAAGGATAAGATAAAAAAACAAAGGTTCAGTTCTTTCTCATTATTTGCTCCCTATCTTTTAGCCTCAGCACAATGATGTAAAATTTGGGAGGAAATATTCAATTACATTATGTAATGAGCCTCCTCCTCCACTCTCAATTTAAGTAGCGGTTTCAATGCAACATGAAGAAAACAGTGCTGCTATTACCCACCAACTACTTGGTAGGGGAACTTTTCTCCAGAAAACTAACAACTGGGAACTCAGTTTAAAATCCTGACTCTTCTGCAGATGACACATTGGTACTTGTCCTACACTTGATGGCACATACAATGTCAAGTGTGGTGCAAGTGGACATGGTTTGTGTGGGATGTCCTGAAAATTGGAGCACCTGTTGGGCAAAATTTGGGAAGGTTCCTCACCCATGTGCTAGTGTGATAGAACACTTTAACAGTAAAAAAAATATCTAAATATACAAGTATGTCTTTGAATGGCATCCTCAAAACAGTGACACTGTGGACTCAATCACAGTAACTACCTCTATCATAAAACCCTGAATTAAAAAAAAGAGAGATAAAAATGAAGGTATTGTTCACTTCTTTCTCATTATTTGCTGTCTATTGTTCAGCTCAGGCCTCAGGACAATGATGTAAAATTTAGGGGCAAAGATGCAGCCCAACAATCCAGCACTGGAGGACAAGATGGAGAAGATCTCCACCACCACCATGGATTTTCCTTTGGTGCTCAGATAGGTTGGGACAAAAGACAGCCAAACACTGCAAAACAGCAACATGCTGAAGGTAATGAATTTCGCTTCATTGAAACTGTCCGGTAATTTGCGAGCTGCAAATGCCACAATGAAGCTGGCAATGGCCAGGAGGCCCATGTAGCCCAAGACAGAGTAAAACATGGTCACTGAGCCTTCATTGCACTGCATAATGGCTTCTTCTGCTACTGAGTCCATGTCTAGTTGGGGGAATGGGGGAAAAGTCATCAACCATACAGCACAAATACTTGCTTGAGTAAGAGAGCAGGAAAAGACAATAGCATAGGCCAGACGTTTCCCTACCCACATCCTCATACTAGACCCTGGCTTGCTAGCCATGAACACTATAACTACAGTGACAGTCTTTGCCAACACACATGAAACAGCCAATGAGAAGACGGTGCCAAACATTGGCTGGCGTAGAAGGCAGGTCACTTTCCCAGGGTGTCCAATGAACAGAAATGATGAGAGGAAACAGAGTAGAAGGGCAATGAGGAGAGCGTAGGTGAGATCCCGATTGTTGGCTTTCACAATGGGAGTATCTTTGTATTTAATAAAAGTTCTTATCACTAAAGTTGAGAGTATTGAAAACGAAAGAGCAAGGGAGGCCAAGCTGATTCCTAAAGGTTCCTCAAAAGAAAGAAAGCTGATTTTTTTTTTGATGCATCCATTTTTGTTTGTGTTTGGATATTGATCTGCTGGGCATCTGACACAGTCATCCATATCTGAAAAAGAAGATAAGGCCAAATTTCAGCAACATTTCATGTGCGTTCTTCGCTTTCATTGATTGGATCCTTCTAATTTTACAGGACCTGATGATCATATAACATTATTTGAATTATCCTTTGAGTATTCTGCTGAATAAGGGACGCAGGTGGTGATGTGAGTTAAACCACAGAGCCTAGGGCTTACCAATCAGAAGGTCAGTGTTTTGAATCCCCATGATGGGGTGAGCTCCCGTTGCTCAGTCCCTGCTCCTGCCAACCTAGCAGTTTGAAAGCACGAAGTGGAAGTAGATAAATAGGTACTGCTCCGGCGGGAGGGTAAACGGTGTTTCCGTGTGCTGCTCTGGTTTGCCAGAAGTGGCTTAGTCATGCTGGCCACATGACCCAGAAGCTGTCCGCTGGCTCCCTCAGCCAATAAAGCGAGATGAGCGCCGCACCCCCAGAGTCGTCTGCAACTGGACCTAATTACCCTTACCTTATTCTGCTGAATCTATCATATTTTTGTTTATGCCATTTAAACTGCCACTCTAAGCATTCTGCGCAAGGAGGTCTTATTCCAATAGAATCAATACAGTGGTGGGGACAGAGCACTGGGCATCAGGGGGCTCTTTGTGTTGCTGGGGAGACAAGAAGGGGCTTGGTAGAGCACAGAATGAAAGCATGCCCAGAACTCAAATGGAGCTGGCCTTACCTAAGCTAATAATATGGTTACTTATTGGGATACTTGTCCTGAGACACACCAGTGTCCAACCCTGGTAAACTTCCAAGAGTATTCTGTGTATCTAACCCATTGAGTGCAGTTTGAACAGCAGGTGCTCATTTGAATGATAACCTTCTATAGACCCTAATTCAGAGGTCGGCAACCTAAGGCCTGCGGGCCAGTTCTGGCCCAAATGGGTTCTGGATCCGGCTCATGGAAGGTCCAGAAATTGGCACATGGGCTGTACCATTTTTTTCTCTGGAAATTGCTTCTGTGCACATCCATGGTGCCAGAAATCGCGTCTGCGCATGTCCGCGCCCCTGGAAATCGCTTCTGTGCATGCCCAGATGCTGAAAAGGCATGATTTTCAGCATCTGGGCATGCGCAGAAGCGATTTTCGGTGCTGCAGACATGTGCAGACATGATTTCTGTCACCACGGGTATGCACAGACGCAATTTCCAGAGTTGCGCTGCGCCGGCCCAGCCTGCAGACGATCTCCACGGACCTGATCTGGCCCATGCCTGGTAAGCCTTGTCAACCCCTGCCCTAATGCTTTTGCCACCCCTGCTTATCTGTGCAATAATGAATAAAAGTCTGGCCTAATTTCACCCAACATGGATGTCTGCTATGTTTAATTGCAGTCATACACAGAAGCCCCACTCATTTGAGATGTGTGGGCAGCACTTTCAAATCTATGCGCATTGTATTGCACAAGGCTTATTTACATTTTAATATTTCCTTTAAAGCAGAAAAAAATATTAGCAAACTACTCCAAGCAGGATAGTGTGGTTACAAGTAATACATAGCTTTTAAATATATCCAACACACTAATCTTTACAAATAGTGAACAATGAAAAACATCATATACCATTTTGGTTGGAAATCTTCCCTTCTGGACATGGAGTACAATCATAGCAGCAAAACTTCTGCCCTTCCTTCCTTTTCTTCTGATTTCCAGGCCGGCAGTAGTCATTACACAGAGAAATGGGCACCCCCTATCCAGAAACAGAAGTAATCTCATAAGGGAGACATATTTATTGAAAAATGTGTTCACTCACTGCACTTGAAATAAGAAATGAACCTTTCATCTCTCTCAAAATTGCCCTAGAAAGGTGGGGGAAGCTGAGATTGTCATTCTGGGGTAGGATAGCTTTAATTAAGATGAACGTTCTCCCGAGAATGTTATTTCTGTTCCAGAACTTACCGATAATCAAGGGCACTAAGATATTTAAAGAGTGGCAAAGAGGAATCTCAAAATATGTCTGGCAGGGCAAAAAACCAAGGATTAAGTTTAAATTGTTAACAGAAGCTAAAGAAAGAGGGGGATTCGCTCTGCCAGATCTGAAATTATATTATGAGGCATCGTGCCTTTGCTGGGTGAAAACGTGGATAAAATTGGAAAATAAGGAACTATTAGACCTGGAGGGGTTCGACAATAGAGCAGGATGGCATGCGTACTTATGGCAGGGGAAGAGGAAGCACAAGGGTTTCGCATCACATATTTTTAAAGGCCCTCTAATGGAAGTTTGGGAGAGGAATAGATTTTTACTAGAACCTAAAGTACCACACTGGCTATCCCCATTGGAAGTTATGAGCGTGAAAAAAGTAAACATGAGAGGTGATTGGACAACGTATGAACAATTGTTAACAAAAGTAGGGGGGACATGGAAACTGAAACCATATGACCAGGTTAAAGAAAAAGTCTATGACTGGTTACACTATTTCCAAATAAACGAAATGTTTAGACAAGATGTTAAAGAGAGAGGATACGCGGATAAAGAATCTAAATTCCAGACTGAAATAATAAACAATGATTACAAAATTCTTTCTAAAATGTATAATATGCTATTAGAGTATAACTTGATAGATGAGGAAGTGAAGTCTGTGATGATTCATTGGGCAAGGGACATCGGCCATAATATATACTATGAAGAATGGGAGAAACTCTGGAAAAAAAACCCTTAAATTTACAGCTTGCATAACGTTAAAAGAGAACCTCATGAAGATGTTTTACCATTGGTATATAACACCTGCAAAATTAGCAAAAATATATAAAACTTGCAATAAATGCTGGAAATGCAGGGAAAAAGAGGGATCCTTCTTCCACATGTGGTGGGACTGCAGAAAGGTCAAAGGCTTTTGGGAAAGTGTATATAATGAAATGAAAAGTATATTAAGATATAACTTTGGGAAAAAGCCGGAGGCTTTTCTGTTAGGCCTTGCAGGAAGTGATATAAAGAACAATGACAGTAAATTCTTTCAATATGCAACAACGGCTGCAAGGGTCCTATTGGCTCAAAATTGGAAACAACAGAACATACCGACGCTTGAGGAATGGAGAGCAAAACTACTAGAATACGCGGAGATGGACAGATTGACGGGGAAAATTAGATATTTAAAAGACCAAAGGTTCATTGAGGACTGGGGGAAATTTGTGGAATATCTGGAAAATATAAGTGAAGGTCAGATAACGCTAGTTGGGTTTAAAAAAGCTCTGTGAAAAGGTTGGAATATTGTCACCTAGAGAAAAAGAAGGAAAGAGAAAATAATGTCAATATAAGCTAGGATTTGTGTGAATTTGTTAAATTAGGGTATGGATGATTTCAGGGGAAGCTGAAGGAAGTCTTATAGAAAGAAATCTGCGATAACAAGGCGTAAACTGTTTTATTTTCTTGTTTGTTATGATTTAAAAAACAATAAAAATTATGCAGAAAAAACAAAAAAACAAAATAGAAAGCTGCTTCTTATAAAGCATAGCCATTGACTCACTTTTTTGTCTTTGGAAACACAAAAAAAGAGGCAAGAGACAAGACATGGATTCCATTAGGGCCACTTTATTAACTGCATCTTTAGGAATTGATAAAGGGGGAAATGTCTAAATCTTCTATCAGGCTCCTAAACATGCCATGATTAGTTGAGGTCTTCCTTATTAACAGCACCTTTGAGTCCCACAAGTCCAAGTTAATGACACAGGTTTATGTCACAAAGTCACCCATACTTTGCCACATGTTTCACAGAGCCCTGTGACAAGTCACAACAACCAGAATTCACATTTGTGCAACTTAGGCAAAGAAGAAGGGAAGCTGGTTGAAGTCACTTTAGATCCAATGTGGGCTTCTAACCAGCGGCAGAACACATCCACAAATGAAGCCAGAAGAAGCTACAGTACTTTCCCGTGTATAAGACTATGTTTTTTTTACTCTAAAATAAGGTTCAAAATTGTGGCTCGTCTTATACACAGATAGTATCTCCCCCCATTTCCTTAAATTGGAGTCCCCAAAATCAGAGTTCATCTTATACATGGGGGCATCTTATGGACTCAAAAATACAGCAATTGAGAGCCTTTTGGCCCCTCCCAAATGTAGTTCAGATTGGGAAGTAATACTGGCTCTTTAGGAATATCTCAAAGGTTGGGGTTTTGTCAGCCCTTTTTAGACATGAAAATACTTTGATATGGAATCCTCAATTTAGCCAAGGACCCTTTTCAGTTGAAGCAGAAACCACCCTTATTTGCACCATGAGAATATTTTATCTGAATCATCCTAAGCTCTGCCATACATACAGCAAACAAAGCATAATAAATATTATTAAAACTTCAACTAAGAATAGATAAAATAAAGCTCAGTGCACTCTTGCATCCATCTAGGTTTCCCACCTATTCCCATGAAGACATCAAAGAGAGAAGTAGTTCTTATCTCAAAAGTACATCGGCTCAAAGGGGATACCCAGATTCCAAACCTGGTTAAAACCTTTGTTCCATATAATCAGGTCCTCATGAATGTTGAATTCTTTTCCACTGGGAGACCTGGGATCCACCCATCCAACCTTCACTCGAAGAAAAGACTTGTTTGGGAAGGTGACCATGTTCATGATGTCAAATCCACCTCCCATTTCTCCTTTGTTAGTAAAGGACACTGTTTCTCCAGCTGAGTTGTTAAATGAAATTTCAGGAAGAAAATGGTGCAGCTAATTGAAAAAGAAAGATGAAGAGGAAAGAACATAATGGAGGTATTGAACAAAATGCCATGATTCACAAAGATCTTTCTTTATAAGCATTAGTTATGGAGCTTCACTTTAACTAGACCAAGTATAAAAATTACCTGTTTTGACACAGCAGATGGGGACTTCTGGGGAAGGAAGGTGGCGCACTGATGCTTTTTGTCGGCAAGTGATTTATCATACCTTTGAGATACAATTTGGCTATCAAATGCACTCTGAAACATCCATTTTCTACATCAGGAAGCTGAGAAGCTGTCAGCTCCTGGGAACCCAGACAGGGCTGATAGACTTAAGAGCAGATGGCCCAATATATTGTATAGGGCCCTCAAAAGTCTCCCTTTCTCTGAGATGATTACAATGCATGACTGAGAGAAGCTTGTCCACTGATGCAAATTTCCATCTGGTGTATGAGCTATTTCCTGGCTTGAAGAAGTGAATTAATCTGATACATTTGTGCTCAAAGATTTGTAAAGTATTGCCTAACAGAAAGTAGATCAGATGGATATCTTTCTTGAGTGAATATTTTGATTTTTTTTCTTTTATGTTACTGACAAACAGAAAATCAGAAGTCCTTTTATTTTAAATCTTTTTTTTTCCTATTTCTTCATCTTCTTCTCTCCTTTTTTTGGTTTTCCTTTGGTGCTTTCTCTCTGTTATTGTTTTTATTTAGATTATTTTCTCCCATCTTATTGCATTATTTAAAAAACTTTAATAGAATCATATTAAAAAGACAAAGAGAGGGAGAAAGACAGTAGATGGAAGATTTCATATGCATTCAGTAAAAAAAATAAGATAAAAGTATGGAAGGAAATGTTAAAACAAATAATAATAATAATAATAATAATAATAATAATAATAATAATAAATTATTTATACCCTGCCCACTCTGGGAGGCTTCCAACAAAATATTAAAAATGCAATAAAATATCAGACATTAAAAACATCCCTAAACAGGGCTGCCTTCAGAAGTCTCCTAAAAGTCAGGTAGTTGTTTATTTCCTTGACATCTGATGGGAGGGTGTTCCACAGAAGTATTACTTTTGCAAGAAAATTGTAATGAAATATTTTTGTATTACCTGCCAAGGCTGTAGATATTGAAGTTTTAATCTTTCACTGCTCCTCATTACTCTCTGCTTGGATCCAGACAAGTAAATGGCATTCAAAGCATGAGCCACCACATAAACAGCATTGTAGATACTGTAACTATGGCCAGATAGCTCCATTTCAAACAGAGACCTTGGAAGACTGTCCAGGCTCTCCTCCCCAGTACACACTTCATTGGTGTTCATTGGCACATCAAGATTTGGAAATATACAATCAAATGCTTGCTCCCAGAAGACTTTGAAGAAACTGCTCTGGGTCCAGGAAGGGTTTATGCTTTGAAGAAATTCCCTGAATACTAGTAGATTTTGTGAATGAACTGTAAACAATATGGCACCTTGGAAGGGCTGAAAATCCAAAAACTTATTGAATCCTGTTAATATGAAATCAGTCTGAGCTGTCAAGATCCACACCTTTTTAAATGCTATGGTTTCCTTATTTGTTGGGTCTCTCAAAAACACAAGACCTCTCAGTGCTATAATTGTCAGGGATTCTCCATAGACGATAAAGGTAGTGACTTTATTATCTGTGAACACTGCATTCATATTTAATGCTACATCATACATTTCATCCAGGTTATCAAGATGGATTTGATGTGGGATTCTTTGTGTAAAGGCTGAACAAATTCCATTTTGAGAAAGCAATGGCTGGAATTTCTTAATGAAATATTCACCACTGTTATCATTAGGAGCAAAGAGCCCAATCCATGTCCAACCAAAGTGCTTAAGCAAACTGATAATCCCCATGTACTGGTGGGCTTCGTTGGGCACCATGCGATAAAAGGGCAGGAATTGAGTTCTGTCACTCTCCTTCGGAGGAAAGGAACCATATGCCAGCTAAGAAAAATTGTACAGGTGTTATGCAGTTATGTTAAAATAATTCATCCTGTACCATGTGACTTTCCATAGTGGATGGAAGAATAAAATCTCTGTGCAACCCTACACATAGCTTACCTGGGGAATTTTGTAGAGTTCTAATATGTCTACCATATGGAAGGAAGTATCAGAGCCAAGTCCCCCAATGATGGATATGAGGGTTTTCTGTGTGTCACATTTGTAGTTGGGGATGAATCTACCCATTTTGAAGAGGAGGTCGAGTGTAGTGCGGTAGGTCATCCTTGCATCAAAATAGCTGTCATGGATGTGGAAACCAAGTGTGACATTGTGCAAGATGTTGGGATTCTCATTCATTTCTTTCACAGCAAATGCCAAGGCAAGTACATGTTGGTAGAATTTTGTCACCATGCTGCAAATAAAGTAAATGATTTATGAAAATGAATATAGTGTAATACAGTAGTATCTTGGGTTACAGACGCTTCAGGTTACAGACTCCGCTAACCCAGGATGAGAACAGAAATTGCGCCGCGGTGGTAGCAGGACGCCCCATTAGCTAAATTGGTACCTCAGGTTAAGAACAGTTTGAGGTTAAGAATGGACCTCTAGAACGAATTAAGTTCTTAACCGGAGGTACTACTGTATATATCTTATATACCTAACAATTTATATGCTTATATATAAGTTACCTCATATACTTATTCTTTTTCACCATTCTCCTCCTCAATATCTGTACTGCAGAGGAATTGAAAAGACACTTTGTGTGAATTAAAAATAATAATAATGAAGTCACTTCCTGTACCCCTTTGGAAAACGTAAAAGGAAATGTGATACGGAGGAATATTAAGGGCATGTAAGATTCTTACTATGGAACATCGAACAGGTTCAGTGTTGGGTGTTCCCTGAAGAAAACTTCATAGAAAATATAATAGATATGAGAAACTATGCCACCAATGATGAGATCACCTGGCTGGTACCACTCATGCGGAACAGGAATAGGATCATTCACAGGACACCTCATAGTATTAGAGGTATCAGAAACGAGAGGTATGAGAAAGAGCAACACCAACAGTAGGAACATCCTTGCAGTCAGGCTTCCTTCTAAACAGAGACTCTCTTGTGTTCATCCATCCTAGCTGCCTATGAAAAGGCTAGATTGGATGAGGCATGGCTAAATTAACCCAGCCCTATAATAGAAAATGTGCTGCATTTAATCAACATGTAACAAATCCATTCTATGATTACAATAAGTGCTTTGAACACCAGAAATTTAATTGCTAGAACCCTGACTGCCTTTGGCCCCTACCCCAGGTCTCAGTACACAGGGTTAGTTGTTATCGTTTTCAAGCTTGATTGTTGTTTTCTAGCTGTTTCTGGGAAGCATCTGGAGGTTTGATCTGGTGAAGAAATTGCCCTGATTTGGGTAATTGCTGGGTACAATTCTGAATGACTTCATCAGGGTTTTCATTCTGAGTAGCTCTTTTGCTTTTTTTTTTAACTCCTTAGAGGCAGAAAAATGATCAAATGAGTTTTCCATGGGAAGCTGACAACAGGAAACTCAGAGTGAAGTTATTGGGTGAATAGCAGTGCAAAATTTTGAGATAAAGGACACACCCCAACTCCATTTCTTTCCAAAGGAATGGGAGCGAACTCCTTGATATACACTATAGCTAAAGTTTAATAAAGTGAGTCTTGACTCACTTGCAGGAACCCACCATTTTTTTCCTATGCTGGGGAAAAAATACATTTTCGTAGCACTTACATGGGAATTTAAGGAAGGAGGATTCCCCATCATGATCATCAAATTGCCACCCCCCCACACACACATATTTACCCTGCTGCAGAGGGTAGGACCCATGTCAATGGATTCAAATTATAAGAAAGGAGATTCTAACTCTAGGGTTGCCATATTTCAAAAAGTAAAAATCCAGACACAAAAAGTTCTTGAGCTTTTTTAGGGAAATCACCAGTTGGCCCCTCTGCTGCCTCTGAGGAACCCATGCACAATTTCTTATTTTTTTATTTTAAACCCAAAATCCAGGACATTTGCTTTAAAATGTAAATTCTGCCCGGATGGGCATGTAGGAAGTATGGCAACCCTAAACCAAATATCAGGCAGAATGTTCAGACAGAAAGAGCTGTTTGAAGGTGGAACAGATTCCCATGAGAGGCAAAGGGTTTCACTGAAGCATTTTAATGAAAAATTGGATGTTCAGCTTTCAGGGATGCTTTAGCTGTGTTTCCTGCATTGCAGGGGGTTGGATTAGATGACCCACAGAATTCTTCCCAGTTCTAGCATCTCTTGATTTTAGTGGGCAAAGTGGCTCAAATGAAGAAATAAAGAGTACATTTGAAAATCAATCATCACCAAATTAATTTCAGAATAAAAGAGCGAAACAACATAATAGCAAAAAACAACAACATGCCAAAAGCAACATCTGAGTGCCATAAATACATGTGTGCATATTCAGCATTGCAGCAAATTTAACAGGCAAACTTAGCAGTTTCACATGCTCCTGGAAAGTCCTGTCACATGATGTTCCTCACAGTCTTTCTCCTTTAACAACTTCTAATAAGTATTGCCTGCCTATCTCTTGCCCCTATTCCCAACTCTCCATGGCACATGGTATATTTTATAATAATTTTCACACTTGTTTTGGACTTTTATAGTTCCTTCTTTAAAACCTCTTTGGCTGAGTTTATGTGAGGAAATTATAGTGATTTGGAATTATTGCAGGTAGAGATAATAAGTTGCTCCCCCCCCCCCCTTAGAGTGGCACTTTTGGCAATAAGAGGCTGGTATTCTAGTCCTTCCCCAAGTCTCAACACAAGTTGCCTCTGATCATTTGTGGCACACAAATAGATGGCAATTGTCTTTCTGTTTTCCCATGTGAGTCAATGTCAATCAGAGTAAAGCCATTTTCTTTGTGGCTGAAAACCAGAAATCCCAAACCATGATCACAGCCCAACTCCAGTTTCATCTATGTAGTGAAAAATTTTCTACACTTTTTTTTAAAAAAAGTGTAGTCTAGGAAATGATAGTTATACACAAAAGGCTGGTATAAAGGTAAATTAAGCTGGGGAGAAAACCAGTTTGAAACACCATTCCGGAGCAGGGCTATTGCTGGCTGAGAAACCCAAACCTTGTATAAGGAAAAGATGCCTTTAAAATAGAGTTTGAATCCACTGGCGGAGGAAGGTGGGTGTTGGGGGAGTGGGCCGCCCTGGGTGTCATCTGGGCGGTACCATCGCACACCACACCTCAGGGCGTGTGCCACTTCCCGCGCAACCCCAAGATGTGCGCTGCTTACCGCGCACTCCCAGGATGCTTCATGCTTGCTGCACCTGTGCCCAGGAATGTGCTCCTCTACTGTTTGAATGTCTCATGCAAAAGAGGAACACTCTGGAGACATTCTTAGTAATCACCTATACAAAAACCCTTAATATATAACAAATCAAGGAAAGCGTGGTTGCTTCGGAATGGCCAAAATATTGAGGCCTCGGCTGCACAAAATTGGGGCCCCTGGCCAGATGTTCTTGACCCCTTTATCTAAGGTGACAGAACATTTTTGTTTGATTTAATTTAAGAAACGTAAAACTTCCAAAATCCCTCCCGCAAAAGAGTATCACCTTGGAGAATAAACACTTTTATACTAAAACATGTACTATACAGCAATACAGTATATTAAAGAAATAAGATACAGTTTACATCTTTTTCCTTATCAGTTGCTCCCTGTTGTTCAGCTCAGGCCTCAGCACAATGATGTAGCATTTAGGAGCAAAGATACAGCCCAACAATCCAGCGCTGGAGGACAAGATGGAGAAGATCTCCACCACCACCATGGATTTCCCTTTGGTGCTCAGGTATGTGGGAACAAAGGACAGCCAAACACTGCAGAACAGCAACATGCTGAAGGTAATGAACTTGGCTTCATTAAAACTGTCCGGTAATTTACGAGCTGCAAATGCCACAATGAAGCTGGCAATGGCCAGGAGGCCCATATAGCCCAGAACACAGTAAAACAGGGTCACTGAGCCTTCATTACATTGCACAATGGTTTCTTCTGTTAGTGAGTGCATGTCTAGAGCAGGGAATGGGGGAGAGGTCATCAGCCAGCCAGTACAAGTAATCACTTGAATGAGTGAGCCGGAAAGGACAATTGAGTTGGTCAGTCTTTTTCCCACCCACTTTCTCATACTGGAGCCTGGCTTGGTGGCCATGAAAGCTGCAACTACAGTGATGGTTTTCGCCAACACACAGGAAACAGCCACAGAGAAGATGATGCCAAAAGCGGGTTGACGAAGAAGGCAGGTCACTTTCCCAGGTTTTCCTAGGAACAGCAAAGATGAGAGGAAACAGAGCAGGAGGGCGATAAGGAGAATGTAGGTGAGATCCCTGTTGTTGGCTTTGACAATGGGCGTGTCTTTGTGTTGAATAAAAGTTCCTAGCACCAAAGCTGTGATCAGGGAAAAAGAAAGAGCAACTAAGGCTAAGCTGACACCTAAAGGTTCCTCATAAGAAAGAAAGCTTATAATTTTGGGGATGCATCCATTTTTCTTCTTATTTGGATACTGATCTTCTGGGCATCTGAAGCAGTCATCCATATCTGAAAAATAGAATAAAGTCAAACTCCAGTAGCAATTCATGTGTGCCTTTTGTCTATTGTATAACATTTCTGCTGAATCTTACATAGTTTTTTAAAAGTATTTTAAGGAGCCATGCTGTGCACCCAGCAGGGTGGTGGCCTTTGTCCAATGTCACCCAGATGGCAGAGTGAGTGGGACCTTGGTTTTTTGCATTGACAGTTAACTGAGACAAAAATGTATTCTGCTCCCTAATTTAATTATATCCAGGCTAGAATACAATTTGCCTTTCATTTGGTGCCGTAGCCATTTTTAGGCATTCTAAAGCTTTTGTGGGCAGAAAAGCCATTAGGCAGAACCACATCAATAGGGATGTACCATAAAGGGTTTATAAAATGACACGAACAAGGCATGTCCAATCTTGCCGATCTCTCTCTCTCTGACACGCACCCACACACATGCGGTTACCTACTGGGAATCTAGAAGCTTATCTTACCAAAGACAAAGGTCCAACCTTGTTCAACTCTGAAGGGTGCAGAGTGCATCCACAACATCAAGTAGAATGGCACTCAGACATCAAGTGCTGGTTAGAATAAGGACCCTATATTCACCTTAGTACCATGCAATCCCCTCTTGAAAAAGGTAAAGGTAGAGGACCCCTGAAAGTTAAGTCCAGTCATGAAAGACTCTGGGGTTGCTACCTCTCATCTTGCTTTACTGGCCGAGGGAGCCGACGTTTGTCCACAGACAGTTTTTCCGGGTCATGTGGGCAGCATGACTAAGCCACTTGAACAGAGCAGTGCACGGAAATGCTGTTTACCTTCCTGCCAGAGTGCTACCTATTTATCTACTTGCACTTTTTTGGCATGCTTTCTCTTAAGGGTAAGGGGACCCCTGACCCTTAGGTCCAGTCGTGACCGACTCTGGGGTTGCGACGCTCATCTCGCTTTATTGGCCGAGGGAGCTGGCGTACAGCTTCCGGGTCATGTGGCCAGCATGACTAAGCCGCTTCTGGTGAACCAGAGCAGCGCACGGAAATGCCGGTTACCTTCCCGTCGGAGCGGTAACTATTTATCTACTTGGACGTGCTTTCGAACTGCTAGGTTGGCAGGAGCAGGAACCAAACAACGGGAGCTCACCCTGTTGCGGGGGTTCGAACTGCTGACCTTCTGATCAGCAAGTCCTAGGCTCTGTGCTTTAACCCACAGCGCCACCCATGTCCCTTTCTCTTACCTTTCTTTTACCTGAAGCATAATGACTAAATTTCTGGCCTAATTTTACCCATGATGGACGTCTAGGTTGTCCCAGCCACCACATAATTCTCAAATATGCAACTTTCTGTATATTTGTACTACTTGTCAGTTTCTCTTAAATTATGTCTAGAATGAAATCATTTTAGGGGTCTTAATTTCAGATCCACATGCATGGGATTTCACCAGCCTTCTACATTTTTGAAGTTTTTGATGTGAAGTTACTGGAAAGTAGCAATGAAATATTAACACTACTCTGGGCAGGATATTGTGGTTACATGCACATCATATTATTTAAATTCTTTACAACGGATATTTGCTGATCTTGTACAATGAAACCTGTCTACCATTCTGGTTTGAAATCTTCCCTTCTGGACATGGAACACAATCATAGCAGCAAAATTTCTGCCCTTCCTTCCTTTTCTTTTGATTACCAGGGCGGCAGTAGTCATTGCACACAGAAATAGGCATCGCCTGTCAATAAACAGGAAATAATTTCAGAAGTGAGAAACATTTGAAAGTAATGTTCAGCCTCTGAACTTCAGATAAGAAAGTGGACCTCTCTTCACATAAATTGGATGGCTGCTTTGTATAATGAACAGGTATTGGCTTATTTTTGTTAGGAAACCAGAAAAAGAGGCAATACATTTGGCATAGATTAAACTAGGGCCCCTATCACTCTCCTAAACCTGTCAGGATTTGGTAAGCCCTTTTTGATTCACACTGCCTTTGAGTCATCAAACTCCATGAAAGTGAAACAAGTCAACCTGAAAAGACATCCTTCTCTGCCCCACAGGCTTAAGAGGCCCATTGTAGAAGCCTCTTAAATCAGAATTCAGCTGAGAAGCATAACACAATATCTTCTTACATTTAATATACACAGCTGTCAAGTGATGAGAAAGGCAATTCTTAAAATTATGTGGCTCCCACCAGTAACGTGGAAAAGTGTGCCAACCCTACCCCGGCCCCTTTTCTATTGAAACAGAGACCACACCTTCTTCACTCATGAACCAATTTTATCTGGATCATCCTGAGCACTGTCGTACATAGTAAATATTGTTTTAAAATCCATTTCAACTGGAAACATAGATTTGTTTGGCATGTTCATAATTTCATCTACCGCTATCCAAAATATTTCAATGGAAATAGTAATGGTTATTTTGGATAATCTAAATGACCCATATGGAGAATGTGGGGCACAGAAGAAAACCATACTCTCCTGACCTGATTAAAACCACTGTGCCACATGATCTTGTCCTTGTGAATAATGAATTCTTTTCCATCTTCTGCATCAGAATCAACCCATCCAACCTTCACTCGAAGAAAGGACCTGTTTGGGAATGTGACTGTATTCATGATGTCAAATCCACCTCCCATTTCTCTTTGATCAGTAAAGGATACAATTTCTCCCGCTGAGTTGTTAAATGAAATGTCTTGAAGAACAGGGTGGAGCTAATAAAAAAAGAAAAGAGAGTTGAATAGAAAATGATCTAAAGTAGATTTTGAACAAAATGCCATGGTTTACAGAAACCCTTCTTTATGAATCTTATTTAGGTATAGTAAAATAGTTTCAGCTAACAAAGAATATGTGTGAAAAATCAGCATTTTTGACACAACAGATGGAGACTTTATTATGCATTCACTGAACCCATAATATTATTTCTGTCAACATGTACGCAATTTAAAATGTGCACATTAATCCTTTTTCAGTAAATAAGATTTGGAATAGCATTTCAACAGCACTTTTGGATCAGAATGCAATAGAGTTGTGTGTGTGTGTGTGTGTGTGTGTGTGTTTGTGTATAAATATGATAAAGAGCCTAAATAAATGCTATTTCCACAGGCTGAAAGCAGCATAGTGTTGGACATTATAACTGAACTTGTTATTCCAAAACATAACAAAAAAATACAATTTTCCCATAAATGTGTTAGGCTGGTCTACATTCTTTCATAAGTTACTGAAATCATAGCTACTATGCACCAAATTTTCTCAGTCCATTCAGATATATTAGGAGAAATGCTACTTTCCCCCATTTTTAGCAATATTGCTATCCACAAAAGTAATAAAATTGCATAGTATGACTTTATTATGTTCTGGAACAACATATTTTACATAACCAAGCAGAAATATTTTAGGTTCCAAGGGTATGTAAAATCTTCTTTTGTATTAATACATATATAATAGCTTTTTTTCTCTTCAGAAGTTAAAAATGCATTGACTAAGGTATTCAATGCCATTTAACAGCATGTGTGGATGAAAAGTATGATTAAGTCTGCTTCAGTCCTATTTTTCTAGAAAAAGAGGTGCCGGAACTCACCATGAACTCCTCCCTCTTTCTCTTAGAATGGAAACGACACCCATCTGAGAGGTGTCAAATCTCACCTGAGATGTTCTTGAACCCACCTGAGACATGCCGGAACTGAATGTCCGTGAGTTCCCCTGAAAAAAGCTGTGGTCTACTGGCCTTAAACTGTCAGGCGGCATTGTTGCTTGGTCAAAGTCCCACATCATCGGTCCTGTACTAATCTATTCATGAAAACAGTATATTTTGTTTTTCTTCATTTTGAAAGCATTACCTGCCAAGGCTCCAGATCTTGAAGTTTTAATCTTTCACTTCTCCCCGTTGCTCTCTGCTTGGATCTTGGAGAGTAAATTTTCTGCAAGGCATGAGCCACAGTATAGACACCATTGTAAATGCTGTAGCTGTGACCAGTCATGGCCATTTCAAATAGAGACCTTGGAAGACTCTGCAACCTCTCCTCCCCGGTACACATGTCATTGACCTCCACTGGTGCATTGAGATTTGGAAATACACAGTCAAATGTTTGCTCCCAGAATTTCTTGAAAAAACCATCTCTCTGGGTCCAAGGCGGCTTTAAACTCTCAAGAAATTCTTGGAATGCCAGAAGGTTTTGTGAGTGAATTGTGAAGGAAATGGCACCTTGGAAGAGCAGAACATTCCAAAACTTAATAAGACCCATAGATATGAAATCACTCTGGGCTGTAAAGATCCATACCTTTATAAATGGTGTGTTTTTCTTATTTGTAGGATCTGGCAGAAATATAATAGCTCTCAGTGCTATAATTGCTAGAGATTCTCCATAAACAATAAATGTAGTGACTTTATTATCTCTGATTCGTACATACATATTTAAAGCTATATCATGCATTTCATCCACATTATCAACGTGGAGTTGTTTTGGGATTCTTTGTGTGAAGGCTGAGCAAATGCCATTTTCAGAAAGTAATGGCTCCAGAATCTGCAAGAAATGTTCTCCACTGTTATCATTCAGAGCAAGGAGTCCAATCCACGTCCATCCAAAATGCTTAAGCAAGTGGATAATCCCCACAAATTGTTGGGCTTCATTGGGCACCATGCGGTAAAAGGAAGGAACCTGATTTGCATCAATCTCCGCTGGGGGAAATGAACCATATGCAAACTGAAAGAAAATGTGAATATAATCTCAAATTATATGGAAAACATTCATCCTGTAGCATTTGGCTTTTTCTTCAACAAATTCTAAGCTTTCTTTTTTTCCCTAATTGAACATTTTTATTTGAGCTGTGACTAGATCAGTTTCACATCCCTAGAAATAAAACAGACTAGAATACTTCCCTATAGGCCTGCTCTGTGTAGAACAAACATGGAAGCAACCCAAAGAAGGAGGAAGAAAATATTCCAATTCTCCCCTTTGTACCTCTTACCTGTGGAATCTTGTAGACACCTAATGTGTCTGCCATATGGAAGGTGGTATCATGGCCAAGTCCCCCAATGGTGGATATGAGGTTTTTTTGGGTGTCACATTTGTAGTTGGGGACAAATGTCCTCATTTTGAAGAGGAGGTCTAGAGTTGTACGGTAGGTCATCCTTGCATCATAATAGCTGTCATAGATGTGGAAGCCAAGTGTGATGTTGGGCAAGATGTTGGGATTCTCATTGACTTCTTTCACAGCAAATGCCAATGCAAGGACATGCTGATAAAATTTTGGCACCATACTACAAATAAAGTAAATTATTTACAAATATGAATTTAATACAATATTGGACATCTTCTGCTTCAAACTCAAAGGATAATATTGCATTTGTTATTAACACACCTAAGTGAATAAAAACTATGTCCTCAAAAGAAAATACATGACTGATCAGGGCATTACTACTTTGTATGGCTCTCTCACACACCTGCTGTTCTTCTATTGCTTGAGATTTCCCTCACAGTCGATCAATGAAAAAATAAAACTAATCTGCTTGTCCTAAAGTAGATGAGAACTTCATTTAACTGAAGAAATATGTTCTGTACTGTGAACATGGCAATGTAATAAATACTTATATGAAAGTATAGTTGAATTCAGTGAAGCTTGATTCTCAGCATAGAATTGGGATAAGGTCAAGAAAGAGTCTTGCACATCAGAACCACAGCTTTGAGGTGCGCAGTCCACAGTAAACACAGTCCTCAAGTAATTAAAACCCAGCACACACTGAAACTTTAAAACATCTTGAATATGAGGTAGTGAAATATAATACTCTTTTAAAGGACAAGGAAGCTTTGGAGATATTGAAGGACAGTGTATGATAGAGCTCTAGTTTTTTAATTTCTCTGCAATGTAACCTTATCTCTTTATTCATATTTTCACCCTTCTCTTCCCCACAAATACCCTTGGAGTAAATGTAGCTTTGAAACATCATTGATAAGACAAGCCCTCCCTTTAGGATTCCTGCCTGAAAGACATGAGACAAAGGGAAAGGCAACCCAGAGGGGGAATGGAAAATTCTTACGATGAAACATCAAACAGGTTCTGCGATGGGTGTTCCTTGAAGAAAACATCAAAGAAAATGTAACAGTTCTGAGACACAATCCCACCAATGATGAGGTCACCTGGCTGGTACCACTCATGCGGAACAGGAAAAGGATTATTCCTGGGGCACCAGGTAGAATTAGAGCTATTAGAAACCGGAGTGATTTGAAATAGCATCACCAATAGTAGCAACATCCTAGCAGCCTGGCTTGTCTCAGAGTTTTATTCTGCTGTGTGCATCCATAGCAGCTACCTTTAAAGAGGCTACATTCAATTATGCCTGGCTCAGTCAATGCAGCTCTATGAGGGACGTTATGAGCTGTATTTAAACAAAGTGATACAAATGCATTCCTTAAGTGATAACAGAGATTATATTGTCATAAATTGAATTGATAAAGCCCTGCCTGTCATTAGCCCCTACAGTATTTCTCCATAGGTCATGGGCTTATTTTTAATCATGCTCAGGCTTGCTTGTTGATTGTTTCCTTGTTCCTTCAGGAAACCATCTGGAGGTTTAACCTGGTGAGAGAAAGATGCAACAATTAATTAATTGCAGAATAGGAGTACAGTGCTACCTTGGGTTACAGATGCTTCAGTTTATAGACTCCACTAACCCAGAAATAGTACCTCAGGTAAAGAACTTTACTTCAGAATGAGAACAGAAATCACGTGGTGGTGGTGCGGCGGCAGCGGGAGGCCCCATTGGCTAAAGTGGTACCTCAGGTTAAGAACAGTTTCAGGTTAAGAACAGACCTCCAGAACGAATTAAGTTATTAACTGGAGGTACCACTTTATTAATTACTTATTCAGAGTTTGGAGTCTGAGTGACACTTTCCCTTTTTTACTCCCAGTTCTGTTCCTTATAGCCAAAAAAGTGACAGAAACATATTCCCTTGGTGAGCTAACAGCAAAAGGAAGCTCCGAGTGAAGACACTGGTTTTGGGATGCAAAGCAGCAGTGCTGTATTTTGAGATTAAAGCTAGTTCTCAAAACAAATTAAATTGGGAAAGCATTTTGGGGGCATGCTGTTGTATGAAAGCACAGCACCAAAACCACACAAGATCCTGGCATCCCAAAATGTGTGTTTTGGAGTGCCGTGCTCTTTAATGGGTCACATAAATTTCCATGGAAGCATGGCCCCAGAAGATGTGCATTCTGGTTTTGGTTAGCCTTTTAAGGTGCCATAAGACTCCATGCTGATCTTGTTCTACTATGTTGTTTTTGCTAATTATAGCATTTAATTTTAAGTTTGCTAAAGGCTAAGGAGTAAACCCTACACAAATCCAAACTGGAGTCCCCAAGATGGTTGGATGGTGCCTTGTATGCCTCCTTCTTGCATCTTCTGCAGTCAAGCTGGTGCCAAACTTATGGCTCTGCTTTTCTTTGGGCCCATAAGTGAGGCTGAGAGGGAGGGGTTCTTGTCTTCTGGGAAGCCCAGGACCTCCACATACCCTGCCCAGGCTTGTGCCCCACAGAGGAAAATTTGGTTCTGCTAACACAGTGGTTCGACTTCACCTCTGGAAGTGCACTCCATTGTCTCTTGAGACGGATGGAAGACAACAATATCTTAGGCTGATATATATATATATATATATATATATATATATATATATATATATACAGTAAAATTAGTTTAATCATAGTTACTAAGGACCAAATTTTCTCAATCCATTCAGTTATAGCAGGTGATATGCCCCCCCCCATTTTTTTTTAGCTATTATACTAATAGCAGCAGTTATAACTGGAGCCTTTCGTAACATTTTTGTAAGATTCACAGTTATTGTGAATGCCTAACATTGACAGGCAGAACCCGGGGGGGGGGGGAATGAGATGGTTCATCACCCTTTTTAAGCAGGTGCGATAACACAGAGTGCTCCAGTAAAGGGGTCTGGATGGAAGATTCTGTCCTGAACCCCAACTGGGGAGCAGTTTGGTCATAGAACTTTAAATGGTGGATGGGGGCAGCTTGACTCCAACCCAGGCATGACCCTGTTCAACATCAACTTTCAACCAGAAGACGCATAGACAATGCCTAAGTCTACCTATATTCATAATCAATAAAGTTGTGGCCATTTTCAACTCCAGGATATTGTTTCTGTTTTCCCATATATCTCCACTCTGTGCAATATCTAATATCAATAGATAGGGAGTGGTTTAAATACAGCAGGGGAGGGCAGGCACCATCTCGCCCTCAGGATTGTGGGTGCCTGCAGCCACATGGGCGTGCAATGTCACACAGCCAATGAGTCATCCTTTTCTGCATGGAGGGATAACTTCAAGTCACAAGGCTGTGTGCAGTGCTTAAAATTTCTTTCTGGCCCTCAGAACTGTCCCCCCGATTCATATCCTGAGTTTTTGCCTGCATGGAATATATCCTTGAACTGTGATGGTGTCTTCTGATGGTCTGAATGGGAAGAGAGAGGAGTGTGTGAGTGAGAGGGTAGAAATCAGGCACTATAAATTAGTAAAAATTGCTTTAAGTATTCTGACCAGTTTCACCTCTGATTCCACCCACCCTGGTGATTGGCCTTCAGAAGGGAATTCAGTCCCCACACTGAAAGGTTTGCCATTCCTCCAGTTCAGCAATACCTTCTGTTGGTTCATGCAAGTGAGTCAAGCTACTAAACAAAACCAAAAACACCTGTATAGAGTAGCCTTGATTCCCAATCGGTTGGAGAGAAACAGTGTTGGGAAATGGCCTTTATCTAAAAATTTAGCAATGACTTCACTCTGAGTTTCCTGTCATCAGTTTAGCATGGAAATGTCATTTTCTTTTTATGCCTCTAAGGATCAGAACTATGAGTAAAAAAAAAAAGCAAAAGAGCCGCTCAGAATGAAAACAATGACAAAGTCATTCATAATCGTACCCAGCAATTTCCCAAATCAGGGCAATTTCTTCACAGGATCAAACCTCCAGATGCTTCCTAGAAGCCGAAAGAAAACAACAAGCAAGTCTGAAAGTGCTTATAACTAGTCCTGTGTATTGAGACTGGGGATGGGGCCAGAGGCAGTCAGGGCTCTAGCAATTAAATTTCTGATGTTGAAATCTCTGATTGTATTCAAAGAATGCCTTTTTAACATGTTGATTAAATGCAGCACACATTCTCTATTGTAGGGGTGGGTTAATAGGCCGATCGCGGCACTGCCGAACAATCCTCCCAGCGGGGGGCTGATCTGACTCCTGCCGGGAGGATCACGCCAGCACAGCACTATCCACCCGGGGGGGGCATTTTGTCACCCCTCTCTTGTATGACACCCGGGGCGCCACACTCCCACTGCACCCACCTCCCTACACCCATGTTAACAGGGCCATGTATCATCCAATCTAGACATTTCTAAGACAGCTAAGATGGAGGAACACAAGATAGTCTGCATTCAGAAGGAATCTTGGCAGCCAGGATGTTGCTTCTGTTGGTGTTGGTGTTTCTAATACTTCCCATTTCTGATAGCTCTAATACTATGAGGTGCCCTGTGAATGATCCTATCCCTGTTCCACATGAGTGGTACCAGCCAGGTGACTTCATCATTGGTGGCAGTGTTACTCATATTTATTACATTTTCTATGAACTTTTCTTTAAGGAACACTCAACACAGAACTCTTCTATGCCCTTAACATTCCTCCATATGACATTTCCTTTTCGTTTTCTAATGGGGTACAGAAAGAGACTTCATATTTTTTGTTTTGATTTGTTTTGTTCACATAAACTTTATTTACAATTCCTCTGCAGTACAGATATTGCAGAGGAGAATGGTAGATACATTAAATCTCCACAAGATTCCCCAGGTAAGATATATGGCATATAGGAATGTTTTTCTTCTTTTCTGAGCTGTATACAATGTTTTCTTCTACTTAGAGTAGACCCATTAGGTAATATTTATTTTATAGTTCCACTCAGAACATGGATGTGTAGCCACAGTTGGGGAACACCTGAACTAAGCTCCTCAGACATACAGTGCTACCTCAGGTTAAGTACTTAATTCGTTCCGGAGGTCCGTTCTTAACCTGAAAATGTTCTTAACCTGAAGCACCACTTTAGCTAATGGGGCCTCCCACTGCTGCTGTGCCACCGGAGCACAATTTCTGTTCTCATCCTGAAGCAAAGTACTTAACCCAAGATACTATTTATGGGTTAGCGGTGTCTGTAACCTGAAGCATATGTAACCTGAAGTACCACTGTACATCTTATTTCTGTAAAGCAGCATAGCAGTAAGCAAGCCATATGTCCCCAGAACATTATGTCATAATGCAGGGAATCATCTGAGCCAGGTTTCAGTGATTTGGGTAACCTGAGGTTAGTGTTCTGGGAAGAGAGAACATATCTTACTACATATCCATATGTTGCTTTCCAAAATAAAAAGAATTGTCATTGTTGCACAACAAGATCCACATTTACTTCCTATAAAATTAGTTGTCTTAGAAATAAGTGGCTGAGAAGGTCGAGTACCCTTGGGCACAGTGACCCTACATGGGCTTTCTGTCAATCATTTAAAAGAATGTCTGTGAACTGGTGAGGCTCAGAAAGTGCATTGGAGAGGAAGGGGAAAGATCCCTACTATGGAACCTGAAACATATTCAGTGAAAGGTGTTTCTCGAAGTCCACTTCAAAGAATACATAATACATCTGAGAAATAATCCCACCAATGAGAGGGGTCACCTGGATGATACCACTCATGTGGAACAGGGAAAGGATCATTTCTGGGGCACCTGAGAGTATTTGCTTTAGACACAACAGGAGTTAGGAGAAGCAACAACGATAATGGCCACAACATCCTAGCATCAAGGCTAGTTCTCTCTAAATGCAAACTCTCCTGTGTCCATCCATAAAAGCTACTTGGCTAAAGCAGCCTGCAGTGGATGTTGTCTGGCTCTGTCAAAACAACCCCAGAAAAGGCATCTGCAATACATATTTTTTAAAATCAAAGGTTAGCAAATAAATGCCTTGAATACTAGCTGCGTTTTTGCGTGCTGAGGTCCCCAAGACACCCCAAACCCAATAACTCAAACTTCACACATTATTTTTGTTTAAGGTTTTTGGCATAATTTTGGCCACAACTTTATTATCAATACAAATTGTGAGTGGTTGCTTAGGCATTGGTTAGACTATCTGTCCTCCCCGCCTTGGGGACAGCCCTGACTCCGTAGTCAGTGCGGAAGAGCAAGATCAGGGTCAACTGGAGCTGCGAAACAGACCCTCAGCTAATCCCCGCATGCTCCTTGGAACTTACACGGCCCGCACCCTGCACCAAGGGTTTGGACGAAGGGGATGGTAAGTTCCAGAATTCCTTTAACGGAATACCCGTGCAGCATTGGAGGGGCAGGCCCAGCCTATCCATACCCCTCCACCAACCAATTTTAACCAATGCCTAACCGCCAACCTTACAAGTTGTGACGATTTGCTACGCAGTAGGCAAAACCCAATTGGCACACACTAATCAGCCAAGAGGTAAATTCCTACTGGGCCCCCGCACCAAGGCGAACGACCCCATGACAGGCATAGCAAGGTCAAGCGAAGCCCAACAAGGGAGGGCGGGCGGGAGATCCGATGTCCACAGCAAAAGAGAAAGAGAAAGCTGTGGACCTTGCTTAAATAGCCACTGACCCCACCCCTAAGTTTGCAACATCAACTTTCCCCAGATAACCAGATCCTCCCATCTAAACAAGCCCTGGCTTTAACTTGCCTAGCAATCATGGGGTGCCTTGTATAGCCCCATCCGCAACCCGTGCTCTCCTTTTAGTGAGAACACGCTTTGCGTGCTGAGGTCCCCAAGACACCCCAAACCCAATAACTCAAACTTCACACATTATTTTTGTTTAAGGTTTTTGGCATAATTTTGGCCACAACTTTATTATCAATACAAATTGTGAGTGGTTGCTTAGGCATTGGTTAGACTATCTGTCCTCCCCGCCTTGGGGACAGCCCTGACTCCGTAGTCAGTGCGGAAGAGCAAGATCAGGGTCAACTGGAGCTGCGAAACAGACCCTCAGCTAATCCCCGCATGCTCCTTGGAACTTACACGGCCCGCACCCTGCACCAAGGGTTTGGACGAAGGGGATGGTAAGTTCCAGAATTCCTTTAACGGAATACCCGTGCAGCATTGGAGGGGCAGGCCCAGCCTATCCATACCCCTCCACCAACCAATTTTAACCAATGCCTAACCGCCACCCGAGCCCTTTACGCTCGCCGCCAACCACTCACAGACTAAACCACACCCTCAACTTGGACACCACTGCATCCAACCAGACATCATTCCCCAACGGGGAAAGATGCACCCCATCATCCCTGAATAATTCAGAGGCCTTGAACGAAATCAGAGGGTGAGGAATCACAAATCCGCCCAAACCAACCACCAATTTGCTTGCCGCGGAATTAATCCGCTTCCTAACTCTTTCGGTGGCCGCCGGGCAAGGGCTACCCCTCCAAATGCGGCGTTTCAGCAGCTGCGACCAAATTAGTGTGGTTGAAGGCACCAAGGCCGCCAAATCCCTCAAGTCCAGTAATATGGCAGCACGCAGCCCAAAGCAGGAAGAGGAAACCATATCATTCTCCCCCAGCTGCACCACTATCGCTGTAGGGGGGCCAGCGTGGAGGACCCGTCTGTGCATGAGAGGCAATAATTCTCTCCACTGCATCCCTCGTCTGGAAATCCAGGACACCTGCACGTGCTGCGGAAGGCCCAAGCCAGCTCCCAGACCAGATTGACGAGCTCTGACAGCGGCCCAGTGCACAATGCTGTGTCCCACTATCCAAATACGGATAGCGGCCAGACCTAGGGTTAAAACACAAAAATGTCAGTACACACACCACCATTATTTCCTCGCATATACTTTGAATGCATCCGATCTCCAACGACCCAGGTCCTTTATCCTCCTTGCAGACAAACCCCAATGGGCAGCTGTCGTTGCGGCACCAATACGGAAGGAGTGAGGAGCAAATTCCGATGCTTTGCGGCCGCAGGCCACTACCACCTTGCGCATCACCTTAGTGAACTGATGCCGGACTAAAGGGTGCCCATTTTCATGAATAAACAAAGGCCCCTCGCCTGCCGGCCGCAAGGACAAGTATCTCTTAAGATCCTTTACGGGGCAAGGACCCTTCTCTCCCGTTGCCGAGAGCCGAATGACGGCTCCCCTACCCACCTGGTCGGTCTTCGAATTCCTGATATGCACCCTCAGGTCCGACTATGACATGCTCACGTCCTGCAACAGCAAACCCCTGGAACCTCCATCCCGTTTTTGCTCCAGGACCACCTCGCCTACCCTCAGTGCCCCAAAGAATGCCAAGGAAAAGGCTGCTGAAAATAGACGGGCCTCAAACTTGGACCAACAGATGCTCCGCAGTTTACTGCGCATCTGTATCAGCAACTCAAAAGTGATGGGACTTCTGGGAACAGTCCTCGATGGGGTGAGCCGTCCCCATCCCTCCAATGCCCGGCGCACCACAAACTTCCCACATGGGTCCTTGTCAAAAGTGGCCCTGCTAAAGAAAGAAATTGCTGCCGAGTGAAGTCGCAGGGTCCTAGCCGCCCGGCGCATCTGGAACAAATGTGCCAGATACTTAAGCACCTGGGCAGTAGAATGAGGGGTGATGACCGCCCCCGCCGATTGGCCATTAAAGGACAGAAAATCAGCCCAGGCCTTCTTATAGGACCTTAGCGTGGAAGGGGCGACTGATGCTGCTACTCCCTGTGAAACTAAGTGTTGCCAAGGTTCCAGAGATGATCCGGGAAAATCTCCGGACGGTCTCGAGCCTCTGGCGCCAATGACCTGAATCGTTCCATCTGAAAACGGGACAGAGCATCAGCAATCTCGTTAGAAATACCCGGAACGAAGCGAGCAGAAAATACAATATTAAAACGCAGACAGTGCAAAACAAACACCCGAAGCAAGGCCGAAACCCTAGACGACCGGGATGACTGCTTAGCTAAAACAGTCACTACTGCCTGGTTATCGGACCAAAAACAAACCCGATGGTCCTTAAAATGCTCGACCCACAAGTGTACCGCAACAACTATGGGGAAAAACTCAAGAAATGTCAGGTCTCGAGTTATCGCTTCCCCACACCAAGCCTGGGGCCAAGGTTCAGCACACCACCTGCCGTCCCAAAACAAACCAAACCCCAGTGACCCTGCCGTGTCCGAATGCACTTGAAAATCATTGTGGAGGTTCAAAGTGTCCTGCCACAGTGATACGCCATTAAATTCTTCCAGGAATTCCAGCCACACACGGAGGTCGGCTTGCACTTGGGCGGACAAACGAACCCTATGATGCGGTGCCTGCAGCCCCGAGGTAAGTTTGGCCAGGCGAGAGCAGAACGGGCGCCCCGGCGCCACCACCCTGCAAGCAAAGTTTAAATGACCTAGCAACGACTGAAGCTGTCGCAAGGTAACCTTCCTCAATGGGAGCAGTTCTTCAATGACCTTCCTTAAAGCAACTAACTTATCTGGCGGCAAACTAGAGGTTTGGGCCACGGTATCCAACAAGATACCCAAATAGGTAAGTTGCGTAGTGGGACCCTCAGTTTTCTCTGCCGCTAATGGAACCCCCAGGTCTTCAGCCAGGGACGCAAAGGCACGCAGCAGAACCACGCAATTCCCCGTGTCCCTCGCGGAGGCCAGTAAAAAGTCATCCAAATAATGCGTAACCCCGCCCAAACCGGTTCTATCGCGCAAGGCCCATTCCAGGAATGAGCTGAAACACTCAAAAGCCGCACAAGCTACCGAGCAGCCCATGGGCATAGCCTTATCAAAATAGAATCCCCCGTCAAACTGAAAACCCAGCAGCCAGAAATCCTCAGGATGAATTGGCAACAAACGAAAAGCCGACTCAATGTCGCACTTGGCCAATAGGGCACCAGGCCCAAACTTCCTTATCATCTTGATCGCATGATCAAGAGAGGCATACTTCACCGAACAGAGCTCCGGGGGAATTACGTCGTTAACCGACGTACCATTAGGATGAGAGAGGTTATGAATTAGGCGAAACTCCCCCGGGGCCTTCTTGGGAACTATTCCCAAGGGTGAAATGTGCAAATTAGGAAAGGGGGGGGGTGGCGAAAGGACCAGCCATACGACGTAAAGCCAGCTCCTTTTCAATTTTCTTACGCGCCACACCAGGCATGTCCTTAACGGATTTCTGGTTCCTAGGATTCTGGGCTACAGGGGCCACGACCACTGGGATCCTAAATCCCAGCGAAAAACCATTACTCAAATACGACGCTGACTCTCTGTCTGGGTAAGATTCCAGTAACGCCAGTAACGGCTGTAGCCGAACCGGAGTATAGGCCAAAGAAAAGATATCACTTTCCTGCTCCGGGAACAGGAGGCTGGGCAGGGACCTTGGGGGGCTGCTGGGAGCCCCCTCCCCTGCGAAAGGGCCGCCTGGCCGCGGAGCAAGCAGAAGCCGAGTGGCTCCCAGAGCATTTGTCACAAAGGTGTGCGAATTTACAGGCTTGACGTTGGCAAATGCCCTTATTAAAGTCCCAGCAGAACCACTTGCGCCCAACTTTTTGGGTGGCAGGCTTGAATTTTTGCAACTCAGAAGCCTTCTTCTCAATACGTGGTGCCACATAAGTGGTCCACACATCCAAGTCCTTCCTGTCCCAGCGGGCCGTCGGTATCTTGGCCGCCCTACGCCTAAAGTTCTGGTCATATGATAATGCAGCAGTCTCGCCAGCCATCGTAAAAGCTGAACGGACAATAGACAGATAAACCCAGAGGTGCAGAGACCTCTTGGGATACGCTGCAGAAATCACACCAGCAAAAACCTGGAAACTATCCATCCAACGTTCAAAAGTCCTGTCAGCCTTTGCTACAATTGTCCGTCTTTTGGGAACGGAAAGGCCCTTGTCCAGCGGCTCCCGACCATCAAGCGGAGGAGCCAAGCTGAAAATATCCACGTAGCGGCCATCCAGAATCCTAGACCGCAATTTGGAAGACAAGTGGGCACCAGGAATAATATCCCTAGCAGAATTGGTGGAGACTCTTACGTCAGGCACCAGGACCCCTTCTCGACACTCCTGTACGGCGCCATACCTGGCCCTATGAGAATTTGCCCTACGCTCCCAAACCCACTTTGGCAGCCCCGACGACTCCCCGTAGCCCCAGTAAAGCTTAAGGGGGGCCCCCTCATCATTGCTAGAGCTGATGGAGGAAGTACCTGAAGTGGAGGACGATGTGTCCCTCCGTCTCTTCTTAGAGTGCCTCCTGGAGCCCCTTTTTCGGCGACGATGCCCACCGGAAGAGGACCTTGGAGGAAGAGGAAGACTGTCTTCAATCGAAGAATCTGACGCTTCACCCTGTTGCACTGCACCTGGGGCTGACTGAACAGAGACAACTTGTGAATGAACTGGATTAGAATGCCCCAGCGCTGGGGGCCGTACAGGTGAGCCCCGTACAGCGCGGCCCCGGGTCGATGCGCTTCTTCTGGCGCCGACCCTGGCACGACCACGGCCCCTAGGCACTGCATCCTGCGATACAGGCAGCACCGAAGGTTGGACCTGCGGAGCATCAGGTAAGCCAACTCCGGCTAACAGTGGCTCCCCTTCTTCACTAGATGATGATGCAGGAGAGGAAACATCCACCGGGGGAGGCGGGAATGCTGATGACGTTGACGGGGTCGAGCAACGGTGTAGCAGGCCATCCATCTCCGCCTCTACCCTTGCCAGTGTCACCGGGTCGCCAGACAAACTTGAAACCATAGCCTGGATGCGTTTCAAGGACTGACCAGGCTGCGGAGATCGCAAGGCCTGGGATGGGCCTTTTATAGGCCGCTTCGAGGAGCGGGCAGGAACAGGCCTTCCTGCTGCCTTCTTAGGAGCCATTCCTACTACTGGTGAGAAAAGAAAAGAAAATAAAATTAAGTAGGAAAAAAAAAAAAAAAAACCAACTAAGTTCTTTAAGACGCTAGAATCTGCAAGAAAATGAAGCAGAATGAATTAAATAGTTAATTAAAACTAAGACCTAGACTATAAAATGATGCACCAGTAGACAGGAGGCAACCCCTTGCTTACAGATTATGCAACAGATCGGTAACCCAGGAGCAGCTGGGAAGAGCACCAGCCACCAAATCAGAAGCTGTCCAATACGGAAACAGACCACAACCTTGTGCTCTTTACCAGCACACACACCTACACTAGCCGTCCAGGCTGCGTGCAATTGAAGAAATTAATTGCCTGCAAACATATCAACTGCCACAAGAGGTCGCAGTAGTACCAATTATACTCAGCCTAGGATAAAGCAACCACCAGGCCCTGCAATTACTAGGCCTGAACGCTAGAGGCCGCCACGTGGCCGAGAGGAATCAAAATGGCGCTCCCGCCTAATGAGGCTGCAAAATGGAGGCCTCACAGCTCTCCGCTCAAATCAATGCACCTCTGGGGACAACCAGCGGCACCCAGCCCCCCAGCAACACCAGGCCGGCCTCCCAGGGCCTGCTACAGGGCAAGGTAAGCCACCCCTAGCCAGGCAGCCAGCCGCAGGGAAGCAAAGGCCCTGAATAGTGTTTTCGCGGGGGGGGGGAGGGGGGGAGGAAAAAAGGCCCGAAAACACAGGCCGCGGCACGTCGCGGCGCGAGCGCGCCCACCCCCCCACAAAGCGCGCACCCCCGGCTCTTGAAAGCCGCCCAGGAGGCCTACTCCGGCACCAACAGAAGCCTGTGGGGAAGGGAGAAGCAAGGACAAACTGAGAAGAAATGTTCCCTTGACTGGGGATCGACCCTGCAAGAGGGCAGGGGAATTGAGGGAAGCCCTCCCCACACGGCCCCTGGGCCCAGGCCGAGCACCCCCCCCCCCCGACTAAATTAAAGGGAATTAAAACAAACAGGAAAATTAAATAAAGTGGGGAAGGATCTTTCAGCAACAAATTAAAGAAAGAGGAGAAAATGGAGGAAGAAAAACAAAGGGAAAAGGTATACGACCCAAACTTCTGCTGTAGTCACTCAGAGATCCGATGAGATCCGATGTCCACAGCAAAAGAGAAAGAGAAAGCTGTGGACCTTGCTTAAATAGCCACTGACCCCACCCCTAAGTTTGCAACATCAACTTTCCCCAGATAACCAGATCCTCCCATCTAAACAAGCCCTGGCTTTAACTTGCCTAGCAATCATGGGGTGCCTTGTATAGCCCCATCCGCAACCCGTGCTCTCCTTTTAGTGAGAACACGCTTTCCAACATTTCAATTTCAGTTGTCTCCAATGATATTAAATGGCTGTGTGGGTCTGAAATCCAAGTCCCTCCTGCCTCTTTCCTCTCAACTTTCTAAAGTCCAAGGGGGATATTTGTAAGCACTTCCAGGCTTGCTTATGGTGGCACCTAGAAAATGTTTAGATCTTTTGGCCAGGTGAACTAATTACAGGGCTTGGGATAATTGCAAGGGAAGATAATTACTTCATCTGAGTTTTGGCTCTGAGTAGCAATTTTGCTCCCCGCCCCTCCACATCGGACCACAAGTCTCTTATGATGTTTTGTGACAGAAAAAGTTTTTCATGGTAAGCAAACAGCAGGAGAAGACCCCTGCCTTTGGGGAAATAAAGCATGAGATCCAACGCTTGAAAAAAGGCCACTACTGAACTCCAGTTTTTGTAGGCTCCTAAAGTCAACATTTATCTATACAATGCAACTGTAGCTAAATTTTTGAGTAGAATATAGTATTAGAGGAGAAGGGATCCTTAATCTAATTCAAAACAGTGCCTAGGATTTGGTATGAGATGGGACAGTGTTGCATTATTTAACTGTTGTTTTGATTTGTGGCTACCTGAGTACTCTTTATTAAAGGGCAGCACATATATACAATTTAAATTAATGAATAAACAAATAAATAAAATGAAGCAATGTTGAACCCTCTTGAGATTAAATTCAGCACATATGTCCATGGAAAATTGTCCAGAAAGACAGAGATGGTTATTGCAAAATAAATAAAATGTAATATGTAATTAGTTAAGCTGAGGCTGGAGGGAAGAGTTGATTTTTTTGTTCATCTGTGGAGTCTTTCATCTGTTTTCTTTTTTCTTCATATAATTTTTTTTGGTTTTCCATTGATTATACATATATACAGTCTAGATTACATAAGTTGCATATAACATAGCTGTTACAAGACTCATATATATAGTACACAGTTATTTTGGGCTCCGCCGAGCCTCAGAATTCCCTTCACTTCATTGGTAAATATCAGATAATTTCTAAAGTTATGTGTTTTATCTCCTTTACATATATGCCAAACACTGTTAGAGTTGTTCCAACCCTGCCAGAGTCATCGAAGTTCTATACTTATCTCTTATATACGTCAGATATTTGTTCCAATTTTCATGAAACTTCTGGTCATCCTGGTCTCTTAGTCTTCCTGTTATTCTAGCTAGTTCAGCATAATTTATCATCTTGATCTGCCAGTCATTTATAGTAGGTATTATTTCCATTTTCCAGCTTTGAGCTAACATAGTTCTAGCGGCCGTTGTGGCATATAGAAACAGATTTTTGTCCTCTTTTTTGATTTCCTTGCCAACTATTCCTAGCAGGAAAGCTTCAGGCTTTTTGGGAAAAATATACTTAATTTATTTTTTTCGTTGTAAATCAGTTCCCAAAAGCCTTTTACTTTACTGCATTTCCACCACATATGATATAACTCACCATCCCCCTCTCCAGATTTCCAGCATTTCTTAATCTTCAGTTTATAAATCTGTTTTCCAGATGTTGCTTTCCAGATCTGTTTTCCAGATGTTGCTTATGTGCAAATTCATGAATGTAGAACCTTTGGCCCTCCAGATTTTTCTGAACCATGACTTACCATTATCCAGGTCACTGGCCATATTTGCTATGGCTGATGGGAGTTGTAGTTCAGCAACATGTGGAAGGCCAAAGGTTCTGCACTCCCATTGCAATGGATGTGTGCAAGCAAACAGGCAGGGATGAGAGTGCTAAAGTCCACCAGTCCCTTCTACTAGGTCAATGATCATTACTCTCCATAGGTTGTAGGGCAAATTCTGAATTGGGTAAAATGCACAAAAATTAGATGCTCTTTCTGAAACATTTGCTCTTCTTTGCAAGATCCTTAAATGTATTCCAGTTTTACTGCTACATGAAGAAAATTGTGCTGCCATTACCCACCAACTACTTGGTGGGGGAATTTTTCACCAGAAAACTAACAACTGGGAACTTACATTAGGATTCTGATTCTTCTGCAGGTGACACATTGGTTCTTGTCCTACACTTGATGTCACATACGATGTCAAGTGTGGTGCAAGTGGATGTGGTTTGTGTGGGATGTCCTGAAAATTGGAGACCTGCTGGGCAAAATTTGGGAAGGTTCCTCACCCATCTGCTAGTGTGACAGAGCACTTTAACAGTAAAAAAAATTCTAAATGTACATGTTTGAATAGATTCCTCAAAAGAGTGACACTGTGGACTCAATCATAGTAACTACCTCTATCATAAAACAAAAAATAAAATAAAAAACCAAAATAAAATCAGAGCTATTGTTCACGTCTTTCTCATTATTTGCTCCCTATTGTTCAGCTCAGGCCTCAGGACAATGATGTAAAATTTAGGGGCAAAGATGCAGCCCAACAATCCAGCACTGGAGGACAAGATGGAGAAGATCTCCACCACCACCATGGATTTTCCTTTGGTGCTCAGATAGGTTGGGACAAAAGACAGCCAAACACTGCAAAACAGCAACATGCTGAAGGTAATGAATTTGGCTTCATTAAAGCTGTCTGGTAATTTGCGAGCTGCAAATGCCACAATGAAGCTGGCAATGGCCAGGAGGCCCATGTAGCCCAGGACACAATAAAACAGGGTCACTGAGCCTTCATTGCACTGCACAATGGTTTCTTCTGCTATTGAGTCCATGTCTAGATCAGGGAATGGGGGAGAAGTCATCAACCACACAGTACAAATACTTGCTTGAGTAAGAGAGCAGGAAAGGATAATGGCATAAGCCAGCCGTTTCCCTACCCACTTCCTCATGCGAGACCCTGGCTTTTTGGCCATGAAAGCTACAACTACAGTGATAGTCTTTGCCAACACACATGAAACAGCCAAAGAGAAGACGGTGCCAAACACTGGTTGGCGAAGGAGGCAGGTCACTTTCCCAGGGTGTCCGATGAACAGTAATGTTGAGAGGAAGCAGAGTAGGAGTGCAATAAGGAGAGCATAGGTGAGATCCCGATTGTTGGCTTTGACAATGGGAGTATCTTTGTATTTAATAAAAGTTCCTATCACTAAAGTTGAGAGTATTGAAAAAGAAAGAGCAAGGAAAGTCAAGCAGATTCCTAAAGGTTCCTCATAAGAAAGAAAGCTGATTATTTTTCTGATGCATCCATTTTTGTTTGTGTTTGGATACTGATCTGCTGGGCATCTGCTACAGTCATCCATATCTAAAAAAGAGGATAGGGTCTGATTTCAGTAGTAATTAATGTGTGCTCTATGCTTTCATTGATTGGAACATCATAATTTTAAGGGTGCTGATGGTCATATAACATTGTGTGAATTATCCTTTGAGTATTCTGTGGTATTTATCATATTTGTGTTTAAGCCATTTAAACTGCCACTCCATGCACCCTGCACATGTAGGTCTTATTCCAGCAGAACCAATACAGTGGTGGGGACAGAGCACTGGGCATCAGTGGGCTCTTTGTGTTGCTGGGGAGACCAGAACGGGCCTGGTAGAGCACAGAATGAAAGCATGCCCAGAACTCAAATGAGGCTGCCTTAATAAACCAGTATCGTGGTTGCTAAGTGAGATTCTTCACACTTTTCCTAAGACACACCAGTGTCCATCCCTGGTTAACTCCTAAGCATATTGTGTGCATCTCGCTCTTTCAGTTCAATTGGAACAGCAGGTGCTTATTCGAATAATAACCCTCTGTAGATTCTTATTCTTTTGCCACCCCTGCTTATCTGTGCAATAATGAATAAAGTCTGGCCTAATTTCACCCAACATGTATGTCTGCTCTGTTTAATTGCAGTCATACACCCAAGCCCCACTCATTTGAGATGTGTGGGGACCACTTTCAAATCTATGTGCATTGTATTGCACCAGGCTTATTTGTTTTTGAATATTTCCTTCAGAAGTTACTGGAAGACAGCAGAAAAATATTAACACACCACTCCAAGCAGAATAGTGTAGATCTATGCAAAATGTAGCAATTATATTATTTTAAATAGATCCAACACAATAATCTTTACAAATATTGAACAATGACAAATGTCAGATACCATTCTGGTCTGAAATCTTCCCTTCTGGACATACAGTACAATCGTAGCAACAAAATTTTTGCCCTTCTTTCCTCTTCTTTTGATAACCAGGGCGGCAGTAGTCATTGCACACAGAAATGGGCAGCACCTGTCCGGAAATTGGAAATAATTTCATAAAGGAGTGATATTGCTTTTAAAAATTTGAGCCACTACACATCCCATTAAAAAACAAAAAGCAATGAAAACAATAAACATTAGAAAGCTGTTTCAAATAAAGCACAGCCACTGGTCCATTTTTTGGTCAGGAAACCAGAAAAAAGGCAGGACACAAGACATGGATTAAGATAGGGCCACTTTATTAGCTGTAACCACTGAGGGGAGAGACTCCATCAGGCAAGGCCTCTTTCCACCTACTTTGCCCCACCCTCTAATCTCTGCTTCTCATTTTGTATTGTATTATGTTGTGCACTGTGGCTTGCTGTTGTTTTATTGATTGGAGTTTAGAAATCACTTATTGTAACTGTTAGGAGTGGATTTCTTTTTAATCTTGAAATGATGATATTTAATATTCTATATTATTTTAATGAATGTTGAATCATGTTATTTTATTTGCATATTGTATATTGTATTATGTATATTGTCTTATTTACATGACGTTAGCCACTCTGAGTCTGGCTTTGGCCGGGGAGGGCGGGACACAAATAAAATTTATTATTATTATTATTGAGGAACCAGCCCATATCCTAAAGCACATATCTGCAAATGAAGCCAGAAAAAAACTAATTGACAGCCTTTACACCTCCCAGATGGGTTCATATTTTGAAACAATATTAGCTCTCTAGGAATGCAGGAAAGTTTGGGGTTTTGATAGCCCAATTTAAACACAAAAATTAATAGATCTTGGATCTTCAACTGAGACATGAAGACTTTTCATTTGAAGCAGAGACAAACCATATTTTCCACATACATAAATTTACATACGTAAATCTGAACCATTCTAAGCTCTGCCATACAAACATGAACTGTAATAAATATTATTAAAACTTCATTTCAACTGAGAAGATGGGGTTTCCAGCTAGCTTTCCAAATTTTACCCATGAAGCTATCAAAGATAAAAGTGGTTATCTGGAGAGTACATCAACTCAAAGCAATCCTAGATTTCAAACCTCATTAAAACCTTTGTTCCATATAATCATGTCCTCATGAATGATAAATTCTTTTCTACTGGGAGCACCAGGATCCACCCGTCCAACCTTCACTCGAAGGAAAGACTTGTTTGGGAAGGTGACCATGTTCATGATGTCAAAACCACTTCCAATTTCTCTTTTATTAGTAAAGGACACTGTTTCTCCAGCTGAGTTGTTAAATGAAATGTCAGGAAGAAAATGGTGAAGCTAATTGAAAAAGAAAAATGAAGGGGAGAGAACATAATGTAGGTATTGAGCAAAATGCCATGATTTACAAAGACCTTTATGAGCATTAATTATGGATCTTCACTTTACATAAAAGTAAAGGTAAAGGGACCCCTGACCATTAGGTCCAGTTGTGTCTGACTCTGGGGTTGCGGCGCTCATCTCGCTTTATTGGCCGAGGGAGCTGGCGTACAGCTTCCGGGTCATGTGGCCAGCATGACTAAGCCACTTCTAGCAAACCAGAGCAGCTCACAGAAACGCTGTTTACCTTCCCGCCGGAAGTGCTTTCGAAAGCAGTGCTTTCGAACTGCTAGGTTGGCAGGAGCAGGGACCGAGCAATGGGAGCTCACTGGGTCACAGGGATTCGAACCGCTGACTTCTGATTGGCAAGTGCTAGGCTCTGTGGTTTAACCCACAGCGCCACTCGCGTCCCTTCACTTTACATAGACCAAATATTTAAAAAAAATCACCTGTTTTGACACAGCAAATGGGGACTTCTGGGGAAGGAAGATGGAGGACTGAATGTCTGCTGTTGGAAAGTTGCTGACAGAGACATTTACCTTGTGACTGATCCTACCTAAGAGATAAAACTCAGCTATAAAATTCACAGGGAGTTAAACATTTAAGCTCTGGAAATGCCGTTTTCTACATCAGGAGGCTGAGAAGTTTTCAGCTGCTGGAATTCCAAACAAGACTGAGAGACTTAAAAGCAGATTACAAAATCTTGCCAAAAAGTCAAGTAAGATCCCTCATGGGCATAGGGCCTGCAAAAGGCTCTCTTTCTCTGAGATGGTTATAATTTATGACTAAGAGAAGCTTGTCTACTCATGGAAGTTTACATCTGTTGTATGAGCTACTTCCTGGCTTTAAGAAGTGAATTAATCTGATAGATTTGTGCTCAAAGATTGGCCAAGTATTGCCTAACAGAAAGTAGATAAGCTGGATATCTTTCTTGAGTGAATATTTTGAAATTTCTATTTTATGTTACTGACCAAAAAAATCAGAAGTCCTTCCATTTTTAATCTTTTTTCCTATTTTCTTTTCTTTTCTTCTCTCCTTTTTTTGGTTTTCCTTTGGTGTTTTCTCTTTCTCTGTTATTGTGTTTATTTAGATTAATTTATCTCATTTTATTTCAGTATTAAAAACATTAATAGAATCATAATAAAAAGATAAAAAGAAAAAAGACACAATAGAAGATGTGTTATGCATTCAGTAAAAAATAAAATCAGTGAAATGTATGGAAGTAAATGTTAAAACATAAAGCTTTGTCACTCTGTGACATGAGCAATACCATTGCAGTATTACTTTTGCAATAAAATTATGATGAAATCTTTTTGTTTCCATTAAATAATCATATTTTTCTTGGTCTTAGTTTCTAGAGTATTACCTGCCAAGGCTGTAGATCTCGAAGTTTTAATCTTTCACTGCTCCTCATTACTCTCTGCTTGGATCCAGACAAGTAAATGGCATTCAAAGCATGAGCCACCACATAAACAGCATTGTAGATACTGTAACTATGGCCAGATAGCGCCATTTCAAACAGAGACCTTGGAAGACTGTCCAGGCTCTCCTCCCCGGTACACACTTCATTGGTGTTCATTGGTGCATCAAGATTTGGAAATATACAGTCAAATGCTTGCTCCCAGAAGACTTTGAAGAAACCTTCTGCCTGTGTCCAAGAAGGGTTTATGTTCTGAAGAAATTCCCTGAATACTACTAGATTTTGTGAATGAACTGTGAACAATATGGCACCATGGAAGGGCTGAAAATCCAAAAACCTACAGATTCCTGTTGCTATGAAATCAGTCTGGGCTGTCAAGATCCACACCTTTTTGAATCCTGTGTTTTCCTTATTGGTTGGGTCTCGCAAAAATGTAATAAGTCTCAGTGCTAAAATTGTCAGGGAATCTCCATAGACAATATATGTAGTGACTTTACTATCTGTGAATGTCATATATATATTGACGGCTACATCATCCATCTCATTCAGGTTATCAAGATGGATTTGTTGTGTGATTCTTTGTGTAAAAGCTGAACAAATTCCATTTAGAGAAAGCAATGGCTCCAGGGTCTTGATAAAATTTTCTCCACTGTTATCATTAGGAGCAAAAAGTCCAACCCACGTCCATCCAAAATGCTTAAGCAAGCGAATAATCCCCACAAACTGATGGCCTTCATTGGGCATCATGCGATAAAAGGACAGGAATTGTATTGTGTCACTCTTCTCTGGAGGAAAGGAACCATATGTCAGCTAAAAAAAATATGTACAGATGTTATGAACCTATTTGAAAACAATTCATTCTGTTCTACATTCAAGAAATAATTTTTCAAGCATGTTAAATCCAATATTTTTTCCTTCCCCCCTTTTTTCTTCTCATCTTTTTATCATGTTTTATTGGTTTTTAAATAAATAAAAAAGACATTAACAATTAAACACTTATTCAGCAGTAAATCTAATGTATTGTATTTTAACGTGTGATTTGACCAGGTCAGTCTAAGATCCCTAGAAAAAAACAGAGAAAAATAAATGTATAGGGACGTTGGGATAAAGATGGAAAGATTTATCAAACTAAATCTTATTCCAAGATGACCTATCAAAAATGATCATTAATATCAATGAGTCTGCTCTGAGTAGAACAAACATTGAATACAACCCATAGAGGAATGAGGGGGGGTGTGTGGTAATCCCTTTGCATCCCTTCATATATTTACCTGGGGAATGTAGTAGAGGCCTAATGTATCTGCCATATGGAAGGAAGTATCAGAGCCAAGTCCCCCAATGATGGATATGAGGTTTTTCTGTGTGTCACATTTATAGTTGGGGATGAATCTACCCATTCTGAAGAGGAGGTCTAATGTAGTGCGGTAGGTCATCCTTGCATCAAAATAGCTGTCATAGATGTGGAAGCCAAGTGTGACATTGTGCAAAATGTTGGGATTCTCATTTATTTCTTTCACAGCAAATGCCAAGGCAAGGACATGTTGGTAGAATTTGGTCACCACACTGCAAATAAAGTAAAAGTATTACAAAAATGAATCTAGCATTGGACATTGAACACATTCCGTTTCAAATTAATTTCAGGGATAAATCAGTGTTGAACAATGATTATAACGTGATGAAGCAGAGAGAACGACGACTGTCAGAAAAGGACAGAGGTGAGCAATAGGGGACATGGAAATTAGGCAAAACAGGAATGTGAACAGAATGAAAACTAGTGCTCTACTTGATGTAACATTCTCCTGCCTTCCCAAAACTGAGCATCATTTGTTTTCTGTGAGGAAGGGTTGGTGGGCTATGGGATAGAGAGCAGAGTAAAGTTACTAAGCAAAGGGTCTTGCCATACTCAGACTGAACTGAGCTCTCCACTGCTTGGCTCTCTTCCTACCCACTGAGAATAGAGGATAATGGGTGAATCTGGAAATGTATCTGCATTGCTCAGTCTTTCCAGATTTTTCAGTGCCATGAATGGCCATGATATTCTTTTCTGTAGGTTGGGAATCTGTGGAAACTGCACTCTCTACTGCTGACAAATATTCATTTTTATTTTTAGGAAAAGAGAATTTTTTGTGTTGAAGTAACCTAATGCAGAATAATTTTGTGAATTTATCTGTTAAAGTAAAAGTAAGGCCTTCCTTGGAAAAAATAGAGTTAGCAAGTAGTAGTTATGAGACTTTCCAGAACTTACATTAAAGTCCAGGGAGTTTCATCAAAGTGTAACTTCTTCCATGGAGCCTTTCCATATAAGGAGGCATGGAAGAATGTTCAATGGGGGGGGGACACACTTCAATGTCACTATGCTCATACACAAGAGTTAAACTCAAAACTCCACCCACAGTGAATATCAAAGCACCATGAACAGGAGATATAATAATCAATCACAGGGGAGAAATTGGTGGAACAGGTTGGGGAGAAATTTAGTTGTATGTTTGAATTTGTCCTCCATATTAACTTATTTAATTTTCTAGTGACTTTCGTTTTCACCATTCTCCTCCCCAATATCTGTACTCCTGAAGAGTACAGTTTTCAGAGTGAAACATTAAAGCACCATGAAAATATCTGCACTGTAGAGGGATTGAAAATACAATTTGTGTGAAGAAAATTGAAAATACGAAGTCTCCTTCTATAACCCTTTAGAAAACAGAAAGCATTTTTTTTTTAATGAGAGAAGAAAATTAGTATTTCCTGTCTGCCAGCTTAGTAGGCTGTAGGCTGACTGAAACTGAGGAGTCCCTCAGGGGTAGATAAACAGGAGTTTTTGTTAATTATTTCTGTCATTCCTTGTGAGCTGGTAAGATACTTTTAAAATTTAGATATCTTTTTAATATTCCACCATTCAGACAAAAAATGTCTTCCATTGCAGCTTAAAAATAAGACAGACCCTCTCCCTAGGATTCTTATTTAAAAGAGATGAGGCAAAAGGAAATGTGATACAGAGGAATGTTTGGGGCATGGAAGTTTCTTACTATGAAATATCGAACAGGTTCTGTGTGGGGTGTTCTTTGAAGAAAGCTTCATAGAAAATATAATATATATGAGAAGTAATTCCACCAATGATGAAGTCACCTGGCTGGTACCAGTCATGTGGAACAGGAATAGGATCACTCACAGGGCACCTCATGGTATTAGAGGTATCATAAACTGGAGGTGTTAGAAACAGCAACATCAACCACAGCAACATCCTGGCAACCAAGCTTCCTTCTGAATGCAGACTTTCTTTTATTCATCCATACTAGCTGCCTAAGAAAAGGCTACATTGGATGATGCATGACTCTGTTCACCCAGCCTTATAATAGAGAGAATGAGCTGCATTTAATCCAAGTGTTACAAATGCATTATTTGAACACCAAGGTTACAGCATCAGAATTGAATTGGAAGAGCTCTGCCTGCCTCCAGCCCCTACACCATCTCTCAGTATGTGGATTTACTTATAACCACTTTCAGGCTTGCTGCTTGTTTTCTAGTTGCTTGCAGGAAGCATCTGGAGGTGAAGAAATTGCTGTGATAGGGATGATTGCAGGGTAGGTTTATGAATTACTTCTTCAGAGTCTTGAGTCTGAGTGGCACTTTTCCTCCCCCTCCCCCCTCAGTTCTGATCCTTAGAGGCAGAAAAAGTGAGCGAAAGGCTTTCCCTTGGTGAGCTAATGACAACAGGAAACTCAGAGTGAAGTCACTGGCTAAATAGCAGCGCTAAGTTTTGAGATAAATGACACATCCCAACTCCATTTCTTTCCTAGCCAAATGAAACCAACACATCTTTATGCAGTAAAGCTGTAGTTTTAAAACAGATGTCTTGACTCACTTGCATGAACCAACAGAAGGTAATGCAGAAGGAACACATGTTGGAGAACATTAAGCCTGAGCTCAAAGATATGCCCTGGCTGCCAGTTTGATTCCAGGCTATGGTCAAAGTGTTATTAATCACAAAGGAAGCCCTTAACATATTGGCACTAGTTTACTTAAGGAATTGCCTTCCTTCACATGTGCGAGTTCAATAACTTCCATGAGCAGAAGTGCTGCAGTGTCTGTTTTCAAGTGCTGTGTAGTTTCTGTTATGCATCTTTAGGGAGTTGTTCCTTTAGTGCTACACAGTCTGTACTTTGGAACTCCCTACCTATTGACATTCAGTATTGTAGGTGCAGGTGCAGTATACCCTGGGGCAAGTGGGGGGGGAAGACACAATAGTATTCTGGAGTTGAAAATGGCCACAACTTTATTGATAACAGGTGTAGGTCGTCATTGGCCTAGGCATTAGGTATGTATCCTGACTCAGACTTCTGGCTGAAGGCTGATGTTAAACAGGGTCATGCCTGGGCTAGCATCATCTCAAGACACATGTGTACTAAGATGCTCCCTCCCTTGCTGCCATTGGAAGTTCTATGACCCATCCACTTCCCAGTGGGACTTCAGGACAGAATCTTCCATGCAGACTCCTTTACTTTGGCACCATGAGATATCACACCTGCTCAAAGGAGCGATGAACCATCTCACCCTCCACCCCAACCCTGTCCCAAGAATATTGACGTTTAGACATTCACAGTAAGTGTACTCTTTCATGTGCCTGATGAAATCTTATCTGTCTTGTGGGCCTATCCAGACATATGATTTGTTTTGTTCTGTTCTTGAATATGTGTGACATACATTGCCCTGCTGGGTGCAAAGAGTGCCTTTGATGTACCAAAAACTTTGTTCAATGATTAAAGTACCATATTGGATTATCCCATGTCAGATTATTCTTGCCATGCTTAGGCTTCCTGCCACACCCACATTTAATGGTGGATGTTCTTTAACAACAACAACAATTTATTATTTCTACCCTACCCATCTGGCTGGGTTTCCCCAGTTCTCTGGGGGTTGTGAAGAAGTTCAGACAGAGGGGAGGGAGAGAATGAGACATGGCCTCTCCCAGACCTCCTCAGGAAGAATCAAGGAGACTAAAGCATAATCTGACTTCTTGACTGCCTTCCTGCAAGGCGGAAATAGGGTAACACTGGGTGCAAGTCCTCTGCCAAGAATAAGCCTCTGAAAACAATCCAGAAGAGTGGGAAGATTCTTCCTTTAATTTTGCTAATTGGATAAAACTAGGAGCCACTCTCTGGACAAGATATGCAACTGAGATTGCAAATTTAGAAAGATTTATAATAATGTGTGTGTGGGGGGGGTTAATAAAGAAATAAAAAAAGAAATAGCCACTACATTGAGAAGAGTGTATACTCCCTCTCCATACTATCCTACAAAGGATTTTGGGGCAGGGAAGAATCTCAATCCCTTAAATTTAGCTAACCAGCTTGAACCCCACCCCCAGCCCTCATGCTGTCTTCTCAATGACACATTCCTCCGTTGCCTCCCTAGACAAACAGATGGCAACAGAATGGTTCGGGTCCTACCTTCCAAAGAGGGATAGTGTGTGTGGTGAGGGTGGGGAAATGTCAATAAAATGATGGTGATGATGGTGATGGTGATGATAGGTAATGGGACTCCACCTTGCTCCAAGAGAGTGAGGCAACTTACATTGTAACTGCTACTGAAATGGATGTGGGGGCTCCATTTAGCAGGAGAAAATGCTTACACATATTACAGAAGGACAGCCCTCAGCATGTCCCCATGCAGCCCTTTTGCCGCCTTCTCAAAGCCAAGTAAGCAAGGTGGGTTTGGGGAAGGAAGCATGAGGCTCTGACAGAGTCCTAGAGCCTTTCAGCACCTAGTTCTAAGTAGGTGGTAGGTAGAATTAGTTTCTCCTGCTAAGGTGGAGCCCCCATCATCCATTTTCATAGCACTTGCAATGGAAATTGCCCCACTGACTTGGAGCAAGGTGGGTTCCTAATACTCATCACCATCATCATTTGATTGCACTTTCTCCAAACATACTACCCTGTTCCAGAGGGTAGGGCTTGAGCCCATGGATTTTAAGAAAGAAGATTCCAACTAAACATCAGGAAGAACTTTCTGGCAGTAAGAGCTGTTTGACAGTGGAGCAGACTCCCACGAGAGGTGGTGGACTCTACTTCATTGGAGAATTTTTTTTTTAAAAAGGGTGGATGGTCATCTGTCATGGATGCTTTAAATGAGATACCTGCATTGCAGAGAGGTTGGACTAGATGACCCACAGGAATCTAGGATTGTTTTATTCTATAAAAAGTGGGCAAAATGACTTAACTGAAAAATAAAGGGACATATTTGAAAATCAATCACCCCTAAAATAATTTAAGAATAAAAAAGCAAAACAATAAAATAGCAAATATAAAAGCATGCCAAAAGCAACCTCTGAGCACTATAAATGTAAAAAAGATTGCAAAATCCACATTACTTCTCCTGGTAGCAACAAATATAACAAGAGAACCTATCTCATGATGTCCCTCAAAGTCCTTCTCCTGCAGCAGCTTCTAATAAGACTTTCAAATGCAGAGGCCGGGATTGTTTGAAAGACCTCCCCAGAGGGACCCTAGGAAGAAAAAAAAATGGAAATGCTTCTTTGGCTCCTAATTGTTTCTTTGAAGTCATAGGCAATGTCGGTTGTGAGGCATGCGGGTGCAGTTTGTCAGGAATGGCCAGACAATGGCTTGTTGCGCTAAATTGGATCCACTGGCCAGAAATTCCTGATCCATGAGTTAAGATGACAGAGCTTTTTTTATCTGCTTTAATTTCACATTCCTAAACATTCCAAAATCCCTGCCACAGAAAAGTATCACCCCGGAGGAGGTTTCCTTGATATACAACAATACAATACATTAAAGAAAAAAGATACAGTTTACATCTTTCTCCTTATTAGTTGCTCCCTGTTGTTCAGATCAGGCCTCAGCAAAATGATGTAGCATTTAGGGGCAAAGATGCAGCCCAACAATCCAGCACTGGAGGACAAGATGGAGAAGATCTCTACCACCACCGTGGATTTTCCTTTGGTGCTCAGGTAGGTTGGAACAAAAGAAAGCCAAACACTGCAGAACAGCAACATGCTAAAGGTAATGAACTTGGCTTCATTGAAACTGTCTGGCAATTTGCGAGCTGCAAATGCCACAATGAAGCTGGCAATGGCCAGGAGGCCCATGTAGCCCAGGACACAATAAAACAGGGTCACGGACCCTTCATTGCACTGCACAATGGTTTCTTCTGCTATTGAGTCCATGTCTAGATCAGGGAATGGGGGAGAAGTCATCAACCACACAGTACAAATACTTGCTTGAGTAAGAGAGCAGGAAAGGACAATGGCATAAGCCAGCCGTTTCCCTACCCACTTCCTCATGCGAGACCCTGGCTTAGTGGCCATGAAAGCTACAACTACAGTGACAGTCTTTGCCAACACACATGAAACAGCCAAGGAGAAGACGATGCCAAACATTGGTTGGCGAAGAAGGCAGGTCACTTTCCCAGGGTGTCCAATGAACAGGATTGATGAGAGGAAGCAGTGCAGGAGCGCAATGAGGAGAGCATAGGTGAGATCCCGATTGTTGGCTTTGACAATGGGAGTGTCTTTGTATTTAATAAAAGTTCCTATCACGAAAGTTGTGAGCAGTGAAAAAGAAAGAGCAAGGGAAGCCAAGCCAATCCCCAAAGATTCATCATAAGAAAGAAAGCTGATTGTTTTGGGGATGCATCCATTTTTGTTCTTGTTTGGATATTGATCTGCTGGGCATCTGACACAGTCATCCATATCTGAAATAGAGAATATGGTCAAATTTCAGTGGCAATTCATTCATGCTCTTTGCTTCCTGTTGATCTTAACTTTCTGATTTGTATTCGGCTGCTGGTCTTGTAATATTATGTGAATTACCCTTTGAGTATTTTGCTGAATTTGCCATTTTTTTCTTTAAACAATTCAAACTGACACTCTAAGCACACGGAGGGCTTATTTCAGCAGAACTAATACAGTTGTGGGGGCAGAGCATTGGCCATCAGTAGCCTCTTTGTCTACCTCATAGCAACCCTCACAACTTTGGTGGCTAAGGCATGGAGCTGGATGCTTAATCACAGGGGTACCGCATAAGAGGGATCCAGGAGGGGTGATGTTTTCCAGGAGTCCAGAAGGGGACCAATGTACCAATACAATTTTCCCAATGGAGGTCTTCACAACCAATCCATGTTGGAGGCATCTCCAAGTAACAGTGGGCCGCCTGATGCTGTGTACATACCCAGTGCCTTAGCCAAACTTACTCTTCCCTGTAATCAATAAAGTTGTGGCCTGGTTCAACCCAATACCAGTCTCCTGTGTCATTCATTATACGTCTGTACTGGCAAATGCAAAATGTAGTCATTACAGTGGTACTCCGCAAGACGAACACCCCGCAAGACGGAAAAGCCGCTAGACGAAAGGGTTTTGTGTTTTGGAGGCGCTTCGCAAAACAAATTTCCCTATGGGCTTGCTTCGCAAGACAAAAATGTCTTGCGAGTTTTTCCGACTTTTTTCCCTCCCCCCCTTTTTCTAAGCCGCTAAGCTGCTTATCAGCTGATCCGCTAAGCCGCTAAGCCGCTAAAAGCCGCTAATAGCGCTAATCCGCTAAGCCGTCAATGGGCTTGCTTCGCAAGACGAAAAAACCTCTAGACGAAGAGACTCGCGGAACGGATTCTTTTCATCTTGTGAGGCACCACTGTATTTCTTTTACAAGGATCTGACACAATAATCATTAGTAGTATTGAACAAGTAAAATGCCATATACCATTCTGTTCTGAAATCTTCCCTTCTGGACACAGAGTACAATCGTAGCAGCAAAATTTATTCCCTTCCTTCCTTTTCTTCTCATAACCAGGACGGCAGTGGTCATTACATACAGAAATGGGCACCACCTGTCCAGAATTGGAAATAATTTCATAAAGGAGTGATATTGCTTGAAAAATTCAAATAAGAAAGTTAACTGCTCATCCCCTCCAAAACAAATAAAAGGAAAGAAAAATGAAAGCTGTTCCAAATAAAGCACAGCCATTGGAAACCAGAAAAAAGGACAAGGCACAGGACATGGATTAAGCTAGGGCCACATTATTAGCTGTAACTTTAGGAACCAGCCCATATCCTAAAGTGCATATCCGCGAATGAAGCCAGAAGAAACTAACTGACAGCCTTGGGTTCAGATTTTGAAGCAATATTAGCTCTCTAGGAATACAGGGAATTTTGTGGTTTTGTTAGCCCTATTTAGACATAAAAAAGAAGCTATCAAAGATAAAAGTGGTTATCTGGAGCATGCATCAACTCAAAGCATTCCTAGATTTCAAACCTGGTTAAAACCTTTGTTCCATATAATGAGGTCCTCATGAATGATGAATTCTTTTCTATTGGGAGCATAGGGATCCACCCATCCAACCTTCACTCGAAAGAAGGACTTGTTTGGGAAGGTGAGCATGTTTGTGATGTCAAATCCACTTCCCATTTCTCTTCTGTTAGTAAAGAACACTGTTTCTCCAGCTGAGTTGTTAAATGAAATGTCAGGAAGAAAATGGTGCAGCTAATTGAAAAGAAAAATGAAGGGGAGAGAACATAATGTAGATATTGAGCAAAATCCCATGATTTACAAAGACCTTTCTTTATGAGCATGAATTATGGAGCTTCACTTTACATAGACCAAGTATAAAAAAATCACCTGTTTTGACACAGCAGATGGGGACTTTTGGGGAAGGAAGATGGTGGGCCAAGTGTCTCCTTATATACCTAAATATGTTATATTAAATACTTATCTATTTATAAACTTATATATGTGTGTTACCTTATACACTTAACTATTATTTTCATTTTCACCATTCTCCTCTGCAATATCTGTACTGCAGAGTATTGTAAATTCAGTTTGTGTGTAGAAAACAAAAAATATGAAGTCAAAAAATATGAAACAAAAAGCAAATGTGATACAGAGCAATTTTAAGGGCATGGAAGATTCTTACTATAGAACCTCGAACAGGATCTTTGCTGGTGTTCCTTGAAGAAAACTTCATAGAAAACGTAATAAATATGAGTAACAATGCCACCAATGATGAGGTCACCTGGCTGGTACCACTCATGTGGATCATTCACACGGCATGTCATGGTAGTAGAGATTTCTTTGTCACCCAGTGATAATTTCCGAAAGATGTGTAAACTACTTTCTAGCTTTAAGAAGTAAATTAATCTAAGACATTTGTGTTAGGAGATTGGGAAAATACTGCCTAACATGAAGTAGATCAGGTGGATGTCATCCTTGAGTGAATATTTTGAATAATTTCTATTATGTAATAGAAGGAAAATCTTTTATTATTTTGTTCTATTTTTAGTGTTCCTTTGGTGTTTTGTTTTCTTCTCTCTCTCTCTCTCAAGATTAGCTTATTTCATCCTATTTTATTATTAAAAAACCTTTAACAAAATCGTATCAAAGATTAAACAAAAATATTAAAGAGGAAATAAAATCTTGTAAAAAAATAACCAATACTGCTGTAGCATGACTTCTGCATTTGAATTGTTATAAAATGTTAAGTTATACCTATAGTTTCAATGAAATGATCATATTTTTCTTGGTCTTCGTTTCTAGAATATTACCTGCCAAGGCTGTAGATCCTGAAGTTTTAATCTTCCAGGGCTCCCCTTTCTTCTCTGCTTTGATGTAGACAAATGAATGGCATGCAAAGTGTGAGCCACAACATAAACAGCATTGTAGATACTGTAACTATGGCCAGATATTTCCATTGCAAACAGAGACCTTAGAAGACTGTCCAAGCTCTCCTCCCCAGTACACACTTCAATGGTGTCCACCGGAATACTGGGATTTGGAAATATACAGTCAAATGCTTGCTCCCAGAAGACTTTGAAGAAACCTCTCTGGGTCCAAGAAGGGTTTATGCTTTGAAGAAATTCCTTGAATACTAGAAGATTTTGTGAATGAATTGTGAAGGATATGGCACCTTGGAAGAGCTGAAAATCCAGAAACCTACAAATTCCTGCTAATATGAAATCAGTCTGGGCTGTCAAGATCCACACCTTTTTGAATCCTGTGTTTTCCTTATTGGTTGGGTCTCGCAAAAATATAATAAGTCTCAGTGCTAAAAGTGTCAGGGATTCTCCATAGACAATATATGTAGTGACTTTACTATCTGTGAATGGCATATATATATTGACGGCTACATCATCCATCTCATCCAGGTTATCAAGATGGGCTTTTTGTAGGATTCTTTGTGTAAAGGCTGAACAAATTCCATTTTGAGAAAGCAATGGCTGGAATTTATTGATGAAATATTCTCCACTGTTATCATTAGGAACAAAGAGCCCAACCCATGTCCAACCAAAATGCTTAAGCAAACTGATAATCCCTGTGTACTGGTGGGCTTCATTGGGCACCATGCGATAAAATGATGGGAATTGAGTCTCCTCTGGAGGAAAGGAACCATATGCCAGCTAAAAGAAATTGTAAAGATGTTGTGCAGTAATGTTGAAATAATTATCTAACCTTCATTTAAAATAGCATTCTGATTTGCAATTTGACTAGATCGGTCTCACATGCCTAGGTAACGATAAAGGGACACCTGACTGTTAAGTCTTGTCACAGACGACTCTTGGGTTGCGGCACTCATCTTGCTTTACTGGCCGAGGGAGCTGGCGTACAGCTTTCGGGTCATGTGGACAGCATCAGTAAACCGCTTCTGGCAAACCAGAGCAGTGCACGGAAACGCTGTTTACCTTCCCACCGGAGCGGTTCCTATTTATCTACCTGCAGTTTGATGTGCTTTTGAACTGCTAGGTTGGCAGGAGCAGGGACCAATCAATGGGAGCTCACCCCATCACGGAGATTTGAACCGCCAACCTTCTGATTGGCAAGCCCTAGGCTTGTGGTTTAGACCACAGGGCCACACGCGTCCCAGAAGGGGGACGCACATGCCTAGGAAATAACAAAGAAAAGGGGAAGGTGGAATAAAGATTTAGTGTAGGATCAAACTAAAACTTATTCAGCGAAGACCCATTGAAATAGATCATTAATATTAATAGGTCTGCTTTGAGTAAAATTGCAGAGTAAATATTACCTGATGGATCTACTCTGAGTAGAACAAGCCTTGGATATAACCCATAGAGGATGGAAGAATAAAAAAACCCCATCAACCCTACACATAGCTTACTTGTGGAATCTTGTAGAGATCTAATATGTCTACCATGTGGAAGGAAGTATCAGAGCCAAGTCCCCCAATGATGGATATGAGGGTTTTCTGTGTGTCACATTTGTAATTGGGGATGAATCTCCCCATTTTGAAGAGGAGGTCGAGTGTAGTGCGGTAGGTCATCCTTGCATCAAAATAGCTGTCATGGATGTGGAAGCCAAGTGTGACATTGTGCAAGATGTTGGGATTCTCATTTATTTCTTTCACAGCAAATGCCAAAGCAAGAACATGTTGATAGAATTTTGTCACCATGCTGCAAATAAAGCAAATGATTTATGAAAAGGAATATAGTGTAATGCTGAACACATTCTGTTTCAGATTGATTCATACTGAAATGAAATTATTTTATTTGCAATTAATGCATCTAAGTTGATAAACACCACACAGTCCAATGAATATTGAACACTGATGATCAATCAGGGCATTATTAATAATAATGGTAATAAACAATTCAACACCCTGCCCACAGTGAAACATTAAAGTACCGTGAAAATTAGTTAGTAATATATAATACTCAATTATAGGGGAAGAGATCTTTGGTGAAATTGGAGAACATCATTGGCAAACCTCTAATTGTATGTTTTGCATATCTCCTAATATATGTTACCATATACACTTCACTATTTACATACTTATATATAAGTTACCTTAAATACTTACCTATTTTTTATTATATATATATGTTACCTTATATACTTAACTATTATTTTCATTTTCGCCATTCTGCTCTGCAATATTTGTACTGCAGAGGATTGTAAATTTAGTTTGTGTAAACAAAACAAAAAATATGAAGTCTCTTTCTGTATCCCATTGGAAAACAAATAGGAAATGTGTTAGAGAGGACTGTTAAGGCCATTGAAGATTCTTACTGTGGAACATCGAACAGGTTCTGCGTTTGGTGTTCCTTGAAGAAAACTTCGTAGAAAACATAATAAATATGAGTAACTATGCCACCAATGATGAGGTCACCTGGCTGGTACCACTCATGCGGAACAGGAATAGGATCACTCACAGGGCACCTCATGGTATTAGAGGTATCAGAAACGGGAGGTATTAGAAACAGCAACACCAACAGTAGGAACATCCTGGCAGCCATGCTTCCTTCTGAATGAAGGCTCTCTTGTGTTCATCCATCCTAGCTGCTTTAGAAAAGGCTACATTGGATGATACATGGCTCAGTTAACCCAGCCCTATAACAGAGAGTGTGTGCTGCATTTAATCAATGTGTAACAAATGTATTCTTTGAATACAGTCAGAGATTTCAAAATCAGAAATTTAATTGCTAGAATCCTGCCTGCCTCTGGCCCCTACCCGAGGTCTCAGTGCACAGGGTTAGTTATAACCAATTTCAGCCTTGCTTGTTGTTTTCTAGCTGCTTTGGGATGCATCTGGAGGTTTGACCTAATGAAGAAATTGCCGTCATTTGGGTAATTGATGGGTATGATTATGAATGACTTTGTCAGAGTTTGGAGTCTGAGCGGCTCTTTGTCTTTTTTTACTCACAGTACTGCTCCTTAGAGGCAGAAAAAGTGATAAAATGATTTTCCATGGTAATCTTACAACAGGATATTCAGAGTGAAGTTATTGGGTAAATAGCAGTGCTAAATTTTGAGATAAAGGACACATCCCAACTCCATTTCTTTCCAAGGGAATAGGAACCAACTCTTCTCTAAACAGCAAAGCTATAGTTTAAAAACAGCTGTCTTGACTCAGTTGCAGGAACCCACCAATCTATTACCATGCTGGAGAAATGGGGAAATTTTACATTTTTATTTTTATTTTATTTTACATTTTCTTAGCCGTTACAGTGGAACTTAAGCAAGGAGGGTTCCTCATCATAATGATCATGATCATCGTATGATTGCCACTTCCCCCTCCACCCATTCCAGACACAAAAAGTTGTTCAGCTTTCTTAGGGCAATCGCCAGATAGCCCCTCCACTGCCACTGTCTGAGACACCCACATCTGAGCCTGAGGCAGAGCCAGAGCAGAACCAGAGCAACCCGAGCATAATTTTTTTTTTTTAAAAAAACCCAAAATCCAAGACATTTGCTTTAAAATGTAAAATCCCCCCCCCCCCCCGCGGATGGACACAGAGGACCACCAAAAGAGTAGGCATGACAACCCTAAACTAAATTTCAGGTAGAGCTTTCTGACCGTTAGAGCTGTTTGAAAGTGAAACAGATTCCCAAGAGAGGCAAAGTATTTCACTGAAGCATTTTAATGAAAGTTTGGGTGGTCATCAGTCATGGATACTTTAGTTGAGCTTCCTGCATTGCAGGGGGTCGGAGAAGTGATGCACAGAATTCTACCCAATTCTCGGATTCTTCGATTTTAGTGGGGAAAGTTGCTTAAATGAAGAATAAAGGTATACATTAGAAAATGTACAGGGCAAACTGCTTTGGTCGCCCTGTATGATGACCTTTGTTGGGAGAGAGATAAAGAGAGAAACATGTCCCTGTTAATTCTGCTCAACCTCTCAGCAGCTTTCAATACCATCAACCATGCTATCCTTCTGGTACGACTCTTCTTTTCTGAACAAAGGGTGGGTGGCGCCACTTTGTGGTGGTTCCAGGCCTACTTGGATGGTCGTTCCCAGAGAGTGTTGCTTGGGGAATGCTTTTCAGTGGAACCCTCGATGTGGGGTTCCGCAAGGCTCAATCCTATCCCACAACTGGTTTAACATCTACACGAAACCTCTCGGTGGGGTTATCCGGAGGTTTGGAGTACATTGTCAGAAGTAAGCTGTTGACACTCAGCTCTATTTCTTCTTTACATCTACACATGAGGCAGTGGAAGTGCTGGACCAGCATCTTGCCTTGATATTGGACTGGATGAGAGCTGACAAACTGAAACTCAATCCAGATAAGACTGAGTTCCCTAGACCAGATGGGTGGGAGATCGCCTGCTCTTGATGGGGATGCACTTCTTCTGAAGGATCAGGTTCGTAGCTTGGGGCTCAGGTGGCCTCAGTTGCCCGGAGTGCCTTCCATCAACTTCTGCTGGTGGGCCAGCTACACCCCAATCTGGACAGGGATAGCCTAACTACTATTGTCTATTCACTGGTAACCTCATGGTTAGATAGCTGTGATGCGTTGTACATAGGGCTGTCTCTGAAGATGGTTCGGAAACTTCAGCTGGTGCAGAATTGAGCGGCCAGATTGATCACTGGAGGAAGATGGTTTAAGCATATTACACCAATCCTGCTCCAACTGTACTGGCTACCAATTTGTTTACATGCTCAATTAAAAGTGCTGGTTTTGACCAATAAAGCCTTAAATGGCTCAGGTCTGCATTACCTCAAGGACTGCCCCTTTCCATATGAACCTACCCAGACCCTCAGATCATCTTCTGAGGCCTTCCTTCGTGTTCCTCCTCCTCAAGAGGTCCAGAGGGTGGCAACACAAAAAATTGTTATTCTCTACAGTGGCTCCCTGTTTGTGGAATGCTCTCCTCAGGGAAATTCACCTGGCACATTCATTTTACATTTTTGGATGCCAGGGAAAAATGTACAGGGTCAGATCTAAGGTGCTGCTTTTGACATTTAAAGACCTTCACGGCCTAGGACCCTCGCACCTACGGGACCGCCTCTCCTGGTATGCCTCATGGAGAGCCTCAAGGTCCATAAATAGCAACACCCTAGTGGTCCTGGGCCCTAAGGAAGTTAGATTAGCTTCAACCAGAGCCAGGGCCTTTTCAACTCTGGCTCCAGCCTGGTGGAACGCTCTGCCTCATGAGACCAGGGCCCTGCAGGATCTGATTTCTTTCCGCAGGGCCTTTAAGACAGAGTTGTTCCGCCTGGCCTTTGGCTTGGAGCCAATTTGATTCCCTCCCGCCCTCTATTTCTTTTCCTTCTCCTCCTGCAATGAGGCTACATTTTAATATTTTAATGTTTCAATATTTTAATGTTGTATTTTAATATTGTTTTTAAGTTGTAATCATTCAACTTCTTTTTATTATTGCTTGTAAGCCACTCTAAGCCCGGCCTTGGCTGGGGAGGGCGGGTTATTATTGTTATTAATAATAATAATAATAATAATAATAATAATAATAATCCTATGCCCTTTTAAAAGATTGCATTTGAAAATCAATCATTGCTAAAATAATTTCAGAATAAAAAAGCAAAACAACAAAATAGCAAAAAGAAAAACATGTCAAAAGCAACATCTGAGTAGCATAAATACAAGTATTATTGTGTAATGCATAAATACAGCATTACAGCAAGTTTAACAGGCAGACTTAGCAGTTTCACCTGCTCCTAGAAAGATGAATCTCATTATGTTCCTCACACTCTTTTTCCTTCAGCAACTTCTAATAAGACTTTCAAATGCAGGGGATAAATTTGTTTTAAAGACCCCTCCAGAGGGACCCTAGGAAGAGAAAATCTGGAAACTCTCCTTAGGCTCCAGATTATTTCTTGGAAGCCACATAAAATGTCAGCTGTGAGGAAGGTAGGTGTGGTTGGTCAGGAATGGCCTAAGAATTGGGGACTCGGCTGCGCAAAATTAGGCCCGCTGGCCAGATGTTCCTGATCCCTGATCTAAGGTGACAGAGCATTTTCACACTAAAACATTTAATAGACATAAATACAATATATATATATTTAAAAAGATACAGTTTACATCTTTCTCCTTATCAGTTGCTCCCTGTTGTTCAGCTCAGGCCTCAGCACAATGATGTAGCATTTAGGGGCAAAGATGCAGCCCAACAATCCAGCACTCGAGGATAAGATGGAGAAGATCTCCACCACCACCATGAATTTCCCTTTGGTGCTCAGGTAGGTTGGGACAAAAGAAAGCCAAACACTGCAAAACAGCAACATGCTGAAGGTAATGAACTTGGCTTCATTAAAACTGTCCGGTAATTTGCGAGCTGCAAATGCCACAATGAAGCTGGCAATGGCCAGGAGGCCCATGTAGCCCAGGACACAGTAAAACAGGGTCACTGAGCCTTCATTACATTGCACAATGGTTTCTTCTGCTATTGAGTCCATGTCTAGATGGGGAAATGGGGGAGAAGTCATCAACCACACAGTACAAATGCTTGCTTGAGTAAGAGAGCAGGAAAGGACAATGGCATAAGCCAGCCGTTTCCCTACCCACTTCCTCATGCTAGACCCTGGCTTAGTGGCCATGAAAGCTACAACTACAGTGACAGTCTTTGCCAACACACATGAAACAGCCAGTGAGAAGACGATGCCAAACGTTGGTTGGCGAAGAAGGCAGGTCACTTTCCCAGGGTGTCCAATGAATAGAAGGGATGAGAGGAAGCAGAGCAGGACTGCAATGAGGAGAACGTAGGTGAGATCCCTGTTGTTAGCTTTGACAATGGGAGTGTCTTTGTATTTAATAAAAGCTCCTATCACGAAAGTTGTGAGCAGTGAAAAAGAAAGAGCAAGGGAGGCCAAGCCGATCCCAAAAGATTCATCATAAGAAAGAAAACTGATTGTTTTAGGGATGCATCCATTTTTGTTCTTGTTTGGATATTGATCTGCTGGGCATCTGACACAGTCATCCATATCTGAAATATAGGATAGGGTCAAATTTCAGTGACTATTCATGTGTACCCTTTCCTTCCTGTTATCTTAACCTTTTGATTTTTTCTGAGCTGATAGTCATATAACATTATGTGAATTACCCTTTGAGCATTCTGTTGAATCTATCAGAAATCTGCAAATGCCAGACAATTGTACTTCCTGATTAGTACACTACTCTAAGCAGGATAGTGTGGGTTCAGGGAGGCCACCATCTTCCTCTTGGCCAATTGTTTTGTGGTTTTCCACCCACCTATATTTACGGCCCACCCAGGGGGGGGTGGGAGCATAGCTATCAACATTTCCCTTTCTTAAAAGGAAATTCCCGTATTCCGAAAAGTTGACAGCTATGGGGGGAAAGCAGGCATGTTGCCTTCAGACCTTCCTATGGTTTATGTGTTCTCCGTATTCGGGGCCCAGGGAGGAATTTTCACCTGCAATAATATTGGCCTGCTTGCACAGTTGGGTGACTCTGTCTTGGAGTTCACCAGGGGATTCATGCGTCTAAGCATCTCTCTAAATGGCGGCTTCTGTGGGGTTGTTGAATCCAATCCATGTCAGGGGCAGGTCCCCAGCACAAGTTCAACCCACCAGGTTCCTACCAAGTAGCAGTTGGCCACCTGATGCTGGATACATGCCCAATACCATAACCAAACTTACTCATTCCAGTAATCAATAAAGTTGTGGCGAAGTTCAACCCAATACCAGTTTCCTTTGTCATTCATTATGTGCCTGTACAGGCAAATGCAAAGTGTAGTCATTAATTCTTTTCCAAGGATCTTATGCAATGATCATTAGGAGTATTGAACAACTAAAATGCCATATACCATTCTTTTCTGAAATCTTCCCTTCTGGACATAGAGTACAATCATAGCAGCAAAATTTCTTCCCTTCCTTCCTTTTCTTCTGATTTCCAGGGCGACAGTAGTCATTACATACAGAAATGGGCACCACCTATCCAGAAACAACAAATAATTTCATAAGAGAGAGATTTTTATTTTTAAAAATTCTATGTCACTGCACTGCAAATAAAAATGTAAACATAAAACAGAAGTCATTAGAAAGCTGCTTCATACAAAGCAGAGCCATTGGCCTATTTTTTTGTAAGGAAACCAACAAAAAAGGGCAAGCCACAAGATCCACTTTATTAGCAGTAACTTTAGGAATTTATAAATAGCGTGGAACATGTATGGGAAATGTTTAAATCTTCTATCAGGCTCTTAAACCTGCTATGACACAGGTTTATTTCAAAAAGTCATCCACATGGTTCACAGAGCCCTGTGACAAGTGGCGAGAACCAGAATTCACCTGAAGTGTAACTGTACCTACCATGCACGCATGGGTAGGTGGATAAAGTAAGTGGAATAAGTTACCTAGCCCACTCTGACCAGTCAACCACAGGATATATCATACATTCCTAATTGGCCCAAACTATGATGCTAAGCGATGGCAAACCTAGACAACATCTTAAAAAGCAGAGACATCACCTTGCCAACAAAGGTCCGTATAGTAAAAGCCATGGTTTTCCCAGTAGTGATGTATGGAAGTGAGAGCTGGACCATAAAGAAGGCTGATCGCCAAAGAATTGATGCTTTTGAACTATGATGCTGGAGGAGACTCTTGAGAGTCCCATGGACTGCAAGAAGATCAAACACATCCATTCTTAAGGAAATCAGCCCTGAGTGGTCGCTGGAAGGACAGATCGTGAAGCTGAGGCTCCAATACTTTGGCCACCTCATGAGAAGAGAAGACTCCCTGGAAAAGACCCTGATGTTGGGAAAGATTGAGGGCACAAGAAGAAGGGGACGACAGAGGACAAGATGGTTAGACAGTGTTCTCGAAGCTACAAACATGAGTCTGACCAAACTGCGGGAGGCAGTGGAAGATAGGAGTGCCTGGCATGCTCTGGTCCATGGGGTCACAAAGAGTCGGACACGACTAAACGACTAAACAACAACAACAACATGATGCTAAGCTTATCTCATGCTGCATACTAGAAGGGAAGATTCAGTTAAACCTAGGCAGAGGGCGAAGCAGGTAGCGGTCACTGATCCTCTGTGGTCTCCTAACCAGCAGCAGAATATAGCAACAGATGAAGACAGAAGAAGCTAAATGACAGCCTTTTGGCCCCTTCTAGATGCAGTTCAGCTTGGGAACCAATATTAGCTCTCTAGGAATACTTAGAAGATTAGGGATTGTTAGCCCTATTTTGACATGCTCTTCAGCTGAGTCATGGAAAGTTTCCTGTTGAAGTAGAGACAAACCATATTCTGCACATGAATAAATAATTTTTACCTGAATCATTCTAAGCTCTGCCACTCATAAATGAAATGTAATAAATATTATTAAAACATTGTTTTCCCATGAATCTATCAAAGATAAAATTGGTGGTTATCTCAAAAGTGCATTGCATCAAAGGAACACCCAGATTCTCTACCTGGTTAAAAGCATTGTTCCAAATAATCATGTCTTCATGAATAGTGAATTCTTTTCTATCAGGAGCAAAGGGATCCACCCATCCAACCTTCACTCGAAGGAAAGACTTGTTTGGGAAGGTGAGCATGTTCGTGATGTCAAATCTACCTCCCATTTCTCTTTTATTAGTAAAGGACACTCTTTCTCCAGCTGAGTTGTTAAATGAAATGGCAGGTAGAAAATGGTGCAACTAATTGAAAGGGAAAAGAGAGATAAGGAGTGGAAACATAATGGAGGTGTTGAACTAACAACCATGATTTACAATCACCTTTCTTTATGAGCATTATTTAGATACAGTACTGTAGCTTCACTTTCCATAGAGGAAGTTTTAAAAATAAGCTACTTTGACACAGTAGATGGTGGACTGAATATCTAACAGGGGATGAACATTCGATGCTCTGAAAATGTCATTTTCTATGCTGGGAGACTGACAACCTATCTGCTCCTGTGATCCAAGATAGGGGTGAGTGGCATATGATCAGATGAACCAATATATTGCTCAGAAGCCATGTAAGAGCCTGAATGGGGAATCGACCTGCAAAAGCCTCCTTTTCTTTGTGTCTGAGGTGGTTATAATTGAGGTGGTTATGATTGAGTGAAGTTTCCCTGAGTGTCGGTGCAAATTTACAACTGGTGCAAATTTACAACTGGTGTGTGAACCACTTTCTGGGAGAATTAATGTGAGACATTACTGTTAGAAAATTGGGATTATATTTCCTAAGAATAAGTAGATAATTCTTCAGTGAATTTTTTCAATAATGTTTTTGATGTTGCCGACAAACAGAAATCAGAATTCCTTTTTATTTTATAGTAAGAGTGAGGTAAATAATGAATTATATAGTAGAAAAAGTATTGACCATAAGGCAGCAGGTAATTGTGGAAAACATCATGAATGTAAGGATTTGGGTAAAGACAATAGATGGAAATTTTGTTATGCATTAATGGAAAAAGAATATTTCAAGCCAAATGTACAGAAACTAATGTTTAAATGTAAAGATTTGTCACTATGTTTCAGGGACTGGTCTGAGAAGGAGGAATGGTGTAGAACACCCCCCCCCCCACTCCTCCTGCCCTTCCCAGAGAAGAGGGAGACAGTATAGATTGTAATCAGTGGTTTGCAGAAAGTCATAGTTCAGAGGCTGCAGTGGGGAGAAGCTGGGAAATATTGAGAGATGAAACAGAAGAAGCACTAGGGGAGAGACTGACAGACTCAGTGTCTTTTGAAAGCATCCCAGACCCCACTTCTCCCAGAACCCGATGGGCATTTAGGGCGGGAGAACAGAAAGTGCAGACACAAAGTACAGATCAGCTAACGAAGAGATGACGTTTAATGGGGCTGTGTACGAGGTGGGGCTTTACTCGTAGCAATGCCATTACTGCAAGAGAGGCACTTTTCAAGGCCTTCCGTTGTGAATACTGAATAAATAGATTTGGTAAGAACGCTTCTTGTTTAGCCATTCTTGGCTGACCACCGTGGGTGGGGTCAGATTCGCTGAAGCATTGACAATATGTGAAATGGGCGTTGCCATAAAAACATTATTTTTCCATGATTATTTTTTAAAAAAATGAAATCTTAGGTTATGCTTATTAATTCCATGAAAGAATCATATTTCTTGTTGCTTTTTATTTTCAAAGCGTTACCTGCCAAGCCTGAATATTTTGAAATTTTAATCTTCCATTACTCTTCATTGCTCTCTGCTTGGATCTAGACAAGTAAATGGCATTCAAAGCATGAGCCACCACATAAACAGCATTGTAGATACTGTAACTATGGCCAGATAGTTCCATTTCAAATATAGACCTTGGAAGACTGTCCAGGCTCTCCTCCCCAGTACACACTTCACTGGTGTCCATTGGAACACTGGGATTTGGAAATATACAGTCAAATGCTTGCTCCCAGAAGACTTTGAAGAAACCTTTCTGGGTCCAGGAATGGTTTATGCTTTGAAGAAATTCCTTGAATACTAGAAGATTTTGTGAATGAATTGTGAAGGCTATGGCACCTTGGAACAGCTGAAAGTCCAAAAATTTAGAAAGCTCTATTAATATGAAATCAGTCTGGGCTGTCAAGATCCACAGCTTTATGAATCCTGTGTTTGCTCTATTTGAAGCATCTCGCAAAAATATAACAAATCTCAGTGATATAATTGTCAGAGGGTCTCCATAGACAATAAATGTAGTGACTTTCTTTTCTGTGAAGGGTACATACATATTTAGGGCTACATTATGAATTTCATCATAGTTATCAAGATGCACTTGTTGTGGGAATCTTTGTGTAAAGGCTGAACAAATTCCATTTTGAGAAAGCAATGGCTCCAGATTCTTGATGAAATGTTCTCCATTGTAATCATTAGGAGCAAAAAGTCCAACCCACTTCCATCCAAAATGCTTAAGCAAGCTGATAATCCCAATGTACTGGTGGGCTTCATTGGGCACCATGTGATAAAAGGATGGGGATTGAGTTGTGTCACTCTCCTCTGGAGGAAAGGAACCATATGAAAGCTATAAGAAAATGTAAATAGGTTTTGTAGTTACGTGAAATTAATTCGTTCTGTTCCATGTGACTTTTTATTCAACATATATTAGTTCAAGCCATTTATAGGTTTAATCCAATAATTCTTCCTGTCGTGGCATTTTGATTTGTGACTTGAGCAGATAAAGGAGGGGCAGAATAAAGAAAAGTAACATACAGGAAAAATGGGGGGGGGGAGAGATGTAAAGTTCTACCAAACTAAGACTCATTTTTTTCTAGTCAGAGTAGACCCATGAGGTAATATTTACTCTGTAGTTTCACTCAAAGCACACCCAACCTCTGAGTGAAACTATAGAAGAAATATTACCTGATGGGTCTACTCTAAGTATAAAAAAACTGCATACAGCTCAAGTAACTCTTTATTCAACAAATAATAGTTCAAGCTATTTATAGGTTCAATGGAATGGTTCTTTCTTCGATGGCTTCTTCTAAACTTCTTTGAAAATGGCATTTTGATCTGTGATTTGTATAGGAAAAAATGTAAAGGAAAAAATGGGATAAAGGTGTAAGGTTGTAGCAAACTAAATCTTATTCCAAGAAGATTCATTTTTCTACTCAGAGTAGGCACATCAGGTAATATTTACTCTATCATTTCACTCAAAGAGCACTCTTTTTTTCTAAGTAGTAAAACAATTGCATACAGCTTAGAAAGGAAAAACAACAACCACCACATCCCTGTATCCCATGTATCTTACCTGGGGAATCTTGTAGAGACCTAATGTATCTGCCATATGGAAGGAAGTATCACAACTAAGTCCTCCAATGATGGATATGAGGTTTCTCTTGGTGTCACATTTGTAGTTGGGGACAAATGTCCTCATTTTGAAGAGGAGGTCTAGAGTAGTACGGTAAGTCATCCGTGCATCATAATAGCTATCATAGATGTGGAAGCCAAGTGTGACATTGTGCAAAATGCTGGGATTCTCATTTATTTCTTTCACAGCAAATGCCAAGGCAAGGACATGTTGGTAGAATTTGGTCACCACACTGCAAATATAGTATAGGAATTACAAAAATTAATATACCACAATACTGTACACCATTCTTTTTCAAATTAATTGATACTGAAATGAGTTTGTTTTATTTCTTATCAATGTATCTAAGCTAATAAACAACATGCAGACCAATGAATATTGATGAGTGATCAGAACATTTCTGTATCAAATGTGTTTTGAAGGAATGTTATGGGCATGGAAGTTTCTTACGCTGAAATATCGAACAGGTTCTGTATTGGGTGTTCGTTGAACAAAATTTCATGGGAAACATAATAGATATGAGAAACAATTCCACCTATGATGAGGTCCCCTGGCTGGTACCACTCATGTGTAACAGGAATGGGATCATTCACAGGACATCTGAAAGTATTAGAAGGATTAGAAACAGGAGGTTTTAGAAACAGCAACAACAATTTCAGCAGCATCCTGGCAGCCATGCTTCTCTCTGAACAAAGACTCTTTTGGGTTCACCCATCCTAGCTTCCTTAGAAAAGGCTACATTTGATGATATATGGCTCACTTAAGTCGGCCCTATAATAGAGATTGTGTGCTGCATTTAATCAAACTGTAACAGATGCATTCTTTGAATACAATCAGTGATTTCAAAATCAGAAATTTAATTTCTAGAGTCCTGACTGCCTCTGGCCCCTACCCCATGTCTCAGTACACAGGGCTAGTTATAACCACTTTCAGCCTTGCTTGTTGTTTTTTAGCTGCTTCTGGGAAGCATCTGGAGGTTTGACCCGGTGAAGAAATTGCTGTGATTTGGGTAATTGCTGGGGACAATTATGAATGACTTTTCAGAGTTCGGATTCTGAGTGGCTCTTTGGCTATTTTACTCACAGTTCTCCTTAGAAGCAGAAAAGTTGAGCGAATGACTTTTCCATGGCAAACGGATGACAGAAAGTCATTGCTAAATTTTGAGATAAAGGCCATTTTTCAACTCTGCTTCTCTCCAAGCGAATGAGAATCAAGACTACTCTATACAGTTAAGGTGTTTTGTTTTTTTTTAAGTAGCTTGACTCACTTGCTAAACTGAATGGATGGCAAACCTTTCAGCATGAGGTCTGAATTCCCTTCTGAGTAACCATCTGAAGGCCAATTGCTGGGGTGGGTGGAACCAGAGGTAAAAATGGGCAGAATAGCGAAAGCAATTTTTACTAATTTATACTGTCTATTTTTTACTCTCTCACACACACACTCCTCCCTATTCCCATTCAAACTATCAGGAGACATCATCACTGTTCAAAGATATATTCCAGGCAGGCAAAAACACATTCTCCACCAAAAGTCCCTATATGGTCTCAAACAAAGTGCACGATGCTGGCACTCTAAACTCACTGAAGTGTTGTTTTGTCTAGGTTTTCAGCCAGGTAAAGGTAAACCTCTTGTCAAAGAGGAAGGGCAAAAGAAGCTGTTTTGTTTATACTTTTAATTGCAGATTATCATCACCGATTGGTTGTACCCCCTATGAAAAGATGTTTGGCAAGAAACCATTCATCAAGCGCATGAGAATTTTTGGTTCTGACATGTGGTTTCATACACCACAAAGCTCCAAAGTTAGGCAAAGGTGGTTTGCATGGTATCTTTCTAGGATATCAGAAAGGTTCTTACAGAGGAACAAAGGAACAGGAAACCACTAACGTCACATCCGTCTCCCATCCGGTGAGACTTCCAACAGTATGGAAGGTGTCTGGAATGTAAACAGAGCCTTGTGACTCTAAGCAGCTGCTCAGTGGCAAACAGAAACTAACAATGAAACAAAGGGACAGTGCTGTGGGCCAGACACAAACTTTAAGCACTGCACACAGTTCTCCCTCCCCCATAGGAGCCAACTCCAGGGAGCTGTGGGTGTTTGAACACCCAAAATAATATAATTGTGGGGGCCTGGCATCCACAAAATCAATGAAGAAAGTGAGAGAAGGTGTTCAGGTCTGCACATCACAGCCAAACAGCAAGGCATCCATTCCCTGGGAGTAGGGCTCTGGTGTGAAGTTAGAGTCTCCCTGCCTCTCAGTTCCAGTCCCTCCATTGAGAAAAGGGTGACTCACTGGCTGCGTGATGTTGCACACCCATGTGTGGCAGCGGGCACCCACAATCCTGAGGGCGAGATGGTGCCTGCCCTCCCCTGCTGTATTTAAACCACTCCCTACCTATTGACATTAGGTATTGCACAGAGACCCCTGGAGACAAATGGACAAAAAATAAACAATGTTCTGGAGTTGAAAATGGCCACAACTTTTTTGATTATGAATATAGGCAGACTTAGGTATTTTCTATGCGTCTTGAGTCAGCCTCCTGGTTGAAGGTTGATGTTGAACAGGGTCATGCCTGGGTTAGAGTCAAGAGACTAAGCTGCCCCCCATCCACCGTTTAAAGTTCTAAGGCCCATCAGCTCCCCAGCTGGGATTCATGACAGAATCTTCCATCCAGACCCATTTACTGGAGCACTCTGTGTTATCACACCTGCTTAAAGGGGGTGATGAACCATCTCATTCCCCCACCCCTGGGCTCTGCCTGTCAATGTTAGTCATTCACAATAACTGTGAATCTCACAAAAATGTTACAAAAGGTTCCAGTCATAACTGCTGCTGCTATTATTATTATAATAGCTAAAAATCTAGATGGGCATATCTCCTGCTGTAACTGAATGGATTGAGGAAATGTGGTCCTTAGTAACTATGATTAAACTAATTTTACAAAAGAATACCTATAAATCAGGCTAAGATATTGTTGGCATCCATCTGTCTCAAGAAACAATTGAGTGCACTTCCAGAGGTGACGTCAAACCAGTGTGCTAGCAGAACCTCCATGGGGCACAAGCCTGGGCAGGGCATGTGGTGGTCCTGGGCTTCCCAGATGACAAGAACCCTTCCCTCTCAGCCTCACTTATGTGGCCCAAAGGAAAGCAGAACCATAAGTTTGGCACCAGCTTGACTGCAGAAGATGCAAGAAGGAGGCGTACAAGGCACGATCCAACCATCTTGGGGACTCCAGTTTGGATTTCTGTAGGGTTTACTCCTTAGCCTTTAACAAACTTAAAATTAAATGCTATAATTAAGAAAAACATGCAACAACAGCAGCAAGAATACTTATCACAAAGTATTGGAAGACACAAGATCTACCCACCCTGAAAGAGTGGCAGATGAAGATGATGGACTATATGGAATTAGCGGAAATGACTGGCAGAATCCGAGATCTGGGAGAAGAGTTGGTGGAAGAAGACTGGAAGAAATTTAAAGACTATCTGCAGAAACATTATAAAATTAATGAATGCTAAAATGATGTTGGATTGGAAATAAGTGGTATTAGCAACAAAGTTAAAAAGAGTATGCAATAAGTGAATTGATAATGGGTGAAAACATAGAGTTGTAATATGTTAAGATATAGAGTTAAGATAAATAGAGTTAAGATAACTAGAGTTAAGATAGAGAGTTAAGATTAATAAAAGAGGGCAAGGATTTGCTGATCTGATTATGTAAATGGGAATACAAAAAGGGAAGGTGTGAGGAGGTCAGGAAAATAAGGATATGAGCTTTAAAGTTAGCAAAAAAATAATGGATTTTTTCTTTTTTTCTTTTTCGTTTTATCTATTTTCTGTGTTTTTTGTATTTTTCTGTTTTGTGTTTTTTCTTCTTTGTTGTATCTTGCTAAAAACTTTAATAAATATCTATATATCTATATCTATCTATCTATCTATATAGATAGATATATAGATATAAATTAACAAAAACAACATAGTACAATAAGATCAGCATGGAGTTTTGTGGCACCTTAAAAGGCTGACCAAAACCAGAATACACATCTTCTGGGGCCATGCTTCCATGAAATTTATGTGACCCATTCAAGAGCACGGCACTCCAAAACACACATTTTGAGATCCCTTGGTCTTGTGTGGTTTTGGTGCTATGCTTTAATATGACAGCACGCCAGCAAAATGCTTTCCCAATTTAATTGGGAAAGTTGATGGGTGTGCATGTTTTGGAGTGTCCCACCAACTGATACAAAGTAAGCTACAGCCCATTAACAAAGAACATTAGAATTAAGCTGACATGAACTTAAAACCAGTGCAACTTGCTCATGCACATTGTGTGTTGTTGTTGTTGTTGTTGTTGTTGTTGTTTTTAAATATAGCTTAATCTTATGGAGAATTTAGTCCAATATCCTGCAAGAGAAGTGGAGTTGAAAACTAAAAATATAGCACTGCTGCTTTGTTTCCCAGAACCAGTGTCTTCACTCTGAGATTCCTTTTGCTGTTAGCTCACCAAGGGAATATGTTTTTAGGAGCAAAAAAGGGAAAGTGTCACTCAGACTCCAAACTCTGAACAAGTAATTAATACTCCTATTCTGCAATTACTTAAATTGTTGCATCTTTCTCCCACCAGGTTAAACCTCCAGATGGTTTCCTGAAAGAACAAGGAAACAATCAACAAGCAAGCCTGAACATGATAAAAAATAAGCCCATGGCCTATGGAGAGAGAATGGAGGGGCTAATGTCAGGCAGAGCTATATCAATTCAATTTATGACATTATAATCTCTGTTACTACTCAAGGAGTGCATTTGTAACACTTTGATTAAATGTAGCTCATAACGTCCCTCATAGAGCTGCATTGACTGAGCCAGGCATAATTGAATGTAGCCTCTTTAAAAGGAGCTGCTATGGATGCACACAGCAGAATTAAACTCTGAGACAAGCCAGGCTGCTAGGATGTTGCAGCTATTGGTGATGCTATTTCAAATCACTCCTGTTTCTAATAGCTTTAATTCTACCCGGTGCCCCAGGAATAATCCTTTTCCTGTTCCGCATGAGTGGTACCAGCCAGGCGACCTCATCATTGGTGGGATTGTGTCTCAGAACTGTTACGTTTTCTTTGACGTTTTCTTCAAGGAACACCCATCACAGAACCTGTTTGATGTTTCATCGTAAGAATTTTCCATTCCCCCTCTGGATTGCCTTTCCCTTTGTCTCATGTCTTTCAGGCAGGAATCCTAAAGGGAGGGCCTGTCTTTTCAAGGATGTTTTTAAGCTGCAGTAGGAGTCACATTTTTATTGTATGGTGGAATAAAAAAAGTTATTAAAACAATATTTCCTCACAGCTCAAAAATGGTTTGAATGATTGACAAGAAACTTTATGTACTCCTGAGAGACTCATTCAGTCACCTCCTGAGTCTTCCACAGTCTACTATGTTTGCAGACAGCAAAGCTTCCTTGTTGTTTAAAAGAGTTTTATGTTTTACTACCCTCATATTCTAGGTGTTTTAAAGTTTCAATGTGTGCTGGGTTTTAATTACTTGAGGCATTTTTTATTTCCATTAAATATTAGGAAAATGTCAGAAAAACATTTCTTCTTTCCTGATCTGAAAAAGCTCCATGGTGAAACTCCCTGGGCTTTAATGCAAGTTCATTAAGTGGGTGTATTTGAGGGTTCTGGAGATTGGTTGAATTGCATTGAGTCAGGTTAGATGGAACAAGTTTGTAAGGACAGGGCATTAGGCCAGGAAAGAGACAGTAGGCAAAATTTACCGTCAGTAAGAAGATAAATCCAATGCCACCTGACTCCCCTTTGTTTCTGACACCCAAAATCTCAATGACTGTGTTTAGCTACTGTGGACTACACACATCAATTCTGTGGTTCTGATGTGCAAGCAATTTCCCTCACCTTACCCCCACTCTATGCTGAGAAGCAAGCTTCATTGAATTCAATTATACTTTCATATAAGGTTTAACATTGCCACTTTCTCCGTACAGAACATATTTCTTCAGTTAAATGAAGTTCTCACGTACTTAAGGAGATACAGATTAGGGGTTGTTGTTTTCTCGATCAACTGAGATGGAAATGTTAAGCAATAGAAGAACAGCAGGTGTGAGAGAGTGCCAAACAAAGTAGTAATGCCCTGATCAATCATGGATTTTCTTTGGAGAGCGTGGCACTCCCATTTCTATAAGAACTTGCAATAGTTTGCTGTGGTCGACACAGTCAAAGGCTTTTGCATAGTCAATGAAGCAGAAGTAGATGTATTATTTGATGTATTAATCGCAAATAAAATAATTTCAATTTGAAACAGAATGTGTCCAGTATTACTGTGTGTGTATATATGTGTGTGTGTGTGTGTGTGTGTGTGTGTGTGTGTGTAACTAATTTACTTTATTTGCAGTGTGGTGACAAAATTCTATCAGCACGTTCTTGCATTGGCATTTGCTGTGAAAGAAGTCAATGAGAATCCCAACATCTTGCCCAATATCACTCTTGGCTTCCACATCTATGACAGCTATTATGATGCAAGGATGACCTACCGCACGACTCTAGATCTAATCTTCAAAATGAGGACATTTGTCCCCAACTACAAATGTGACACCCAGAAAACCCTCATATCCACCATCGGGGGACTTGGCCATGATACCACCTTCCATATGGCAGACACATTAGGTCTCTATAAGATTCCACAGGTAAGAGGTATAAAGGGGCCAATGGGAATTATTTCTTCATCCTTCTATGGGTTTGTTCTACACAGAGCAGATGTATTGGGAAGTATTCTATTCAGTGATTTTACTCAACAAAATTAATGGATCTGTTTTTGTCAGGATCAATAATTTAAAATTTAGTTATATAAAAGGCTACATCTTTATCCAATATTCCTTGTACATTTCTTTTTCTGTTTTATTTCTAGGGATGTGAGACTGATCTAGTCACAGCTCAAATCAAAATGTGCAATTAGAAAAAAAGCTTAGAATTTGTTGAAGAAAAAGCCAAATGCTACAGGATGAATGTTTATATTCACATTTTCTTTCAGTTTGCATATGGTTCATTTCCTGAAGTGAAGAGTGATACAAGCCAGGTTCCTTCCTTTTACCACATGGTGCCCAATGAAGCCCAACAATTTGTGGGGATTATCCACTTGCTTAAGCATTTTGGATGGACGTGGATTGGACTCCTTGCTCTGAATGATAACAGTGGAGAACATTTCTTGCAGATTCTGGAGCCATTGCTTTCTGAAAATGGCATTTGCTCAGCCTTCACACAAAGAATCCCAAAACAACTCCACGTTGATAATGTGGATGAAATGCATGATATAGCTTTAAATATGTATGTACGAATCAGAGATAATAAAGTCATTACCTTTATTGTTTATGGAGAATCTCTAGCAATTACAGCACTGAGAACTATTATATTTCTGTCAGATCCTACAAATAAGAAAAACACATCATTTATAAAGGTATGGATCTTTACAGCCCAGACTGATTTTGTATCCATGGGTTTTCTTAAGTTTTGGAATGTTCTGCTCTTCCAAGGTGCCATTTCCTTCACAATCCACTCACAAAATCTTATAGCATTCCAAGAATTTCTTCAGAGCATAAAGCCTCCTTGGACCGAAAGAGATGGTTTTTTCAAGAAATTCTGGAAGCAAGCATTTGACTGTGTATTTCCAAATCTTGATGCGCCAATGGAGGTCAGTGACATGTGTACTGGGGAAGAGAGGTTGCAGAACCTTCCAAGGTCTCTATTTGAAATGTCCATGACTGGTCACAGCTACAGCATTTACAATGGTGTCTATACTGTGGCTCATGCCTTGCAGAACATTTACTCAACTAGATCCAAGCAGAGAACAATGAGTAGAAGCAAACGATTAAAACTTCAAGATCTGAAACCTTGGCAGGTAATGTTTTCAAAATAAAGAGAAACAAAATATATTGTTTTCATGAATAAATTAGTACAAGATCGGATCACTGATGTGGGACTGTGACCAAGCAGCAATGCCGCCTGACAGATGATGGCAGGCATCAGCAACTGAAGGTCCATGCAACCGAAGGTCCATGGGCCACAAGTGGCCCACGGGGGTCGTTTAACCAGCCCATGAGCTGCCCCTGAACCGAGCTGCCCGCTCTCTGACTGATAGTTTAAGTAAAGCAGACCACGGCTTTTTGGGGGTTCTCACCAGAGCTCAGTTCCGGCTAGTCTCAGGTGGGTTCAGGAACATGTCAGGTGAGTTTCAGCACCTCTCAGATGGGTGCCATTCCCATTCTAAGAGAAAGAGGGAGGCGTTCGTGGTGAGTTCCAGCACCTCTTTTTCTAGAAAATTGGCACTGAAGCAGACTTAATCATAATTTTCATCCGGAAGTGCTGTTAAATGGCATTGCATACCTTATTCAATGCATTTTTAACTTCTGAAGAGAAAAAAGTTATTATATCTGCATTATATATATACACCTGTATACCTGAAGGAGCATCTCCACCCCCATTGTTCAGCCCGGACACTGAGATCCAGTGCCGAGGGCCTTCTGGTGGCTCCCTCATTGCGAGAAGTGAGGTTACAGGGAACCAGACAGAGGGCCTTCTTGGTAGTGGCGCCCGCCCTGTGGAACACCCTCCCTTCAGATGTGAAGGAAATAAGCAGCTACCCTATCTTTAAAAGACATCTGAAGGCACCCCTGTTCAGGGAAGTTTTTAATATTTAATGCTGTACTGTTTTTAACACTTGATTGGGAGCCGCCCAGAGTGGCTGGGGAAACTCAGCCAGATGGGCGGGGTATAAATAAAATATTATTATTATTATTATTAGTAGTAGTAGTAGTAGTAGTAGTAGTACAACAGAAGATTTTACATAGCCTTGGAACCTAAAACATTTCTGCTTCATTATCTGAAAAATGTTATTCCAGAAAATGATAAAGTAATGGTATGCAATTTTATTATTTTGTGGAGAGTAATATTGCTAAAAATGGGGGAAAGTAGCATTTCTCCTATTATATCTGAATTGATTGAGAAAATTTGGTGCATAGTAGCTATGATTACAGTAACTTATAAAAGAATATATATAGACCAGCCTAACACATTTATGGGAAAATTGTATTTTTTGTTTATGTTTTGGAATAACAAGTTCAGTTATAATGTCTTACACTATGCTCCTTTCAGCCTGTTGAAATACAATTTATTTATTATTACTCTATTACATTTTGATCCAGAAGTGCTGTTGAAATGTTATTGCAAATCTCATTCACTGAAAAAAGATTAATGTGTGCATTTTAAATAGTGTGCATGTTGATAGAAATAATATTATGTATTCATATGACACATAATAAAGTCTCCACCTGTTGTGTCAAAATCACAGATTTTTCACACATGTTCTTTGTTAACTGAAGCTATTTTACTACACCTAAATAAGATTAATAAAGAAGGCTTTCTGTAAATCATGGCATTATGCTCAAAATCTACATTATATCATTTTCTATTCAACTCTCTTTTCTCTTTTTATTAGCTCCACCCTGTTCTTCATGACATTTCATTTAACAACTCAGCTGGAGAAATTGTATCCTTTACTGATCAAAGAGAAATGGGAGGTGGATTTGACATCATGAATACTGTCACATTCCCAAACAGGTCCTTTCTTCGAGTGAAGGTTGGATGGGTTGATTCTGATGCAGAAGATGGAAAAGAATTCATCATTCACGAGGACAAGATCATGTGGCACAATGGTTTTAATCAGGTCTGGAGAGTAGGGTTTTCTTCTAGGCCCCACATTCTCCATATGGGTCATTTAGATTATCCAAAATAACCATTACTATTTTCATTGAAATCTTTTGTATAGCGGTAGATGAAATTATGAACATGCCAAACAAATCTATGTTCCCAGTTGAAATAAATTTTGAAATAATATTTACTGTGTACGATAGTGCTCAGGATGATCCAGATAAAATTGATTCATGAGAGAAGAAAGGGTGGTCTCTGTTTCAATAGAAAAGGGGTCAGGGGTAGGGTTGGCACACTTTCCCACATTACTGGTGGGAGCCACATAATTTTAAGAATTGCCTTTCTCATCACTTGACAGCTGTGTATATTAAAGGTAAGAAGATATTGTGTTATGCTTCTCAGCTGAATTCTGATTTAAGAGGCTTCTACAATGGGCCTCTTAAGCCTGTGAGGAAGACAAGGATGTCTTTTCAGGTTGACTTGTTTCACTTTCATGGAGTTTTATGACTCAAAGGCAGTGTGAATCAAAAAGGGTTTACCAAATCCTGACAGGTTTAGGAGAGTGATAGGGGCCCTAGTTTAATCCATGCCAAATGTATTGCCTCTTTTTTCTGGTTTCCTAACAAAAATAAGCCAATACCTGTTCATTATACAAAGCAGCCATCCAATGCAGATATTTATGTGGAGAGAGGTCCACTTTCTTATCTGAAGTTCAGGGGCTGAACATTCGTTTCAAATGTTTCTCCCATCTGAAATTATTTCCTGTTTATTGACAGGTGATGCCTATCTCTGTGTGCACTGACTACTGCCGCCCTGGTAATCAGAAGAAAAGGAAGGAAGGGCAGAAATTTTGCTGCTATGATTGTGTTCCATGTCCAGAAGGGAAGATTTCAAACCAGAATGGTAGAGAGGTTTCATTGTACAAGATCAGCAAATATCTGTTGAAAACAATTTAAATAATACGATGTGCATGTAACCACAATATCCTGCCCAGAGTAGTGTTAATATTTCGTTGCTACTTTCCAGTAACTTCACATCAAAAACTTCAAAAATGTAGAAGGCTGGTGAAATCCCATGCATGTGGCTCTGAAATTAAGCCCCCACCCCCCAATGATTTCATTCTAGACATAATTTAAGAGAAACTGACACATAGTACAATATTTGAGAATTATGTGGTGGCTGGGACAACCTAGACATCCATCCTGGGTGAAATTACGCCAGAAATCTAGTCATTATGCTTCAGGTAAGAGGGAATGGCATGGCACAAAGGTGAATATAGGGTCATTATTCCAAGCAGCACTTGTTGTTTGAGTGCCATTCTACTTGATGTTGCGGGTGCACTCTGCACCCTTCAGAGTTGAACAAGGTTGGACCTCTGTGTTTGGTAAGATAAGCTTCCAGATTCCCAGTAGGTAACTGCATGCGTGTGGGTGCGTATCAAAGAGAGAGAGAGATAGGCAAGATTGGACATTCCTTGGTCCTATCATTTTATAAAGCCTTTATGGTACATCCCTATTGATGTGGTTCTGCCTAATGGCTTTTCTGCCCACAAAGGCTTTAGAATGCCTAAAAATGGCTACGGCACCAAATGAAAGGCAAATTGTATTCTAGCCTGGATAAATGTGGGAGTAGAATACATTTTTGTCTCAGTTAACTGTCAACGCAAAAAACCAAGGTCCCACTCACTCTGCCATCTGGGTAACATTGGACAAAGGCCACCACCCTGCTGGGTGCACAGCATGGCTCCTTAAAATACTTTTAAAAAACCTATGTAAGATTCAGCAGAAATGTTATACAGTAGACAAAAGGCACACATGAATTGCTACTGGAGTTTGACTTTATTTTATTTTTCAGATATGGATGACTGCTTCAGATGCCCAGAAGATCAGTATCCAAATAAGAAGAAAAATGGATGCATCCCCAAAATTATAAGCTTTCTTTCTTATGAGGAACCTTTAGGTGTCAGCTTAGCCTTAGTTGCTCTTTCTTTTTCCCTGATCACAGCTTTGGTGCTAGGAACTTTTATTCAACACAAAGACACACCCATTGTCAAAGCCAACAACAGGGATCTCACCTACATTCTCCTTATCACCCTCCTGCTCTGTTTCCTCTCATCTTTGCTGTTCCTAGGAAAACCTGGGAAAGTGACCTGCCTTCTTCGTCAACCCGCTTTTGGCATCATCTTCTCTGTGGCTGTTTCCTGTGTGTTGGCAAAAACCATCACTGTAGTTGCAGCTTTCATGGCCACTAAGCCAGGCTCCAGTATGAGAAAGTGGGTAGGAAAAAGACTGACCAACTCCATTGTCCTTTCCTGCTCCCTCATTCAAGTGATTACTTGTACTGTGTGGTTGATAATTTCTCCCCCATTTCCTGCTCTAGACATGCACTCAGTAACAGAGGAAACCATTGTGCAGTGCAATGAAGGCTCAGTGACCATGTTTTACTGTGTTCTGGGCTACATGGGACTCCTAGCCATTGCCAGCTTCATTGTGGCATTTGCAGCTCGCAAATTGCCAGACAGTTTTAATGAAGCCAAGTTCATTACCTTCAGCATGTTGCTGTTCTGCAGTGTTTGGCTGTCCTTTGTCCCAACCTACCTGAGCACCAAAGGGAAATCCATGGTGCTGGTGGAGATCTTCTCCATCTTATCTTCCAGTGCTGGACTATTGGGCTGCATCTTTGCCCCTAAATGCTATACCATTTGGCTGAAGCCTGAGCTGAACCATAGGGAGCAAATAATGAGAAAGAACTGAGAAATACCTTTGTTTTTGTCGTATTAATTTGTTATATATTAAGTGTTTTAGTATATAGGTGGTTACTAAAAATGTCCTCAGAGTGTCCCTTTTTTGCAGGAAGGATTCAAACTCTATTTTCAAGCTATTTTTTCCTTATACAAAGTTTGGGTTTCTCAGCCAGCAGTAGCCCTGCTCCAGAATGGTCTTTCAATCTGGTGTACTTCTCCCCAGCTTAATTTACATTTAAACCAGACTTTCATGTGTAGGATTGGCCTGTAACTGTCCTTTTCTAGATTACACTTAAAAAAAAATGTGTAGAAGAATATTCACTGTGTGGATGCAACTTCAGTTGGGCTGTGATCATAGTTTGGGGATTTCTGCTTTGCAGCCATGAAGAAAATGGCTCCACTCTGGCATTGACTCACATTGGAAAATGGAAAGGCAATTGCCATCTATTTGAGTGCCACAAAGGAGAATAGGCAGCTTGTGATGAGACTTGGGGAAACACACAAATACCAGCCTCTTGTTGCCAAAAGTGCCGCTGGGGGGGGGGGGAACCACCCTGAGCAACTTATTATCTCATCCTGCAATAATCCAAATCATTATAATTTCCTCACATAATCAAGGCTAGATAGGTTTTTAAGAAGGCACTAAAAAAGTCGAAAAGCAAGACTGAAAATTATTAACATGTGCCACCGAGAGCTGGGAATAGGGGCAAAATATAGGCAATACTTCATCAGTTGCCTTTCTGACTCTCCCACCCCATATTAATTGCCAGACTTGAAATCAAAGTGTTGACAATCTATTAAAGGCACCTGTTTCCAAGAAACTGATTCTCAAAAACAGCTCACAGAGCTCTCTTGTAGAACTGCATTGGCAAAGCCAGGCATCATTCACAGTAGCCAGTTCAAGGCAGGAACCTGGTACTGATGGGCACAGGAAGCTCTGCGTTTTAAGAGACAGGATGTTGTGGCTCTTGGTATTTCTGTTTCTGCAATCGCCTGTTGCATGCAAAGAATATACTTTGGCATGCCCTGTGAATGATCCCTTTCCTGTTCCACACGAGTGGTACCAGCCAGGTGGCCTCATCATCGGTGGGATAGCTTCTCAGCTCTATTATGTATTTTATGAAGTTTTCTTCAAAGAGCCTCCTTCACAGAATCTGTTTGAGGTTCCACAGTAAGACTGTTTTCCTCTGTACATCTCTCTGTTTCCTTTCCTTTTGTGTCATGCCTTTTAGATTGCAAGTTTCAGACAAGGTAGCATCACATTGTTGATATTTATCCACTGGTGTGGCAGATTTGTTTATGTGAAGAGAGGGGCAAAGAAATACTTGACTCAATAAATCTATGAGTCCTTAAATAACCGACTTGATCCAACCTGGGCATTCCTCTTTCTCAGTCACATTCTTAGTATTGTGCATTCTTTAAAGCAGCAAACAGCAACAACCACAGCCACATATTCTCTGGAATATACATCCCTCCAAATCCGTTTTCTCGTTTTACTCATGTCCTTTAAATTGTGGACTCTCGCTTACTTATTTTGTAACTAGTTTAAGGCAGTTTGCATTGAAACACTTGAGGCTCTTTCTTTTGGTGGAGAGCTTATTCATTTATTCTTTGAACAAGATCAGGGATTCCACTTGCAACAACTCTGCTGCCATTAGCCTTTTTCTAGGAGCATAAGGTGTCAATCTAATAAAATCTGTTCCTCTGCTCCCACTTCAATTGATCTCCATGTCTTCCTTTTGGGTGTGTTGGTGAACTGTTACTTTAGTTTTAGAAATAGGCGGATGCCACCATGCCTTGCTTGTTGGTTTTGATTGATGGTTGGTGTCACGTCTGCTCTGCTGAGAGGGCAGATATCTCTGTTTTGGGAGAGGAGTTGTACCTCTGTTGGGGGACACATCATTCTCCTTCTTTGGTTGTTTGTCAACCTTTGGTCTCCACCCTGCACTCATTTCTCACCTGTGGGTCTTATCAGCTGTCACCATGCGGCAGCCACCATATCCTGGGAACGACTTCAACTGGCTGGCTAAATCAAGTGAGTGTAGCTGATGGGTCTCAAACCCTCTGTGAGTTAGGGGCTTCAACTGCTTGTGAAGACAGGCTCCAGCAGATTGAGTGGAAAAGACAAATGGTGGGTCCAATGGTCAAGATGGCCGTTTATACACATGCTGTAGAGGAAAGTGAGGGGCAGATATGGCTTTTTAACCTGGGGAGTTAGCCCATCTAGGAGAAGAAAAATGCTGATCCATAACCTCTGCTTCCCTGTGAGATATCTTCAGAAGAAGAAAAGGCTAAGGAGTAAAGCCTATATGAAACTGGAGTGGAGCCCCTAAGATTGTTACACCTTTTACACTTCCTTCCTGCAACTTCCACAGGCAAACTGATGTTAAATGTATTGCTCTGTTTTCCTTTGTTTTTGTTGTTTGTTAAATAATTTTTTATTAATTTTCAATTACTAAAGTCCAATAACAGCTCTGTTTTCGTTTGGACCACATCAACGAGGCTGCTGACACAGCAGTTTGGCTTCACCCCAGAGGTGCAATCCATTCTCTTGAAACAGACAAAAAATATATGTAGGATACGTTGGGTCTGACAGTTGTTTCACCTTAGTTTCACCAGATAGCACCTCCTAGCACTGTTGTGCAGGTCTCAGGTTAGTAAGTTAATTTTGTTACAAATGTTGATTGATTGAGTGCGGACAATTGGGAAACCACACTTTAAGTTTTTCTCTCAATTAGCCAAATATGTCTTCCTTATCCCACACTGCAATGTTTTTTTGTGAAGGCATTTTCAGCATGATAAAAAAAACAAAACACAAGTGAGATTTGAAGCTCTTTAGGAAAGTCAGAAGAAATGCTTCAACCCAGAGGCTATGCAGACCACACAGGGATAAGAAAAAGTCTCTGTGCAGTTGTAGCAGCAAAATCAATCTATTTAAGAGTTTCCAATGCACAGACTGCTGACCAACCACTGGACTTGGTGGACTGCTGATCCACAAAGCAAAATCTGTGACATACGGAGGCTTGATGTGAAGAAAAGAGTAAACTTCTCAGGAAAGCTGAAATGTGGATTGACTGTGCTCATGTTCTGGAATTCAGTAGTAGCATAGATGTCCCCTAAAGGTTTTGTAAGGAATTCTGTTGTTTAAAAAATCCAGTTGGAAGTGGAAGCAATAGCAATGAAGAGCAATTGATTGTTTGGTTAAATGACTGTTTGTAATGAAGATTCTTCACCTATATTAAAATACTGGAGTTTTGTGTGTTTCCTCTAATAACGTTTATACTTGACCAAGAGTCAAGCAGTGATGCTGATGTAGAATAAAATGTCATTATTTTCATCTGAGGAATATTGGAGGGTGTGCAAGTGTCTGAAGCAGCTAACTACAACCAGACTTGCATCCCACGAAGGCTTCTGGAATTTAAGTGAGCAAATCAGGAAACTCGGTGTGGTGTTCTCTTTTATTGGATTGAGGTTCATTACAATATAATATAGGACAGGCTGACAAAGGATTTGTACAAAGCAATATTAAGGGGAAAAGAGAACAGAACAAACTGGCATACTGAGCTGAGGAAATCATTACTGTGGGTTGGTTTATGATAAGCAGTTTTAATTCAGTGGGGGAGAGGAAACCTCTGGCCAACCGGCTGCATGTGGCCCTCAAAATGTCTTTTTCTGAACCTCAGAGCTCTTCCTAGAATGTATTGCTCAGTGACTCCACTTCATATTCTGAATTGTTGCCTCCCTGGAATACGTCCTTGAACTCTGTCAATGCCTCCTGGTGACCTGAATGGGAATAGAGAGGAGTGTATGTGTGTGAGTAAAAAGTAGACACTATGCATTAGTAAAATTTGCATTAGGTACTCAGTCCATTTTCACATCTTGTCCCACCCACCACGATCATATGACTTTTGGAAGATTACTCAATCCTCAGGCTGAAAAAGATTCCCCACTCCTCCAAACACCTTCTCTTCATTCATGCAAGACAGTCAAGCTACAGAGAGAGAGAGAGAGAGAGAGGGGAGAGAGAAGAGAGAGAGAGAGAGAGAGAGAGAGAGAGAGGGAGGGAGGGAGAGAGAGAGAGAGAGAGAGAGAGAGAGAGAGAGAGAGAGAGAGAGAGAGAGAGAGACTGTATAGAGAGGTCTTTATTAATATTCCCTTGAAGGGAAATGGCATTAGGAAGTGACCGTTATCTCAAAATTTAGCCTTGTTATTTACCCAATGACTTCACTCTGAATTTCTTGATATGTCATTCAGTCACTTTTTATGCCATGGAAAAGTCACTCAATCACTTTTTATGCCTGTAAGGAGCAGAACTATGAGCAAAAATAGCAAAAGAGCCACTCAGAATGAAAACCCTGAAGAAGTAATTCATAATCCTACCCTGCAATTACCCAAATCATGGCAATTTCTTCACAAGAACAAACCTCCAGATGCTTCCCAGAAGCAGCTAGAAAACAACAAGCAAGCCTGAAAGTGGTTATAACTAACCCCATGTACTGAGAACTGGAGTAGGGGCCAGGAGCAGCATCAATTTCTGTTGCTGTAATCTCTGAATGCAGTTCATACTCTTTATTATATGTGTGGGTAAAATGAGCCATGCATCATCAAATGTAGCCATTTCTTAGGCAACTAGTAGGAACAAATATAACAGAGTGTGTTCAGAAGGAAGCTCGACTACCAGGATGCTGATGCTATTGGTGTTGCTTTTTCCAATGCCTTCTGTTTCTAATACCAATAATACTATCAGGTGCACTGTGAATGTTCCTATTCCTGTTCCACATGAGTGGTACCAGCCAGGTGATCTCATTGTTGGTGGAATAGCTTCACATATCTGTTATATTTTCTATGAAGTTTTCTTCAAGGAAAGCCCAACACAGAACCTCTTCGATGTTTCATAGTAAGAATCTTCCATGCCCCTAACATTCCTCCAAATCACATTTCCTTTTGCCTCATGTATTTTAAACAAGCATAATAAGGGGAGGGACCGTCTTATCACTAATGTCTATAAGCTATAATGTGAAACATTTTTTTGGCTGAATGGTGGAATATAAAAAGATACATATTTCAATTTAAACAGTAACTTACTAGCTCACAAGGAATGATTTAAATAATTGACAAAAATTTCTGTTTTTCCACCCTTGAGGGACTCCTCATTTCAGTCACCTACTGTTTTCTTTAAATAATTTTTATTAAATATTTTCTTCATTTACAAAAGTATGTGCATCGTCTCTTTTTTCAGGCTGTAGAGTTCTTTCTACAGAACAGTTACATTTGATGTGAGACATTGTATACAGAGTAAGGTTGGGGCAGAAGAAAGAAAAAGTGAGGGAGAGTAAGACAGTTGCATTGGTGAACAAGTCTTACAGTCAGAGTGCTCTTGTAGAAAGTTCTTCCTGATGTTTACCCAGAACATCATTAATTATAACTTGAAGCAATTGTCTTGAGTCCTACCCTCCAAAGCAGGAGAAAACAAGCTTGCTCCATCTTCCATGTGACAGCCCTTGAGATATTGGAAGACGGCTATCATATCTCTTCTGAGTCTCCTCTTTTCTGGGATCTACATACCCAGCTCTTTCAATCGCTCCACATAATGCTTGGTTTCCAATAATTTCTTTTTGGTTTCGATTAATTTGATGAGGAATGTGTCCAGTATTGTGGTTTATTCATTTCTGTAATTCCTTTATTTTATTTGCAGTGTGGTGACAAAATTCTACCAACATGTCCTTGCCTTGGCATTTGCTGTGAAAGAAATAAATGAGAATCCCAACATTTTGCACAATGTCACACTGGGTTTCCACATCTATGATAGCTACTATGATGCAAGGATGACCTACCGCACTACATTAGACCTCCTCTTCAAAATGGGTACATTTATTTCCAACTACAAATGTGACACCCAGAAAACCCTCATATCCATCATTGGAGGACTTGGCTCTGATACCTCCTTACATATGGCTGATATATTAAGTCTCTACAAAATTCCCCAGGTAAGATGTATGAAGGGGTGCATAGGGATGTTTGTATTCCTACTGACCATATTGGATTTAACATATACATTGTTTAAACAAATATTTGTTAAATGAAATTTCACATTGCACATTATGAATTCTTTTCACATAACTTCATAACTGTGATTTTTATATATATAGCTTGCGTATGGTTCATTTCCTCCAGAGGGTGACACAAGTCAGTCCCCGTCCTTTTATCGAATGGTGCCCAATGAAGCCCATCAATTTTGGGGGGTTATTAGCTTGCTTAAGCATTTTGGATGGATCTGGGTTGGACTCTTTGCTCCAAATGATAACACTGGAGAATATTTCATCAAGACCCTGGAGCCACTGCTTTCTCAAAATGGAATTTGTTCAGCCTTTACACAAAGAATCCCACGTCAACTCCATCTTGATAAGCTGGATGAAATGCATGAGGTAGCCTTAAATTTGTATGCATTGCTCACAGATAATAAAGTAACTACATTTGTTGTCTATGGAGAATCTCTGACAATTATAGCGCTGAGAGCTATTATATTTTTGCGAGATCCAATCAATAAGGAAAACTTAGCAATTAAAAAGGTGTGGATTTTGACAGCGCATACTGATTTCATTGCAACGGGGCTTGTTAGTTCTTGGGATTTTCAACTCTTTCATGGCGCCATATCCCTCACAATTCATTCACAAAATCTTCTAAATTTCAAAGATTTTCTTCTGACCATCAAGCCTTCCTGGAGCCAGGGAGATCATTTTCTCAAGGACTTCTGGGAGCAAGCATTTGACTGTATAGTTCCAAATCCCCATCTGACAGTGGAGCCCAAAGAACTGTGTACTGGGGAGGAGAGTTTGGAGAGTCTTCCAGGCTCTCTTTTTGCAATGGAACTATCTGGCCATAGTTACAGTATCTACAATGCTGTTTATGTTGTGGCTCACACTTTGCATGCTATTTACTTGTCTACATCCAAGCAGAGAACATTGGTTAGCAGTCGAAAATTAAAACTTCAAGATCTGCAGCCTTGGCAGGTAATGCTTTACAAATATACAACTTAAGATTTCTTCACAATTTTAATGCAGGAGTAACGCTGCAGTGGTATTCCTCATGTCACTAACTGGCAAAGCTTTATGTTTTCATATTAAATCCTGTACATTTGGCTGAATTTTATTTCACTGTATGCATAACAATTTTTTTCATCTGCTTTGTCAAGCAAACATAATTATATGTAAATGGTGCTCATTTATACATCAAGCCATTTTCTTCAATATCTCTATTATGTTATTTTCCCTTAATCTTTCTTTTCTCTTTCAATTAGTTGCACCATTTTCTTCCTGACATTTCATTTAACAACTCAGCTGGAGAAAGAGTGTCCTTTGCTAATAAAAGAGAAATGGGAGGTAGATTTGACATCACAAACATGGTCACCTTCCCAAACAAGTCTTTCCTTCGAGTGAAGGTTGGATGGGTGGATCCCCTTGCTGTCAATAGAAATGAGATAATCATTCATGAGGACATGATTATGTGGAACAAAGGCTTTAACCAGGTCTGGAATTTGGGTATTTCTTTGACCCAATTCATTCTCTAGATAAGCACCACTTTTCTTTTTGATTGCTTCATGGGAAAAATCTGAAAACCTAGCTGGATGCAACCATGAACAGAGCTTTAATTTCTATGTTCTTAGTTGAAATGAAGTTTTAACAATATTCATTGGGTTTCATTTTGTTTGACAAAGCTTAGAAAGATTCAGATAAAATTTAGTCATGGGGCAGATATGGGTGGTTACTGCTTCATTTGAAAAGGGTCCATGGCTCAGTTGCAGATCTCATATCATATTAATTTCATGACAATAGGACTGACAAAAACCCAACCTTTGCAGTATTCCTAGAGAACTATTATTGCTTCACAATCTGAACCCCATCTTAGAAGGCCCAAAACTCATTTTCTGGCTACATGTGTGGATTTGAGCTACTGCTAGTTAGTAAATCACAAAGGATATAAAGTCATTTCCACCTACCTCCGCCCATCCTTCTTAGGAGAGGTTGCATCAAGCTTTCACTCCCAATATTCAGTATGAGATGAGCTTGTCATCATAGTTGGTGTCAAGCAGGAATTTATGTTCCTTCCTATGATTGACTGGTCAAAATGGGCTGGTTGACCTTTTCCACCTACCTTCATTCCATCTACTTTGATACTTCCACCAGGAGTGTCAAACAGGTGCAACTACAGGTGGCATACACATTAACCTGAATTGGCCTTTTGGTCACTTGGCAGGTGGGTGTGGGAAAGGAAAGAGGTTGGCAAAGAAATTGAGCCTCTTGTGGATTCTAATTCTAAAGACTTGTCACAGGGCTCTGTGTAAGAAACTGCAAGATTTTAAAGGTATTATGAATCATGAAGACCTCAATTAGTGCCAGTTTAGGAGCCTGATAGATTTAAGCATTTTCCACACATGTCCTTTGCTATTTATAAACTCCTAAAGTTACAGCTGATAAAATGGCCCTAGCTGATTTCATGTATCTTGCATTTTTTCTGGTCTTGTGTCTTTCTTCTTTTTTCTGGTCCCCTAACAAAATATGGGATATTTGCTGCACCTCATATGAAGCACTTTGGATAAGATGTTCAGTTTCTCCCTTATGAAATTATTTCTTGTTTCTGGAAAGGTGATGCCAATTTCTCTGTGTAATGACTACTGCCGCCCTGGTAATCAGAAGAAAAGGAAGGAAGGGCAAAAGTTTTGCTGCTATGATTGTGTTCCATGTCCAGAAGGGAAGATTTCCAACCAAAATGGTACACAACATTTTTCATTGTTCAATATTAGTAAAGATTATTGTGTCAAATCTATTTAAATGCTACATTTTTACGGGTGGCGCTATGGGTAAAAGCCTCAGCGCCTAGGGCTTGCCGATCGAAAGGTCGGTGGTTCGAATCCCCGCGGCGGGGTGCGCTCCCGTTGCTCGGTCCCAGCGCCTGCCAACCTAGCAGTTCGAAAGCACCTCCGGGTGCAAGTAGATAAATAGGGACCGCTTACTAGCTGGAAGGTAAACGGCGTTTCCATGTGCAGCTCTGGCTCGCCAGAGCAGCGATGTCACACTGGCCACGTGACCCGGAAGTGTCTCCGGACAGCGCTGGCTCCTGGCCTCTTGAGTGAGATGGGCGCACAACCCCAGAGTCGGACACGACTGGCCCGTACGGGCAGGGGTACCTTTACCTTTACCTAGACTATCCTGCTTAGAGTTGTGTGCTAATGTTTTTCTGCATTTTCCCAGTAACATTTGAAGGAAATATTCAAAAACAAATAAACCTGGTGCAATACTATGAACCTAGATACGGAAGTGCTCCCCACTTCGCTCAAATGTATTTTGTTGTACACATATCAAGTACTATAATTGCCTAAAGGTGAAGGTAAAGGGACCCCTAACCATTAGGTCCAGTTGCAGATGACTCTGGGGTTGCGGTGCTCATCTCGTTTTACTGGCCGTGGGAGCCAGCATACAGCTTCCAGGTCATGTGGCCAGCATGACTATGCCGCTTCTGGTGAACCAGAGCAGTGCACGGAAACGCCATTTACCTTCTTGCCGGAGCGGTACCTATTTATGTACTTGCACTTTGACGTGCTTTGGAACTGCTAGGTTGGCAGGAGCAAGGACTGAGCAATGGGAGCTCACCCCATCGCGGGGATTCAAACCACCAATCTTCTGATCGGCAAGCCCTAGGCTCTGTGGTTTAGACCACAGTGCCACCCATGTCCCACACAGCACCACTCGCGTTCATAGTACTGATCGCCAAATAGATCATAGTACTGATCGCCAAATAAACAAAGTTATGTTTGAGCTATAATTGCCTAGGAGTTGCAGTTAGGTTGTAATTAGGCCAGATTTGTATTCATTATTGCACAGGCAAGCAGGGCTGGCAAAAGCATAAGGGTTATAATTTCAATGAGCACGTACAGTTCAAATTCCACTTGATGGTTGAAATGCACCCAATCAATACCCTTGGGAATTGACCAGCATTGGACACTGGTGTGTCACAAGACAAATATCACGGATCCCAGAAGGCAACCATGGGATGAGTTATGTAAGGCCAGTCTCACTTGATCTAGGGGCATGCTTTCATTCCATGCTCTACCAGGCCCATTGTGCCCTCCCAAGTAACACAAGAACCCACCAGTGCCTGATGCCCACCCCCGTATAAGTGTAGTTGGAACAAGCCCTGATGTGCAGGGTGCATGGAGCAGCAGCTTAATATTTAAATTCAAACATGATACATTCAGCAGAATACTCAAAAAGTATTTCATATACTGTTATATAATTATCAATCCCTTAAAATCAGAAGGATAAGATAAAAAAAAACAAAGAGCACACGTGAATTGCTACTGGAATTTGACCTTATTCTACTTTTCAGATATGGATGAGTGCATCATATGCCCAGGAGATCAGTATCCAAACAAGAAGAAAACTGGATGCATCCTCAAAATAATAAGCTTTCTTTCTTACAATGAATCCTTTGGGATCAGCTTGGCCTCCCTTGCTCTTTCTTTTTCACTGCTCACAAGTTTGGTGATAGGAACTTTTATTAAATACAAAGATACTCCCATTGTCAAAGCCAACAACCGGGATCTCACTTACATTCTCCTCATTTCCCTACTGCTCTGCTTCCTCTCATCTTTGCTATTCATTGGGAAACCTGGGGAAGTGACCTGCATTCTTCGCCAACCAACGTTTGGCGTTGTCTTCTCACTGGCTGTTTCATGTGTGTTGGCAAAGACTGTCACTGTAGTTGTAGCTTTCATGGCCACAAAACCAGGATCTAGCACAAGGAAGTGGGTAGGAAAACGGCTGGCTTATGCCACTGTCCTTTCCTGCTCTCTTACTCAAACAAGTATTTGTACTGTGTGGTTGATGACTTCCCCCCCATTCCCCGATCTAGACATGGACTCTGTGGCAGAAGAGACCATTGTGCAATGTAATGAAGGGTCTGTGACCCTGTTTTATTGTGTTCTGGGCTACATGGGCCTCCTGGCCCTAGCCAGCTTCATTGTGGCATTTGCAGCTCGCAAATTACCAGACAGTTTTAATGAAGCCAAGTTTATTACCTTCAGCATGTTGTTGTTTTGCAGTGTTTGGCTGACCTTTATCCCAACATATCTGAGCACCAAAGGGAAATCAATGGTGGAGGTGGAGATCTTCTCCATTTTGTCCTCCAGCGCTGGATTATTGGGCTGCATTTTTGCCCCTAAATGCTACATCATTCTGCTGAGGCCAGAGCTGAACAATAGGGAGCAAATAATGAGGAAGAACTGAGTAATACCTTTGTTTTTATCTTATTGATTTGTTATATATTAAGGGTTTTAGTATACAGCCCGTTACTAAGAATGTCTCCAGAGTGGCACTCTTTTGAGGGAGGGATTGTCTTTGCCCCAAAGTCTTACATCATTGTGCTGAGGCCTGAGCTGGATAATAGGGAGCAAATGATGAGAAAAACTGAGTGATACCTTTGTCTTAAACTGATTCCATTGTATTTGGATTTGCTGCATTTTGCAACTCCAAAGAAAATGGCTTCACTTTGATTGGCATTGACTCACATGGTAAAACAGAAAGCCAATTGCCATTTTCTTGTGCCACAAGGGAGCGTGGTCATGTTTTTCTTGCCATTTTCTTGCCACAAGGGATGTTGTCAGACTTAGAGTAAACACACAAGCACCAGCAACTTGGTTGCCAAAAGTGCCACTCTGAGCTAAACATCTGTGAAAGTTATCCTGCAATCATCCAAATCACCATGATTTGTTCACATAATCAAATGCAGTGTCAGGGACCATTCTGAAGAGGGCTGCACTGAGGAGGAATGGTGGGAGCCTCACCTTCCTGATCTGGATCCTGAATCTTCACAGGAGCTCCGGATCCAGATCCTGAATCTTCACAGGAGAAGGACGACAGTATAGATTTGGAATAGTGGGTTGCAGAAGGATATAGTTCAGAAGGCAGAAGCTGGGAAATACTGGATGGGAAACAGCTAGGAGAAGAAACACTGGAAGAGAGAGGGTTAACAGATTCACAGTCTCTGGAGAGTATCCACCCCCCTTCCCCAAAGTCCCAGAGAGCTCAGAAAGTGACAGAATAGAAAACACAGTAGTTCCAAACTCGGATTACAAGATGTAGATTAATAAGGATTGGGAGAGTTGGTGAATTTAATTGGGAGCACCACCATTTCTAGGAAGTTTGTTCTTTGTTCTTTCGCTGTGATTATTAAAGTTTCTAACTGGTAAGAAGACTCCTTTCCTTTGTTCTGCTTATCTACTGCCACCACGGTGGGAAGAAGCCAATTCCCTGAAGCCTGACAGCCAGAGAGGTTTATTAGAAGGAAGAGGAAGAAGAGGAGGAGGAGGAGGAGTTTTGACTTGATATCCTGCCCTTCACTCCCCTTAAGGAGTCTCAAAGTGGCTAACAATCTCGTTTCCTTCCTCCCCCACAACAAACACTCTGTGAGGTAACTGAGGCTGAGAGACTTCAGAGAAGTGTGACTAGCCCAAGGTCACCCAGCAGCTGCATGTGGAGGCGCAGGGAAGCAAACCCGGTTCATCAAACTACAAGTCTACCACTCTTGAACACTACACTTAACCCTGACACTATGGATGTAAAAAATACAAGCCTGGAAACCATTATACATTATACCAGGTGCCATGGAGAACTGGGAACAGGGGCAAAAGATGGACAATACTTCATCGGTTTAATTTCTGGCTTTTTTTTGCAAGACATAAAATCAGAGTGTTGGCAATCTCATCTACTGTTTCATTTGTAATATTTTGATTATCAGAAACAGCTCACAGAACTCTGTTTTAGAACTGAGTTGGCAAGGCCAAGCATCACTCATAGTATCAGGCTCAAGACGATAACATGGGCACAGGAAGGTCTGTATTTTTAGAAGCTAGGAGGCCAGGATGTTGGGGCTCTTGGTATTTTTGACTCTGCAGTTCCATGTCAACTGCAAAGAAGATACTTGGAGGCACCCTGTGAATTATCCATTTCCTGTTCCACATGAGTGGTACCACATAGGTGGCCTCATCATTGGTGGGATAGCTTCTCAGTTCTATTATGTATTTTATGAAGTTTTCTTTAAAGAGCATCCATCACAGAATCTGTCTGAAGTTCCACAGTAAGACTACAGGTATTTCCCTCTCTACATCTCTCCAAATTTCCTTTCCATTTGTGTCATACTTTTTAGATTGCAAGCTTCAGAGAAAGGAGTTTTTAATACTTATCCACTGGTGTGGCAGATTTGTTTAGGTGAAGAGAGGGACAAAGAAATGCTTGAATCAATAAATCTATGAGTTCTCAAGGATCTGTCTTGTTTCACCTTGGCCCCTCCTCTTTCTCAGTCACATTATTAGTATTTATATTATTAGAAGCATTAGATATGCTGGCAATTAGTAGTAGTAGTAGTAGTAGTAGCAGCAGCAGCAGCAACAGCAGCAGCAGCAGCAGCAGCAGTAAACCTTTAAATTTATTCCCTGGCATCTACATTCCTCCAAATCCCCTTTCCCATTTTACCCATGCATTTTAGGTTATGGACTCCAGTGTTGACCCCAGGCTATCACTGGCAGAAACTGTTGTGCGAGACCTTTTTGGTTGAAGAGTGAGAGAAAAGTAGTGTTTCAAGTAAATAGATCAACTGGTTCACATGGAATCATTTAAATAACTGATAAACAAATCCTTTTAGTTCTCTTCAATCACTTCCATATCCCTTTGCATTTTTTTTAAGATTACACACAGTAAATATCATGGGTTTGTGGGTGCCCTGACTCCCTCTAGATTCCTGGGTGCTGGGATTTAATCAGTGCATTGAGAATTAAGATGAGCTAACTGGCACTGGGTAAGAACACAGGCTGAGCTTGCTTTTTCTTTAGTATTCCTTTTTATTACAGTGAGGTTCATTACAATCTAATACAGGATAGGCTGAGAATAACTCAGTGCTTAGGGGAAAGTAAAGGGGAAACAGTGCTTAGGGGAAACAAAATAGAAATAAGAGACTGAGGAGAGGAGACCTATACTGTGGGATGGTTGAGAATAGGCATCTGGCATGTGGTTTCAGACAAGGGAGGGTGGATCACAGAAGCTGTAAGTCAGCCCCAAACTTCCCTCTCTGGCCCTCTGAACTCTCCCCAGGTTGTAGCCTTCACTGACTCTGCTTCACAAACACCCATGTGTTTTTTGTGTGACTGGAACTGCCCTTGAAATCTGATAATGCCATTAGGTGTTCTGTCCACTTTCATCTCTTGAGCCACGCACCATTGGGATATAGTCCTCAGAGGGGAATTTAGTCCTCAATCTGAAAAGGGTTCCCATTCAATCAAGTAGAGCGAAAACTTTTGTTTGTTCATGCAGGTGAGTAAAAACACTTGTTTTTAAACTACAGAGAAATGCTGACTGCCTTCCCCTGGGGGGAAAACGAAGTTGGGAAGTGGCATTAATTTGAAGTAGCTTCCTCAAAAGCATGGGATTCAGTGGACATTCATAGTAACCACTTACATACTAAACCCCTTAGTATATAACAGGCATGTCCAACAACTTCAGTTCTTTGTCCCGTTCCCCCCCCCCCCAACAACTTTGATCAATCCAACAAGTTTGGTCAATCCAATAGGTAGATCACTGCCAGTTTTTTCATAGTGGGAGTAGATCGCAGTCTCTTGGGAGTTGGACATGCCTGGCATATAACAATAAAATAGGATAAAAGCAAACATATTGTTCACTTCTTTCTCCTTATTAGTTGCTCTCTGCTATTCAGCTCTGGCCTCAGCACAATGATGTAACATTTCGGGGCAAAGATGCATCCCAACAATCCAGCACTGGAAGACAAGATGGAGAAGATCTCCACCACCACCATGGATTTCCCTTTGGTGCTCAGATAGGTTGGAACAAAGGTCAGCCAAACACTGCAAAACAGCAACATGCTGAAGGTGATGAACTTGGCTTCATTAAAACTGTCCGGTAATTTGCGAGCTTTGAATGCCACAATGAAGCTGGCAATGGCCAGGAAGCCCATGTAGCCCAAGACACAGTAAAACAAGGTAGTTGACCCTTCATTGCACTGCAAAAGGATTTCATTCGTTACTGAGTGCATGTCTGGGTTGGAGAATGGGGGAGAAGTCATCAACCACACAGTACAGATGCTTGCTTGAGTAAGAGAGCAGGGGAGAACAATGACAATGGTCAGTCTTTTTCCCACCCACTTCCTCATACTAGACCCTGGCTTTGTGGCCATGAAAGCTACAACTACGGTGATGGTTTTGGCCAACACACAAGAAATAGCTACTGAGAAGACAATGCCAAAAGTTGGTTGGCGAAGAAGGCAGGTCACTTTCCCAGGTTTTCCTAGGAACAGCAAAGATGAGAGGAAGCAGAGCAGGAGGGAGACTAGGAGAGTGCATGTGAGGTCCCAGTTGTTGGCTTTCACTATGGGAGTGTTTTTTTGTTGAATAAACATTCCTAGCACCAATATTGTGATTAGGGAAAAAGTAAGAGCAACTGAGGCTAAGCTGATCCCTAATGGTTCCTCATAAGAAAGAAAGCTTATTATTTTGGAGATGCATCCATTTTTGTTGTGGTTTGGATACTGATCTTCTGGGCACCGGAAGCAGTTTTCCATATCTGAAAAAAACAAAAGAGGATAAAATTTCAGTGGCAATGCATGTCTGGGTTTTTTTTTGCCTCCTGTGTTACAATTGTTGCTGCTGTTGATCTGAACCTTCTTATTCTGAATGAGCATGATTTGATGTGGAATGATTTGAATTGTTGTTACAGATGTTGACTGAAATTATCAAAGTTTTGCTTAAAGCAGTTTAAGCTGCCACTCCATTCACCCTGCAGGTGGAGGTCGGTAGGCTTTATCTGGTGATTTCAGGATGGCAGATCCAAGTGAAACAATGCTGCCATGCCAATTCTATACCCTCCAGCATTCCTTTGATGAAAATAGGGGGATTTATTTCTACATCAGTGTCCTCACCTCATGCCCTCTATATTCAAAAACAAAAGTAAAAATTGGTTCTGAAGCCAATACTCTCTGCCAGTATCATCGTCATCATCATTATACAATTATATACCTCCATTTTCTTTCATGAAGCTCAGGGTAGTGTACATGGTTCTCTGCCTCCCCATTTCAACCTCACAATCACCCTGTAGGTAGGTTAGGTTAAGAGATGGTGACCTTTAAAGCCCTAAATAGCCTTGGCCCAGTATACCTGAAGGAGCATCTTCACCTCCATCATTCAGCCCAGAAACTGAGGTCCTCCTCCAAGAGTCTCCAGGTGGAGACCAGGCAGAGGGCCTTCTCGGCAGTGGCGTGTTCCCTGTGGAATGGCCTCCTGTCAGATGTCAAAGATAAACAACTACACGACTTTTAGAAGACATCTGAAAGAAGCCCTGAATAGGGAAGTTTTTAATGGTTGAGGTGATTCTGTGATTTTATAAGCTGCCCAGAGTGGCTGAGGAAACCCAGGCAAATGGACAGGGAATAAATGATAAAATTATTTTTATTATGACTGGCCCAAGGCAACCCAGTGAGCTTCATTTGAACCCTGTGGGGTTTTGAACCATGGCCTCCCAGGTCATAGTCTGACACTCTAACCATTATGCCACACAGTAGGTAGGGCATTGTCATATACCATTGTCATATACCATTTCTGTTTGAAATCTTCCCTTCTGGACATGGAAAACAATCATAGCAGCAAAATTTCTCGCCTTCCTTCTTTTTCTTCTGATTACCAGGGCAGCAGTAGTCATTGCACACAGAAATAGGGATCACCTATCAATAAACCAGAAATAATTTCCAAAGGGAGAAATACTTGAAAGAAATTTTAAGTTGTTGAACTTCAGATAAGAAAGAGGATCACTCATCCCTTAACTGTTTTTTACAGAAAATGTATTTTATATGAAGTTAAATGTTTGTCTTAGGAAATCAGAAGTAAAGAAGCAAAACACAATATACATATTAAATTAGGACCATTTTATTAATGCTAAGAAATTGTAAACTATATAGGGAGAAGACCAGGTGTGGCAAACCTCTAGCACTCTTCTAAGCCTTTCTTGATTGGGTGAGGTCTTCCTGATACACACCCCATCTAAGGTCCACATTGATTAATATGTAAAGTGACCATACCCTGTTGAAGAGGCCATAGAGGCCACAGCTGTCAGGCTTCAAGGAATTGGCTCCCCCCTGGGGGGGCAGTAGATAAGCAGAACAAGCAGAAAAGGAGTCTTCTCACCAGTTAGAAACTATAATAATCACAGCAAGAGAACAAAGAACACATCTCCTAGATAAGGCAGTGCTCCCAATTAAGGATCACACCCCCTTCCGTCCATATTAATCTATGTCACTCTTACGTCATGTAATCTGAGCTTGTACCCTCTGTGTTTTCTCTTCTGCCACTCTCTGAGCTCTCCGTGACTTTGGAGAAGGGTGTGTGTGTGAACGCTGTCCAGAGACGGTGAATCTGTTAACCCTCTCTCTTCCAGTGTTTCTTCTCCTAGCTGTTTCCCATCCAGTATTTCCCAGGTTCTGCCTTCTGAACGATGTCCCTCTGCAAATCACTTTTCCAAATCTATACTGTCCTCCTGCTTCTGGGAAGATTCAGGATCTGGAGCAGGGGGAGGGGGAGGGGCAGGCTCCCACCATTCCTCCCCAGTACAGCCCTCCTCAGCACAGTCCCTGACAACAGCATACAAACCAGTTTTGGCAACCTTTTCCCTCTCCTGTATATACATGTCAAGTGACCAGAAAGCAAATTCAACTAATTATCTGACTCCCACAAGTAACTGCAGTTAACTGGAACTTCTGGTTAGGCATATGAAGTAGAAGGGAAAATACCTCCAACCTGAGCCAGATAAAGAAAGAAGAGAACAAAATATTTTAGCTGGCCCCAACTATGGCAACCAGCATATCTAATACAGCATACCAGGAGCGAGAGATAGGTGCTATGGCTTCAATGAAGGTAGCAGGTGGGAAAGCGTTATATATTCTCTGTTTATGCATCCCCAATATAAACCAGAAGTGGATTACTCTTTCCAGGCTTCTGGCAACTCTCACAAATATGCTTCCACCTTGATGCTTTGGGGGTGATGGGGGAAGCAATATCAGCTCTATGGGAATGCAGATGAGATTGGGTGGTTCAGCCCTACCTATACCTGAAAAGAATATGATACGGAACTTCAACTGAGCCATGCCCCTGTTTCCATTAAAACTGAATCAACCCATTTTTGCTTCATGAATAATTTTCATTTGGATCATCTTGAGCCCTGTCATATATAAATGAGGCATAGTAAATATTATTAGAAGTTCATTTCCAAATATTGTTAGAAAATATATATATTATTTCTCCAAGAGAAGAATGGTGGTTATTCTGAGCATCTGAAGGATTGATGTGGAAAGTGAGGAGCCCACAAGAATACCCCAGAACCCAACCTGGTTAAAACCATTGTGCCAAATGATCATGTCCTCATGAAGGATGAATTCTTTCCCATCAAGAGCATTAGGATTCACCCATCCTATTTTCATTCGAATGAAGGACTTGTTTGGAAATGTGACCATGTTCATTATGTCAAATCCACCTCGCATTTCTCTGTTATCAGTAAATGATACTGTTTCTCCAGCTGAGTTGTTAAATGAAATTCTATGAAAAATGGGGTGAAGCTAATTGTAGGAGAAAAGAGACATGAGGGAGAAAGAATGTTATGAAAATATTGGCGACAATGACATGCCTTACTAGAATCCTTTTTAGGTATATTTATTCAACATCATCTAACAAAAAGCAAGTGTTAAAAATCAGTTTTCTTTTGTTTTTACATTGGATGTGGGCACTTTATTATGTATTGATGGAACACAAAAACATATTTTCAGGCAAAATGTAGAGAGATTAATATGGAAACATAAAACATTGGCAGTCAGTAGGATGTGGAACATCATTTCAGCAGTTACTTGTCTTAATCGATCGTGTAATAAATTGTTGATTTAAATAATAATATCTTTTGTTTCACTTCATTTGTACAGCATTACCTGCCAAGGCTGCAGATCCCGAAGTTCTAATATTTGACTTCTTCCCATTGTTCGCTGCCTGGATCTAGATGAATAAAAGTCATGCAAGACATGAGCCACAACATTGACAGCTTTGTAGATACTGTAGCTGTGGCCAGTCATGCACATTTCAAAAAGAGGCCCTGGAAGACTCTGCAACCTCTCTTCCCCAGTGCATGTGTCATTGGCCTTCATTGGCACATTGGGATTTGGTAAGAAACAGTCAAATGCTTGCTCCCAGAAGTCTTTGAAAAAACCATCTCCCTGGCTCTGGGAATGCTTAATGCTCTGAAGAAATTCAATGAACTTTAGAAGATTTTGTGAGTGAATTGTGAATGAAATGGCACCATGGAAGAGCTGGAGTCCCCAAGTCTTATGAAACCCCATTAAAATGAAGTCAATCTGGGCTGTCAAGATCCACACCTTTCTAAATGAAATGTCTTCCTCATTTGCAGGATCTCGCAAAAATATGATAGCTCTCAGCCATATAATCATCAAAGATTCTCCATAGATGATGAATGTAGTGGTTTTATTATCTGTGAATGGTACATACATATTTAAGGCTATATCAGCAATTTCATCCAAGTCATCGTAGTGGACTAGTTGCGGGACTCTTTGTGTGAAGGCTGAACAAATTCCATTTTGAGAAAGCAGTGGCTCCAGGATGTTGATGAAATATTCTCCTTTGGCATCATCTGGAGCAAAGAGTCCAACCCATGTCCATCCAAAATGCTTAAGCAAGCTGATAATCCCTATGTACTGATGGAGTTCATTGGGTACCATTCGGTAAAATGCAGAAACCTGTTTTGAATCACTCTCCTCTGGGGGAAATGAACCATACGTGAGCTGAAAGGAAATGTACACATATTATCTAGTTATGTCAAGAGCACTCATCCTATATGACATGATTTATTATTCAACAGATATTTTTGGAGTAATCCACAGGTTAAAGCTAAGGATTTATCCAGTTTGGGTTTATTATAAGTTTCTTTCCCCATTCCCCATTCCCCATTTTGATTTGAGATTTGAACAGATCAGTTGCACATCCCTAAAAATAACACAAAGAGAATGACATGGACATGAAAAATTAAATAAAGATGTAGGAAAAACAGAATAAAGAATACACCCATAGAAATTAAAGGACCTGACTTAGTCATGATACTTTTACACACCAGCCCAATTTCATAGCAGTATGAGACTGCAGGGGTCAAGGCACTTACGGAGGGTTTGTGTTTCCTTTGGAAATGAGGCACACTAGAGACTTTATGATATATGGTTTATTTACACATATATACAGGGTGAGTCCTTTAAAAGAGGCCCCGTGGATACAGAATACACATGTTCCATGGGGCCTCTTTTAAAAGACTCACCCTGTACAACCTGAACATTGCACTCCAAGGGGGTCTTGTTTCTTTCAAAGTGGTCACCTCGGATTCAAAACTCCCAGCCCACATAGCTTTGGTTGTTTTTTTTCCAGCTTGCAAATTGCTTTCAAAACACAACTTTTGACTCTTGCTTACATCAAGCAAAACTGCTCTCCACCCCTCCCCAAAACCCCACCACTACCTCTCTCCTCTCCTTCCAAGGTTTTGTCTTTCTACTCATTGGGCCCAGAGAGGGGCTTCCCCCACTTGCCGAATCTCAGCTTTTTAAATGGCCCCACTTCCTACCCTTTGTTTGCTTACCAACTCAGCCATTACCATACTTTGTTTTCCTTGATGGTTCCTCTGTCAGCTGGTTTCCTGGACATGGAAAAATGGTTTGGCCTTTATTTTAGCACTTTGATAAATCCACCTCCAAGAATTAGAAAGGAAGCCTATTCAAGGAAACTCATAACAATCTTAAATGCTACCTGATGTGTCTACTCTGAGGAGAACACTCATTGGATAAAGCACATAAAGGGAGCAAAAACAAAACAAAACAAAAAACACCAGGCTCTCATTCATAAATCCTACCTGTGGAATCTTATAGAGACCTAATATGTCTGCCATATGGAAAGTTGTATCATAGCCAAGTCCCCCAATGATGGATATGAGTTTTTTCTGAAAGTCACATTTGTAGTTGGGGATAAATTTGTGCATTTTGAAGAGCAGGTCTAGGGTAGTACGGTAGGTCATCCTTGCATCATAATAGCTATCATAGATGTGGAAGCCAAGTGTGAAGTTGGGCAAGATGTTAGGACTCTCATTTATTTCTTTCACAGCAAACGCCAAGGCAAGAACATGCTGGTAGAATTTTGTCACTATGCTGCAAATAAAGTTAATTATTTCCAAGATCAATGCTCCACAATCGCAAACATTTTCTGCCTGAAACTGATTTAGATTGAAATTTATTTATTTGCCATTAATCTATTACCTTAGATTATTCTGTAGACTATCTCTACAGAAAATTAATGGTTGATTAGGGCACTCCTGCTTTCCATAGTATTTTTACACATCTATTGGGTTCATCCTGTCTTTGGGCTTTTCATCTCAGTGTACAAAATACAATAAAATTACCCTGTTTCTCGCTAAGCATATCACCTTCACATATCTCAGAACTATGCTCTGGACCATGAAGGTTGTAATCATTTATTCACTTAACTTAAAGTATGTCCCAATGGATTCAGCAGGGCTTTCTTCTCAGTAGACAGTTGGGGAAAGGCCATTGCTCTGCACCACAACAGCAGTCATGCAGAGCTATGATAGTTTATAATTTAAATGTTATGCTGTGGACCGCCCAGAGATCTAGGGTATAGAGTATATGGCAGTATACACATTTAATAAATAAAACAAACAAATAAATTTTACATGCAGGAACTCCCCAGTTTAATCCTCAGCTTCCACAAGAAATGCTTGGTAACACCTTTGGCTTCATACAAATTCCTCCTATTTCTGAAGGAATGGAATTAAATTATGTGTTTAGAGGAATTTTCTATTAAATTACCATGCATGGGATGTGAGGGATTTTGGGGGGTGGGTGGGGGGTAATTACTTACTTCCTAAGTGGACAGTGTTTTTTATGACTGACCTTTATTTCTGTCCACAAGTAATCTTTCTTGTGGTGTGCATACTACGACCTTCTTTGGTGGTTCACCTTCCTGACTTTCTTATAAGTGTCTCTGGGACTGGCAGAACTCTGATAAGTGTGTGGCGGGTCAGCAATATCAAAAGCAACACCATGGCCATAAACAGTTACAATATGAAAAACTTTATGGAATAATTCAAAACATCAGAACTAACAAACTGAAGTCTCTGAAAGTCTCTGAACTTCCTTAAATGAATCATGGTGCCAGACTTTACCAATCTTTTTTTTTTCTTCCCCGAATAGATATAATATACATGAGAATGAAAAGTACTCTGGAACAGTGTTCATGCGATTATGTAGTCACTGTTCTACTAGAAAAAAGATTGGTTAATGGATATCTTTCTACTTACAAGTGTTGAACTAATTGGCTGATGAAGAATTCAACGAAACAGTAGTTGTTATCCAGAAACACTGTTCATCAGAGTTCAGAGTTGGACATCAGAATTGGACGATTGGACATTTGCTGGTTATTCAAAGCTTCACAGCTTGTTCTCCGCCGGGTAAAGTCTGGCACTGTGATTCATTTAAGGACTTTCAGAGACTTTCCCTTTTTCATATTATAATTGTTTCTGACCATCACGTTACTTTTGATATTGCTGACTCATATTTTGCAACACAGGGATTTGTTTGTTTACTCATAAGTGTATGGTGGGTGCAGAGGGGTCAGCAGAAGACTTGGGAGAGGGGACCACTGATTTATGGGATTTGGTGCCTCTCATGAGCCTGGGAAGGGGAAAGAGGATAGGTCAAAGAAGGTCAAAGAGGTAAAAGGGCAGGTACAGGAGGAAGAGGCTGTCCAGGCAAATTCGTGTCCGGGAAGAGGGAAGAGCAGTGACAATTTCCATGTAGGAGAAGCCTCAGGTCCCATGCATACACCCCATCAGAGGAAGATACATATGCTGGGGTGGATAGTTCCATGGTTGCTGCAATTGCTTCATAGGGCATGGACCAAGGAATAGCTGCTTAGATATAAGTGTGTATGTTCGTGTGTATCCAGTTGCCGTAGTTGCTGCTGGAAGTGCACATATTTGTTAATAAATAAATAATTAACTATCTGATGTCTGCCTTCCTTGGCTGATTGGGCTCAGGACAAAGTGTGGGAATGTTCAGAGGCTGGACAATGTGCTCCTGAAAAGTGTGGATTTTCTTTTTTTAAAAAAAAGATTCCTTCCCACATGGAAATATTTTATGCATTTGTGTACTTAGAAGGAAGGACTTCCTTTAAAAGGAAAATCAGCAAGTGTTGACTGCATGTGGTTAGAAGCCAACTTCCCAATTAAAGCCCAGGATGTTTCACAACAGAACTTTTTCTTTCAAATCAGGTGGCATAGATGAAATGACTAATAGAAAGATAACCACCCTCACCAATGTTAGCCACTTCAAACCCAAAGGTTAATCTCAACTCCCAGCACACTGAAAATTGAAAGCACCCTAAAAGTGGGAAGGAAGCTTTGGGGGAAATGGAGGAAAGGATTTAGCACAGGTTGGTTTTTATTATTATTTTGAATTTCATCCCTGGGTTACCTTATTTTTTTCATTTATTTATTTTCATTTTCAGCCTTATGCTCCTCAGTATCTGTATTGCAATCACACCTGGTGCATATAAAACCAAAATCACGGTCACTTTCCTCATTCTTTTACAAAATAGAAAACATCCCTCCTTCTGGTAGTTTTAGCAGACTGCAAAAGGTTCACAAAGGGATTGAAAATGAGAAGCATTTTTAAGCCCACTGTTTGCCCCCAAAAGCTCTCGATGCAAGTTACAAATGTCAGTGAAATGACAAGCCCTACCTTTAAACAAGAGAAAAAGATAAAAATAAAATTTAAGAAAAGTTACTTGGAAGATTGATGTGGGTGGGGAAACTCTTACTATGCAACATCAAATAGTTTTTGTGATGGGTGTTCCTTGAATGAAACTTCATAGAAAATATAACAGATCTGAGAAGCAATCCCACCAATGATGAGGTCACCTGGCTGGTACCACTCATGTGGAACAGGAAAAGGATCACCCCAGAGACACTTTGTAATATCTGTTTTGAACACAGCAGGAGGAATTAGAAACAGCAACACCAATAGCCACAAGAACCTGGCAGCCAGGTTTCTCAAGGTATGCACACTCTGTTGTGTCCGTCCATCCATAGTAGCTGTATTTGATGACACTACATTGAATGGTGCATGGCTCAGTCAATACATCTCTAGAAGAGAGAAGCTGAACTGTGTTTAATCAAAGTGCTACAAATAAATCCCATGAATACATAACAGAGATTATAACATCCCACCATGAAAGGACAAAACCCTGCCTCTTAGCCCAGCCCCAACTCTCCAAAGCACATGGGATTATTTATATCCACTTTCAGGCTTTCTAATTGATTGTTTTCTGGTTCTTTCTAGAAAGCCTCTGAAGTTTTGACCTACTGAAGAAATTACAGTGATTTAAATAATTGCTGAGTGGCACTTTTGCTCTTTTGTTTTAATCCCAATTCATACCACAAGTCTCTCCTGCTCCTTACTAGAAAAACAGTGTCAGATTGAGTTGTACAAGCTTAGCAAACACCAACAGGAAACTCAGAGTGAGGTCATTAGCTTTAGGGTACAAAGCAGCAGGGTAACATTTTGCGATTACAGCCACTTCCTAACTCCAGTTTTCTTCAAAGTGATGGGAGTCAATATTTCTTTGTACCTTTAAACTATAGTTTTAAAACAAGTTGCTTGACTCTCCTGTACAAAACAAATGAATACACTGCTATACTCATGGGGAATCTTTTTGCAACCTGGGGTCAGAATTCCCTTCCCACTAACTTTTCAAGGCCAGTATTGAGTGGGGCCAGAGTTGATTATGGGCAGAGCAATTCATGTAACCTTTACCGCCGTACAGTGTATAGCATGTACACACCCCTTGCTATACAGCATTGAGACTATCAAGAGACATTATCAGAGTTCAAGGATACATTCCAGGGAGGCAAAAACACTCAGGTTATGAAACCTAGCAGTATAACCCAGAGACAGTCCTGGTGGCATGATAAAGAGGTTTGGAGGGCCACTGGGCCTGAAGTCCTTTCCCCAACCCCCAACTGTAGTGAAACCACTTTTCTTTTTTCTCAGTATTTTGGTAGCAAGTTCAGTGGTGGCTATTGATGCTCCTGTGCCTTCATTACCCATCAGCTGTTCCAGGATGGGGGGAGTGGATAAATTCCTCCCAAAAACTAACAACTGGGAACTCCCTTTAAGCTCTTGGTTCTTCTTCTAAAGCCATACCAGTACCCACCCCATACTTGTCAGGTGTGGTGCAGGTGGGTGTGCTCTGTTGGGAGCAGCCTGACAACAGTCTAATGGGCAAAATTTGAGTAAGCTCCCCATCCCTGCACTATGGGGACAGAGCACTTAGTTTTTAAAAAATCTTAACTTCTTACTGTGTGTTTGAATCCCTCCGGCAAAACAGCGACACTCCAGAGACATCACTATTAACCACCTCTACACTAAAAGCCTTTCTTAAAAAATACTTTTGTTTTGCTTTAAACAAATACAGATAAATATAAACAACCAAAATTACAAAAGAAAAATCCTTAATAATAATAATGGAAAAAGCTAAAAATAACTACAAAAAATATCAAAGTACATGGCATAGAATATAAGCCATTATGGAAAAGAAAAAAGAAGAAGGAAAGAAAGGAAAAAGGGGGGAAGGGGGGAAGAAAAAGAAGAAAAGGAGGAAGATGAGCCAAAACACAAGAAGGCTCACCTATTGTATGCTTCCGTAAAGGTCACAACAAATCAATATTCCTGTCAATTTTCTCTATCTGCACTCCATAGAATCCCTCATCTTGGTATCAGGGAACATTTCCCTATGCGGTATCATTCTAAACATAACCAGGTCTTTCTTGATGAACCCTAATTCCCTGTATAATTATTTAAACATTCCCATTCTTCTTTCACCATCTTTTTAGGACTATCTCTTATTGCATCTGTCAGCTTCACTAAAAGCATTATTCACAACAAAGCAATAAGATAAAAACAAAGGTATTGCTCAGTTTTTTCTCATTATTTGCTCCCTATTGTTCAGCTCCGGCCTCAGCATGATAATATAACATTTTGGGGCAAAAATGCATCCCAGTAACCCAGCACTAGAGGCTAAGATAGAGAAGATCTCCACCACCACCATGGATTTTCCTTTGGTGCTCAGATACGTTGGGACAAAAGACAGCCAAACACTGCAGAACAGCAACATGCTAAAGGTAATGAACTTGGCTTCATTAAAACTGTCAGGTAATTTGCGAGCTGCAAATGCCACAATGAAGCTGGCAATGGCCAGGAGGCCCATGTAGCCCAAGACACAGTAAAATAGAGTCACTGAGCCTTCATTACATTGCACAATGGTCTCTTCTGCTACAGAGTCCATGTCTAGATCAGGGAATGGGGGAGAAGTCATCAGCCACACAGTACAAATACTTGCTTGAGTAAGAGAGCAGGAAAGGACAATGGCATGGGCCAGCCGCTTTCCTACCCACTTCCTCATGCTAGACCCTGGCTTGGTGGCCATGAAAGCTACAACTACAGTGACAGTCTTTGCCAACACACATGAAACAGCCAGTGAGAAGACGATGCCAAACGGTTGGCGAAGAAGGCAGGTCATTTCCCCAGGTTTCCCAATGAATAGTAAAGATGAGAGGAAGCAAAGCAGTAGGGAAATGAGGAGAATGTAAGTGAGATCCCGGTTGTTGGCTTTGACAATGGGAGTATCTTTGTATTTAATAAAAGTTCCTATCACCAAAATTGTGATCAGGGAAAAAGAAAGAGCAAAGGAGGCCAAGCTGATCCCAAAAGATTCATCATAAGAAAGAAAGCTTATTCTTTTTTGGATGCATCCATTCTTGTTCTTGTTTGGATATTCATCTGCTGGGCACCTGACACAGTCATCCATATCTGAAAAAGAGGATAGGGTCAAATTCCATTAGCAATTCATGTGTGCAATTGCTTCCTGTTGATCTTAACCTTCTGATTTTTAGGGAGCAGGTGATCATATAACAGTATGTGAATTACTATTTGAGTAGTCGGCTGAATTTATCCTACAAACAATATTAAGCTGCTGCTCCTTGCTCCCTGAACATAGTGGTCTTACTCCAGCTGCACTGATACACTCTTTTTGTTGATGGCGGGGACACAGAATCCAAGCACGTCCATAGCTCAAGTGATGCTGGATTTACCCAAACTCATCCCATAGCAGCTTAGTGGAATCTTTGGTTATTGTCCTGTGGCACAATAGTGCCCAGTGCTGGTCAACTCCCAAGAATATTGGGTGGATCTCAGCCATTGAGTGGAATTTGAACAGCAGGTGCTCATTGAAATGTTAACTTTCTTTTTGCACTACAGTTTTGGCAACCTGCAGTCATGAAAATAAGTCTGGCCTAATTTGAACCAGCATGGATGCCTAGTGTGTTTCATTCCAGTCATACACACAAGGCATAAATCTGCACTTCTTGATATGTGTACGGTGGTCCCTCAGGTTACATACGCTTCAGGTTACAGCCTCCGCTAAGCCAGAAATAGTGCTTCAGGTTAAGAATTTTGCTTCAGGATGAGAACAGCAATCGGGCTCCGCCAGAGCAGCAGCAGCAGCAGGCCCCATTAGCTAAAGTGGTGCTTCAGGTTAAGAACAGTTTCAGGTTAAGTAAGGACCTCCGGAATGAAATAAGTACTTAACCTGAGGTACCACTGTACAAGAAAAAGACCTTTGGAATAACTGGGGAGCATTTTCCTACTATGTGCATAGTATTGCACCAGGGTTATTAGTTTTTGAATGTTTCCTTCAGAAGTTACAGGAAGGCAATTACCCCTACTACTTTAAGAAGGTTAGTGTTGTTAAGTGCACAACATAGTATTTAAATTCATTTAAATCAATGTGACTCAATAATCATTGCTTAATTGAGTGTGATGAAAAATGTCATGTACCATTCTTGTTTCAAATATTTCCTGTGCACTGTTAAACTGGACTGGGTGGTTACGTACACAACATATATCTACATTCTTTTCAACAGATATTTGCTAATATTTTACAATGAAAAATGTTATTTACCATTCTGGTTTGAAATCTTCCCTTCTGGACATGGAGTACAATCATAGCAGCAAAATTTCTGTCCTTCCTTACTTTTCTTCTGATTACCAGGCCGGCAGTAGTCATTGCACACAGAAATGGGCATCATCTATCCATACACATGATAGATCCTGTGTATCAGTCGCTGCACTTCAAATCAGAAAATGAACTGCTCATCCCCTCCTCAAAAAAGTTTCACTGAGCCCTGTGGCAAGTCTCCGGAATCAGAATTTGCCCAAGGTAAACCTCAACCTGTTTCTTTTAGTGCACCCACTTGCCAAGTGGCCAGAAAGCCAATTCACATAATTTATGAAATGTTGGAGAGTATGCTGTTGGCTCCTAACTGGCAGAATCACACATCCACAAAGAAAGCCAGAAGAAACCAATTGAAAGGTTTTGACCCATCCCAGACAGCATTCAGATTGGAAGTCAGCATTAACTCACTAGGAACACAGCAAACGTTGGGGTTTAGTCAACGCTATTTAGACATGGAAATGATTTGATATGGCGTCTTCTGATAGGTCATGGATCCTTTCCAACTGAAACAGAAAATACCCATATTTTCCCCATGAATAAATTTTATCTTAATAACTCTATTCTCTGCCATACATACAGTAAACAAAGCAAAACAAATATAATTAAACTTCTTTTCAACTAAGAACATAGTTTTATTTTCTAACTTCATATTTGCCTCCAGCTAGGTTTCCAGATCTTTCTCATGAAGACATCAAATAGAAAAGTGGTGGTCATCTGGAGAGTGCATTAAATGAAAGGAATACCCTGATTCCAGACCTCATTAAAGTATTTGTTCCACATAATCATATCTTCATGAATAATGAATTCTTTTCTGTCAGGAGCATTGGGATCCACCCATCCAACCTTCACTCGAAGGAAAGACTTGTTTGGGAAGGTGACCATGTTTGTGATGTCAAATCCGCCTCCCATTTCTCTGCTTTTAGTAAAGGACACTTTTTCTCCAGCTGAGTTGTTAAAGGAAATGTCAGGGAGAAAATGATGCAGCTAATTGAAAGAGAAAAGAGGGATGAAGCGGAAAGAACATAATGTAGATATTGAACAAAATGCCTTGGTTTGCAAACACCTTTCTATTAGCATTATTTAGATATAGTTATGTAGTTTCGTTTTACATAGATCAAGTGTAAGACATAACAGATGGAAGTTTTTATGCATTCAGTGAACAAAAACAAAAACAGAAGCAAATATGAAAACATAAAAAAATTATCAATTAGTGCCATGAGCATGAAAATCTTAGTTTGTACTTAGTTTGTACTAAGATGGAATCTTAGTTTGTACTTATTATTACAATGAAATTATTGTACTTTTGATATTCTTCATTTGTACAGCATTACCTGCCAAGGCTGCTGATCTTGAATTTTTAATCTTCCAATGCTCCCCATTACTCTCTGCTTGGATCTAGACATGTAAATGGCATGCAAAGTATGAGCCACAACATAAACAGCATTGTAGATACTGTAGCTATGGCCAGATAGTTCCATTTCAAACAGAGACCTTGGAAGACTCTGCAACCTCTCCTCTCCAGTACACATGCCATTGACCTCCTTTGGTGCACTGAGATTTGGAAATATACAGTCAAATGCTTGCTCCCAGAAGACTTTGAAGAAACCATCACCCTGGATCCAAGAAGGCTTCATGCTCTGAAGAAATTCCTTGAATGCTAGGAGATTTTGTGAATGAATTGTGAAAGATATAGCACCTTGGAAGAACTGAAAATCCCAAAACCTAACAAGGCCTGGTAATATGAAATCAATCTGGGCTGTCAAGATCCATACCTTTCTAAATCCTGTATTTTCCTTATTGGTTGGGTCTCGCAAAAATACAACGGCTTTCAATGCTATCATTGTCAGAGAATCTCCATAGACAATAAATGTAGTGACATTATTATCTGTGAATAGCATATATACATTTAAAGCTGCATCATTCATTTCATCCAAGTTATCGAAATGGAGTTGACGTAGGATTATTTGTGAAAAGGCTGAACAAATTCCATTTTGAGAAAGCAGTGGCTCCATGGTCTTGATGAAACATTCTCCACTGTTATCATTAGGAGCAAAAAGTCCAACCCACATCCATCCAAAATGCTTAAGCAAGTAGATAATCCCCACAAACTGATGGGCTTCATTGGGTACCATGCGATAAAAGGATGGGAATTCAGTTGAGTCACTCTTATCTGGAGGAAATGAACCATAGGCAAGCTAAATAAAAAATGTACAATTGTTACTAATATTTGTAGTTTACGTTCAATTATTCTTCCAGTAAGGGCTTCATCTATGCTTCCTTTAAAATTGAATTTTGATTTAAGCAGAACTGTCTCATATCCTTAGAAATTAATTAGTAAAGTGAGTGTATGGGGAAGACGAGATAAATATTTAGAGTTGTTTCAAGCCAAATCTTATTGAAAGAAGGCTGACTGAAATGGATCATTAACTTCACTAAGGCTGCTCTGAGTAAAATCATAGATGGGCCTTCTCTGAGTAGAACAAACATTGAATTGATGAGTATTAAATTCAAACACTGAATTTGCATCCTACCTGGGGAATCTTGTAGAGACCTAATGTATCTGCTATATGGAAGGACGTATCAGAGCCAAGTCCTCCAATGATAGATATGAGGTTTTTCTGGGTGTCACATTTGTAGTTGGGGACAAATCTAAACATTTTGAAGAGGAGGTCTAATGTAGTACGGTAGGTCATCCTTGCATCATAATAGCTATCATAGGTGTGGAACCCCAGTGTGACATTCGGCAAGATGTTTGGATTCTCATTGATTTCATTCACAGCAAATGCCAAGGCAAGGACATGTTGGTAGAATTTTGTAAGTACACTGCAAATAAATAAATGAATTCAAAACATGAATGTGCCACAATACTGGAAACATTCTGTTTGAAATACATTAATACTGAAAAGAAATTGTTTCATTTGTATTTAAATCATTTAATTTAATGTATTAATACAATGAATACTGATCATTGCTCAGGGCAATGGTGTTATACATTCACATAATATTCTTCAACTCTTGCTTAAACATTTCACTTTTACAAGCTACAATCTTATATTCATTTCACTGAAAGTCCTAATGAACTTTGTGGGGCTTTCTTCTCAGTACAAAGTCAGGACAGGGTAAGGAAATTTGCTTGCAAATCAGAACCACAATTTTGATGTATCCACATTAATTAAGCAGAGAAACTAACCCTCCCTGGCATTTGACAGAAAGAGGAGTCAGGTAGCATTAGTTTTACCTTCTCCCAGGAAAAAACAGCTGCAAGACAAAATGGTCTTGCCCTTCTTCAGGTTTTTGCACCCAATGCCTGACTCTCTTTTCTGCCTGATGTCCCATCCTGACAGCCTCAGATCTCTCTGCAGCATCCAACCTGAACTCTGGTGATCCTTTATTGCCTCATTGCAATTCAGCTAATCTCTACATCCCTTCAAATAGAAACAATAGTAATAGTGATTCCAACAAATCTAGCGTAGTCCTAATGCTTTCTAGATTTATTTTCCTTAAAAGGGAGTGTGTCAGTCAGTCTAGAAAATATTGAGTTAGATGGACCATTTGGATTGCGTATTGGAGGACCATGATTGGCAGAGCTCTCGTTGTATGTTTTGAATTTTTCCTCCATGTCACATTATTTAATACTTTATTTATTTTCATTTTCACCATTCTCCTCCTCAATATGTATACTGCAGAATAATTGCAAATACAATTTGTGTGAAGAAAACAAAAAAAATACAAAGTCTCTTTCTGTATCCCTTTAGAAAACCGAAAGCTTTTTTATGAGATAGAAAAGTCATATTTCCTATTAGCCAGCTTAGTAGACTGTAAAAGACTCCGGGGGTGATTGAAATTGAGGATAGATTTTATATTCCACCATTCATCCCCCAAATCCCTCCCATTTCAGCTTCCAAATGTCAGCAATTAGGCCCTCACATCCTTAGGATTCGTTTCTACATGACATGGGAGAAAGGGAAATGTGATTTGGAGGAATGTTTGGCGTATGGAAGATTCTTACTATGAAACATCGAACAGGCTCTGTGTTGGGTGTTCCTTGAAGAATACCTCATAGAAAATATAATACATATGAGATACTATTCCACCAATGATGAAGTCACCTGGCTGGTACCAGTCATGTGGAACAGGAATAGGATCATTCACAGGACACCTCATGGTATTAGAGGGACCAGAAAGAGGAGGTATTAGGAGAAGCAAAACCAATAGCAGCAACATTCTGGCAGTCTAGCTTCTTTCTGAATGCAGACTCTCCTGTGTTCATTCATACGATTTTCCTAAGTAAAGGCTACATTGAAAGATGCATGGCTTTGTTCTCCCAGCCCTATAGAGAGTGTGAGCTGCCTCCAAGTGCTACAAACAATGCATTTCTTGAATACTAAGAAATATCACAGATTCAGAAATTAAATTGGCATAGCCCTGTGTGACTCTGGCCCCAGTTCTCAGTACACAGGATTCGTTATAACCACTTTCAGGCTTGCTTCTTGATTGTTTTCTAGTTGCTTCCAGGAAGCATTTGGGGGTTTAAGCTGGTGAAGAAATTGCAGTGATTTGGGTAATTACAGGGTAGGATTATGATTTACTTCTTCAGAGTTTGGTGTCTGAGTGGCAGTTTTGCTTTTTTTTTGAAAAATGCCATTCTGCTCCTTATAGGCAGAAAAAGTGACCGAATGAATTTTCCATGGTGAGCTAATGATACCAGGATACATTAGGTATCCATGATCACTGTACAGTCATACCTCACATTACAGACACTTCAAGTTGCATTTTTTCAGGTTATGGACCGCCGAAACCTGGAAGTAGTGGAATGGGTTATTTCTGGGTTTTGGCGGTCGTGCATGCGCAGAAGCACTAAATTGCACTTTTCGCATGCACAGAAGCGCCAAATTGCAACCCGCACATGTGCAGACACACAGATGTGGGTTGCAAATGCTGCAGGTTGCGAACGTGCATCCCGCACAGATCACATTCACAACCCGAGCGTCCACAGTACTGTCTTAGATCCTGCTGAAAACCTTTCTATTTTGTGGGCCAACCTGGAAATTTGTTTCCATTTCTTTTGCTGTTCAATTTGTGTGACATAAATTACCCTGTTAAAGTTAAAAAAATTAAAAGTGCTGCTGATGTATCAAAATTTTTGCTCCGTGATTAAAGTGCTATCAGATTATCCCAGAAAGAGCCACTCCATTCAGGGGAGTATATACTTCCCCTCCAGATTAGCCAGCAAAGTATTTAGGGGGTCAAGAAAGTGTTGTGGTTCATTAATATTATGTAAAATGTTATTGGGATGCAAGCTATAGCGGGCAGAAGGGGCTTCAGTTCCCTCCATATTTCAAGGAAAGGGGATGAGCCCCCTCCCCATTATTGAGGGGGCTGCCATCCCTCACTGCCCCTCATTGAACACTGGCCTGCTGGGTTGGGATGGGAGAGTTGCAGGGCAAAAATCAGAATTTGGGGTTAACCTTGCTTGGTGTGTTTGTATGTGTGTGGAGGTCTGTTATAACTGTAGGAATGCCTTCAAAAAGAAACTTGTGCGGGGAGCTGCAACACAGCTGTATTGGTTTATTAGCCTCCACTGTATAGGAATGTATTAGGGAGGCACAGGGAGCTCCACCATGACTTATTTATCGATTTGCCCATTATTGACTTAGCCTGCAGCCCAGCTCCCTTCAGGTCAGCCCTGAGTTTGCATTGTGCCCTTAACCAGTTCCTGGGGATTTCGCAGGGACACTTTCCCTCGTGAAGCAGGGAGAGAGAGGTGGGAAAATGAGAGAAAGATGAGAGTTTGTGCATCTTTGTGGCTCCCTCTGCAATCACAATTCAGATTGAGAGGAGGTGAGTAGAGAGAGAGAAACATCTATGCAGATATTTGTGTTATTGTAAAAACTGTTGGAAATGCAAAGGTGTTTGGAGCAGAGTTGAGCTGCTGCTGCCGCCTGCCTACCAGCCTGTAGGCAAGGGAAGTAGGGAACGAGCATGTCAGCTCCTTAGTTGAAAGGCTGGCAGCAAAGGGCTCTCTGCAAAACAAAGATCCCAGCCGCCTGGGGGATCTTGGAGCAGGTGGATCGAGCTAGAGCAGGATGGATGCCATGTTGTCCCTGGGGCGCCAACCTCACTCCCTTCCTGGCTGGCTTGCTGGGTCAAGCCCACAACTCTCACTGCCCTCTTTTTCAGCCTTTCCGGTGCCAGCACGCCAGGCCTACTTGTCCCTCCACTAAGTGCTTGTCCCAGGAGATGGCTGTCCCTTTGGGGCCTCTTGCCAGGGGGTGGGGATGCCCATGAACACTGGCATGGAGCATGTCAAAGGGACTTCCATGCATCCCGGAAGGCTTGGCCCGACGGGGGTGGGGCATCGTGCATGTGACATCATGCACACACAAGGCCCACTCCCCCAATGTTTGGCCCAATTTGGCATGCCTGCATGTTTCTTTCCTTAAGCAAATATAGTTCAGAATTATACAACAGAGTAATATAAGGTAAAAGTAAAAGGACCCCTGACAGTTAAGTCCAGTCGCGAACGACCCTGGGGTTGTGGCGCTCATCTCGCTTTACAGGCTGAGGGAACCAGCATTTGTCCACTTCACAGAAAGTTTTTCTGGGTCATGATTAAGCCGCTTCTGGAGCAACAGAACACTGACACCAGAGCAGTGCACGGAAATGCCGTTTACCTTCCCGCCAGAGCGGTACCTATCTATCTAGCTATTGGGGTGTTTTGAACTGCTAGGTTGGCAGAAGTTTGGACCGAGCAACAGGAGCTCAGGGGATTCAAACTCCCTTTTGATCAGCAAGCCCAAGGCTTTTGATCAGCAAGCCCAAGGCTCAGTGGTTTAGACCACAGCGCCACCCACGTCCCATAATTTAAGGTAAATCACACCTAAATAATATATATATTAATAAGTCAATGCAAAGTAAATCAAAGCCATCGCTCAATCTACATGTTCCAATGCATTTGTCCATTATTTTCCTAACCACAAAAACTCCATCTTTATTGCTGAGTTTCTTGTGCTAGTGCAGGAGTCAGGTACATTTCCCCCCAGCTGGCCAGATTGCTTGTTCTTCCACCCTTACGAGCCAAAGATTGATAGGTGTATGGGTCCACCAACCTGTCAGTCATAGGACATCACAAGTCAATGATTCCTTTAAAGGCATAGCACCAAAGAGGCTTGTTCTAGGAGGTAGAAGGAGTTTCTCCTGTTGAAATGGAGTCCCCCCCCCAATCCATTTCAATAGGAGCTTTGAGGAAAGCTGCCTCCCCCTATTGCAGCAAGGTGGGCTCCCATCATTATCATTTGAATGACGCTTTCCCCTGCCACACACAACCTAGTTCAGGTAGGAACTGTAAGAAAGGAGATTCCTGCTAAACATTTGAAATAACTTTATGATGGTAAGAGATGTTTGACAGAGGAATGGACTCCTTCAGAAGGTGGTGGGCCCCAGGAACCCTTCCAACTATACAAATCTATGATTCTTTGGTTCTGTGAAAAGGGGACAAAGTGGCTCAACTGAAGAACAAAGGAATATATTTGAAAATCAGTCATAGAATAATTTCAGAATAAAGTAACAAAGCAGCATAATAGCAAATATAAAAACATCCCAAAAAGCAAGGCCTGAGGACTATAAATACGACAAGATTACATGATTCAACGTTACATCTCCCGGCAACAACAAACTTAACAAGGGACATAGTTGTTTCAAACGCTCCTAGAAAGACCTCTCTTATGATGTTCCTCACAGTCCTTCTCCTGCAGAAGCTTCTTAAAAGAGTTTCAAAAGCAGGGGCTGGGATAACTGGAAGCAGCCCTCCAGGAAGACCCTCCGAGAAGAGAAAAACTGAACTCACTTTTAGCTCCTAATTGTAACTTTGAAGACATATACGATGTCAGCTGTGAAGAAGGTGGGTGTGGTTTGCCAGGAATGGCCTGGGAATTGGGACAACAGCTGGGCAAAATTGGGCCTACTGGCCAGACAGTCCTCACCTCTGTTTTTATTTCACAAAGCTAAACTTTCCAAAATTGATCTCACAATAGATTATCACCATGGAGGAGGGACCCAAAGTAACCACTTTTATACTAAAACCCTTCATATACAACAATGCAATGAGATAAAGAAAAAAGAAACAATTTACATCTTTTTCCTTATCATTTGCTCCTTTTTGTTCAGCTCAGGCCTCAGCACGATGATGTAACATTTAGGGGCAAAGATGCAGACCAACAATCCAGCACTGGAGGACAAGATGGAGAAGATCTCCACCACCACCATGGATTTTCCTTTGGTGCTCAGGTAGGTTGGAACAAAAGAAAGCCAAACACTGCAGAACAGCAACATGCTGAAGGTAATGAACTTGGCTTCATTGAAACTGTCTGGTAATTTGCGAGCTGCAAATGCCACAATGAAGCTGGCAATGGCCAGGAGGCCCATGTAGCCCAAGACACAGTAAAACAGGGTCACGGACCCTTCATTGCACTGCACAATAGTTTCTTCCATTACTGAGTGCATGTCTAAAGCAGGGAATGGGGGAGAGGTCATCAGCCAGCCGCTACAAATAACCATTTGAAAAAGAGAGCAGGAAATGACAACAGAGTTGGTCATTTTTTTCCCTACCCACTTCCTCATACTGGAGCCTGGCTTGGTGGCCATGAAAGCTGCAACTACAGTGATGGTTTTGGCCAACACACAGGAAACTGCCACAGAGAAGACGATGCCAAAAGTTGGTTGCCGAAGAAGGCAAGTCACTTTCCCAGGGTGCCCAATAAACAGAAAAGATGAGAGGAAACAGAGTAGAAGGGCAATTAGGAGAGCATAGGTGAGATCTCTGTTGTTGGCTTTGACAATGGGAGTGTCTTTGTGTTGGATAAAAGTTCCTAGCACCAAAACTGTGATCAGGGAAAAAGGAAGAGCAACGGAGGCCAAGCCAATCCCTAAAGGTTCCTCATAAGAAAGAAAGCTTATTGTTTTGGAGATGCATCTATTTTTCTTCTTGTTTGGATACTGATCTTCTGGGCATCTGAAACAGTCAGCCGTGTCTGAAAAGTAGAAGAAGGTCAAACTCCAGTTTCAATTCATGTCTGTTTTTTTGCCTGCTATTTAACAAGTATTTTTCCTATTTTTCTGAACCTTCTCATATTTAGGGAGCTGGTTGTATAGCTGAATTACTCTTTGAGTTTTCTGCTCAATCTGACAGGTTTGTTTAAACCATTTTAGGCAACCAAGCTGCACCAGCATTGCACCAGAATGGCAGAATGGGTGGAAACTTGATTTCTTGAACCAACAGTAAATTGGGACAAAAATGTATTTTACTCCCATATTTAATTTCTCTGGTTTAGGAAGTTTACACTGGTAGTACCCAGTGTTAGGCATTCTAAAGCAGAAAATCAAATAGGCAGAGTCATAACAAAATGAGTGGACCATAAAGTTTCTAGCAAAGAGTAGGAGCAAAGCATGTCCCTAGGTCAGATGAGGCCCAGGCTTCCCTTAACCCCTCCCACAGTTGCCTGCTTGGAACCTGGATGCTTGTATTGCCATACACAGAAGTCCAACATTGTTCAACTCTGAAGGGTGTTGAACATCAAGTGGAATGCAATTCAAACAGCAAGTGCTGATTGGAATCAGGACCCTATATTCACCATAGTTGCATGCCATCCCCTCTGACTTGAAGCATAATGAATAAAATTCTGACCTAATTCCACCCAAGATGGATATTTCATTCCAGCCACACACATGATTCACAAATCTGCAACTTTTACTACTTGCCAAGTTCAATTAAATTATGTGTACCTTGAAGTCTTTTTCTGGGGCCTACTTTCAGATCTGAATGCATGGGATTTTACCAGGCTTATGAGTTTTTTAAGGTTTTGATGAGAAATTACTGGAAAGTAGCAACAAAATATTCACACCACTCCAAGGAAGATAGTGTGGTCACATGCACAACATTGTATTTAAATTCATTTCAACACATATTTGCTAATCTTTTACAATGAAAAATGTTATTTACCATTTTGGTTGGAAATCTTCCCTTCTGGACATGGAGTACAATCATAGCAGCAAAATTTCTGTCCTTCCTTACTTTTCTTCTGATTACCTGGGAGGCAGCAGTCATTGCATACAGAAATGGGCATCATCTATGAACAGGAAACAATTTCAGAAGGAAGGAATATTTGAAAGAAACTTTTAGCCTCTAAACTTCAAATAAGAAAGTAGACCTTTCATAAACATTTTCACAGAACAGTTGATTCATATCAAGTTGAACTATTGGTCCATTTGTTTTATTTATGGATTAAGCTAAGGCTATTTTATTAACTATATTTAAGAAATTATAAATTGTATATGGAAAAGCCCACACGTGGCAAATATTAAATTCCTCTGTCACTTTCCTAAACTTGTCAGTATTTAGTAAGGTCTGTTTGAGGCATGAGGCATAAGACTCCAAGTGAATGAAACAAGTCAACCTGAAAATGCATCCATTCTCTGCCCCACAGGCTTGAGGCCACAGTATAAGCCTCTTAAATCAGGATTCAGCTGTTTCAATGAACCTATACAAGTAAACACTGAGGGTTATTTGGAGAACGTGAATGACACGTCTGGAGAATGTGGGGCCCGCAAAAAACCCCCTAGATTTCAGACCTGGTTAAAATCGTTGTGCCACATAATCTTGTCCTCGTGAATGATGAATTCTTTTCCATCAACTGCATCAGAATCAACCCATCCCACCTTCACTTGAAGGAAGGACCTGTTTGGGAATGTGACCGTATTCACAATGTCAAAGCCACCTCCCATTTCTCTTTGATCAGTAAAGGACACAATTTCTCCAGCTGAGTTGTTAAATGAAATGTCATGAAGAATAAGGTGGAGCTAATAAAGAGAGAAAAGAGAGTAGAATAGAAAATAACTTGCTGGAGTTTTTGAACAAAATGTCATTATTTGCAAAGGGATCACAGGTGAGAGCTGGGAAGGGCTGCTATCCTCTGTAGGTGGTGGGGGCTAAGAATTCTTGGTATTCTAGTTGTTTTTTTGAAGTTTTTAGAGATGTTATATTATTGTATTGTGGAAAACATCAATCATTTTCAGTGTATATGATCTGCAATAGCATTTCAAAGCACCTCTGGATCATAATGCAACAAAGTCTTTTTTGTTTTTAAAAAAGATATTTTTTTCTAGTAAATAAAACAAACTCAAAATAAGGAGCCCAAATAAATATTATTAAAACAGGCTGAAAGCAGGACAAGTTTGGACATTATAATTGAATTTGTTATTCCAAAACATACAAAAAAATACATTTCCCCTCCATAAAGGTTTAAATGTCAGTGTAATGAAAGTAACTATGGACAAAATTTTCCTCAATCCATTCCGATATTCTTAGTTATTGTATTCTTAGTAGGAGTTATAAGGTTGAAAATTATTTCTCGATCATTTTCCGGAATAACTTCTCTTAGACAAACAAGTAGAAAAGTTTTAGTATCCTAGGAAATATAAAGCTTTCTGCTCTAGTCATGCAGAAAATGACTTTTGTTTCCCTTCCTTCTCAGTACATTACCTGCCAAGGCTCCAGGTCCTGAAGTTTTAATCTTTCACTTTTCCCCATTGCTCTCTGCTTGGATCTTGGAGAGTAAATGTTCTGCAAGGCATGAGCCACAGCATAGACACCATTATAGATGCTGTAGCTGTGACCAGTCATGCCCATTTCAAACAGAGACCTTGGAAGACTCTGCAATCTCTCCTCCCCAGAACACATACCATAGACCTCCATTGGTGCATCAAAATTGGGAAGAATACAGTCAAATGCTTGCTCCCAGAAGCCTTTGATGAAACCATCTCCCTGGGTCCAGGAAGGCTTTATGTTGTGAAGAAATTCCTTGAAAGCTGGAAGATTTTGTGAGTGGATTGTGAAGGAAAGGGAACCCTGGAAGAGCAGAACATTCCAAACCTTAAGAAGACCCATAGATATGAAATCTGTCTGTGCTGTAAAGATCCATACCTTTTTAAATGATGTGTTTTTCTTATTTGTAGGATCTGGCAGAAATATGATAGCTCTCAGTGCTATAATGGCTAGAGATTCTCCATAAGCAATAAATGTAGTAACTTTATTATCTCTGATTTGTACGTACATATTTAAAGCTATATCATGCATTTTATCCACATTATCAATGTGGAGTTCTTTGGGGATTTTTTGTGTGAAGGCTGAGCAAATTCCATTTTGAAAAAGCAATGGCTCCAGGGTCTGCAAGAAATGTTCCCCACTGTTATCATTCAGAGCAAGGAGTCCGATCCATGTCCATCCAAAATGCTTAAGCAAGCGGATAATCCCAAGAAACTGGTGGGCTTCATTGGGCACCATGCGGTAAAAGGAAGGAACCTGACTTGTATCACTCTCCACTGCAGGAAATGAACCATATGCAAACTAAAAGGGAATGCACATATGTTTTCAGGTTATGTTGAAAGAATTCATCCTGTACCATTTGGCTTTTTATTCAACAAGTATGTGTTGAATTATCTGTTGAAAAATATCCAGGGAAAATGGGATAAAGATGTAGAATTGTACTAAATTTTAAAGTAATGATCATGACCATTTTCCTTTTTATTGAACAAATTCTAAGCTTTCATTTTTTTTCTAATTGCACATTTTGATTTGAGCTGTGAGCAGATCAGTCTCACATCCCTAAAAATAAAGCAGAAAAAAGGGAAAGCAATATGGGCCAAAGATGTAGGCTTGTGTACAACTAAATTTTAAATTATTGATCATGACTAAAATAGATCCATTAATTTTGTTGAGTCTGTTCTCAGTAAAACTACTGGCTAGAATACTTCCCAATGGGTCCGCTCTGTCTAGAACAAACATGGATGCAAAATTCCCTTCCGCCCCTTCATATCTCTTACCTGTGGAATCTTGTAGAGACCTAATGTGTCTGCCATATGGAAGGTGGTATCATGGCCAAGTCCTCCAATGGTGGATATGAGGGTTTTCTGGGTGTCACATTTGTAGTTGGGGACAAATGTCCTCATTTTGAAGAGGAGGTCTAGAGTCGTGCGGTAGGTCATCCTTGCATCATAATAGCTGTCATAGATGTGGAAGCCAAGAGTGATATTGGGCAAGATGTTGGGATTCTCATTGACTTCTTTCACAGCAAATGCCAATGCAAGAACATGCTGATAGAATTTTGTCACCACACTGCAAATAAAGTAAACATATAGATATAGATGATATATATGATATAGATGAAATAGATGATATAGCAATACTGGACACATTCTGTTTCAAATTGAAATTATTTTATTAGTGATTAATACATCAAAGCGAATAAAAATCATACTGTCCAGAGAAAATACATGATTGAACATGTCATTTCTGTTTTGCATGATACTTGCTGTTCTTCAGCTTTTTTCATATACTTGCTGTTCTTCAGCTTTTCATCTTAGTTGATCACGAAAAATAAATAAAACAAATCTGTTTATCCTTTATTTGGTGACAACTTCATTTTTAACTGAATAAGTATGTTCTGCATCATGAAAGCTACAATCTTATACCCCATTATCTGAAAGTTGCATTGAATTCATTGGGCTTGTTTCTCAGCACACAGCTGGGGTAGAGTCAGGAAAGCTCCTTGCGCATCCGAACCACAGATTTGAGGTGTGCAGTCCACAGTAGCTAAGCACAGTCATTAGGCCTGTGGGGCATCTGAGAGAAGGGGGAATCAAGTGGGAATGGATTTACCTTCTCACTGGAAGAGACTGCTAGTTGTAAAATTTATCTCAGATTTTTTTCTTGGTTTTCCAGCTCAATACCTGCCTCTCTTGCTTGCCTAAGGCCTCAGCCTGACAACCTCAGGTCTCCCTGAAGTGCTAGCAATCCCTGTCTGCAGCAATACAACCCATCCAATCTCTGGCTCCCTCCAAATATACCCACTTACAGTACTTACGTTAAAGCCCAGGGAGTTTCACCACAATGTTATTCCTCACATAGAGCTTTTTTAGATCAGGAGCCTCATAAAAAAAGTTTAAGTGAAAGACAAATACCTTCACAAATGTCAGCCGCATCGCACCTAACCTAAGAAGTAATTTCATCTCAGCACACACTGAAACTTTAAATCACCTGTGATAAGAGGTGGTAAAATATAATACTCTTTCAAAAGGCAAGGAAACTTTGGCGATTTTGCAGGATAGTTCATGGTACAGCTCTAATTTTATGTTTTGAATTTCTCTGCAATGTAATCTTATCTATTTATTTTCATTTTCACCCATCTCTTCCCCACTCCTCGTAATATGTATACTGCAGAGAAATTGCAAATACACTGCTTTTATTTTATTAAACATTCTTTGTGAGCTGATAGGCTTTTATTATTACTGGAACAATTTTTTAATAACACCATTCAGCCAAAATGTGGCTATGGTTGCAGTTTGAAAATGTTGGTGATAAGATATTCCCTGCCCTTAAGATTCCTTTCTGAAAGACATGAGAAAAAGAGAAAGGCAGTCTAGAGGGGGAATGGAAGTTTCTTACTATGAAACATCAAACAGGTTCTGTGATGGGTGTTCCTTGAATAAAATTTCATAGAAAATGTAATAGCTCTGAGACACAATCCCACCAATGATGAGGTCACCTGGCTGGTACCACTCATGTGGAACAGAAAAAGGATTATTCCTGGGGCACCAGATAGAGTTATTAGAAACAGGAATTATTAGAAACAGTAACATCAAGAGCAGCAGCATCCTGGCAGCCAAGCTTATGATATACATTGAATCAAATACATTTCTGTAGCAGTAACAAAGATTATATTCTCATAAACTGCGACCTGCCTGACTCTCCATAGCATATGAGCTCATTTTTTAAACACTTTCTGGCTTGCTTGTTTATTGTTTTCTACCCACCTCATGAAACCATCTGGGGGCTTTACCTGGTGAAGAGATTGCAGTCATTTGAGTAATTGTAGTATAGGAGTATTAACCACTTGTTCAGAGTTGGGAGTCTGAGTGACACTTCTGTTATTTTTACGCCCAGTTCTGCTCCACATTGGGGGGGGGGGAGGGCAGAAGATTTTTTCCTTGGTGAACTAACAACAACAGGAAACTCGAGAGCAAAGGCACTAGTTTTTGGATACAAAGCGGAAGTGCTATATATTGAGATTAAAGCCACTTCTCAACTTCATATTTAAACTATGATTTAAAACCAGGCAACTTGTCTCATTGCATGAATTATATGCAGGTATTGTTGTATTGGAAGCTGGTGTAAATAAGGCTGGGATAAAGCACACCAGATCCAAACACCATTCTGGAGCAGAGCTACTGCTCCTTGAGACACCCAAAGCCTTGCAAAGGGAAGTCAAACCCTTCAAATAGAGTTTGGCTTATGTCTGCTGTCAAACACAGACACGTGCTCAACCCAAGAGCAGTACAGTAACAACTTATTGTTTTAAAGCATGTTTCCAGTTTCTAATCCATCACAATCTCATCAGACCATCCTCTTCCTGCTTGGTGCACCCTCCCAGTCCCAGTTCTGTATCCAAAAGCCTAACCACTTCAGACTTATGGGCAAGTCCTAGAGGCTCCACAGCCATATGCAAATCTGGACGTAAGACATGAGAATCTAATCAGTATTGTGATTGCTTATCTCTCTGGTAAAGGCACTTTTGCACCACTTTTTCTGATGATAGGGTAAGGGACTGGATAAAGTTGAATCATGTTCAGACTGACTTACAAATGTGGCTTGAGTTCCACTTTGAGTATAATGGGGTGGCATTCTGGAGATAGGACCTCTTGCTTGAAGCTGAACGACAGGTTATGCCAGGCACTGTGAGTTGCAAATGGTTGTGGCTTTTAGATAATAATTGAAGACCAATGGTGTGCAGAAAAAAATAATGGCCTGATGATCGGCGTGATAGGAGTGTAACCAGGAATTGTCTTGTGCTGTATATGTGATAAACAGGAGCCACAACAGTGTGAACATATCCGCATTTGCTTGTCCCCAGGCTAGTTTGTTTGTTCGTTAACTTTTCTAATAGTGTGTTTTGTATATGATGCTGGAGCAAGGTGTTCCTCCAATATTGACCTTGGGAGAGCACATTCCTCCAGCAAACTAAAAACTGAGAACTTCCTTTCAGCTCATGATTCTTCTTCTGAAGCATTATCAGTACCCACCCCACACTTGATGGCACATATGATGTCAGGAGTGGTGTTGGTAGGTGTGCTGTGTCTGGAATGGCCTGTCGGCTGGGGCTCCTGCTAGGGAAAATTTGGGAAGGTTCCCCATCCCTGTTCTAGGCTGACAGAGCACATTAATATATATATATTTTAAAAAATCTAAACTAAATCCCCCTTCGCAACAAAACAGTGGCATGCTGGAGACATTCATAATAAATATATGTTATAATAAATCAGTAAGATAGAAACAAAGGTATTGCTCAGTTCTTTTTCATTATTTGATCCCTATTGTTCAGCTCAGACCTCAGGAAAATAATGTAACATTTTGGAGAAAAGATGCAGCCCAACAATCCAGCACTTGAAGATAAGATGGAGAAGATCTCCACCACCACGATGGATTTTCCTTTGGTGCTCAAATATGTTGGAAGAAAGGACATCCAAACACTACAGAACAGCAACATGCTGAAGGTAATGAACTTGGCTTCATTAAAACTGTCTGGCAATTTGCGAGCTGCAAATGCCACAATGAAGCTGGCAGTGGCCAGGAGGCCCATGTAGCCCAGGACACAGTAAAACATGGTCACTGAGCCTTCATTGCATTGCACAATGGTTTCTTCTGCTACTGAGTCCATGTCTAGTTGGGGGAATGGGGGAGAAATCATCAACCACACAGTACAAATACTTGCTTGTGTAAGAGAGCAGGAAAGGACAATAACATAGGCTAGCCGCTTTCCCACCCACTTCCTCATGCTAGACCCTGGCTTAGTGGCCATGAAAGCTACAACTACAGTGACAGTCTTTGCCAACACACATGAAACAGCCAATGAGAAGACAATGCCAAACATTGGTTGGCGAAGAAGGCAGGTCACTTTCCCAGGGTGTCCGATGAACAGAAATGACGAGAGGAAGCAGAGTAGGAGGGCAATGAGGAGAGTGTAGGTGAGATCCCTGTTGTTAGCTTTGACAATGGGAGTATCATTGTATTTAATAAAAGTTCCTATCACCAAAGTTGTGATCAGGGAAAAAGAAAGAGCAAGGGAGGCCAAGCTGATCCCAAAAGATTCATCATAAGAAAGAAAGCTTATTCTTTTTTGGATGCACCCATTTTTCTTCTGATTTGGATACTGATTTGATGGGCATCTGATGCAGTCATCCATATCTGAAAAACGTATGCGATATAGCATTATGTGAATTACTCTTTGAGTTATCTGCTGAATTTATCCTGTTTGAGTTTATACAATATTAAGCTGCTTTTCCATGCATCCTGCCCGGGGGGGGGGCTTCCTCTTACACCACTGATACAGTGGTGGGGCAGAGAATTAGGCACAAGTTGGCGCTTTTTGTTGCTGGCAGGGGACAAGGCACATGACAGGGCACAGAATGAAAGCTTGCCCCTAGTTGAAATGAGGCTGTCCTTTCTTAAACTCAGCCCATGGTTGCTTTCATATTGTATCACAGTGTGGTATGCTGGCCTGACAGCCATGGACAGAAAGTCTCTACAGATGGTGGTGAATACAGCACATGATATCATGGGCTGTCCCTTGAGCCTGCTAGATGACATCACAAGGGATCGTTGCCTTAGGAGAGTGAGAAAAAATATTAGGGATGACTCACATCCCGGTCATCACCTCTTTAATCTTCTACCCTCAGGCAGGAGATATAGGAGTACAGTGGTACCTCAGGTTACATATGCTTCAGGTTACATACGCTTCAGGTTACAGACTCTGCTAACCCAGAAATAGTAGCTCGGGTTAAAAACTTTGCTTCAGGATGAGAACAGAAATCGTGCGGTGGCAACGGGAGGCCCCATTAGCTAAAGTGGTGCTTCAGGTTAAGAACAGTTTCAGGTAATGAACAGACCTCCAGAACGAATTAAGTACGTAACCAGAGGTACCACTGTATAATCAGCCGTACCAACAGGCTAAAAAATAGCTTCTATTTGTGGGCTGTTAGGCTGCTGAATGGAAAATAACATAGCAAAATTGACTTGCGAGGTGGTGTGTCGTTCGATAAGAGACTGAGTGTTTGGGGGGGAGGCTTGTTTAATTTCATTGTACACAGGTTGTACAATGACAATAAAGATATTATTATTATTATTATTATTATTATTATTATTATTATTATTATTGAGATCTGTGATACCTGTCCTGTGGCACACCACTCTCCAATGCTGGTCAACTCCTAAGGGTAATGGGTGCGTCTCAACCACTGAGTGGAATTTGAATAGCAGGTGCTCACTGAAATGATAACCTCCTCTTCACCCTACTCCTTTCCCAAACCTGCTTACCTGAGACATAATAAATAAGTGTCTGACCGAATTTCACCTAGCATGGTTGTCCGCTGTGTTTCATTCCAGTCATACTAACAAGTCGCAAACCTGCAACTTGCAGATGATTGTACTTCTAGACATGCATTTAACAATACATTTGAAATGAGTGGGGAGCATTTTCAAATCTATGTGCAAGTCTGGTGTATTGCACCAGACTTATTGGTTTTTAAATGCTTTCCCCATAGGTTGCTGGAAAACAGCGGAAAAATATGAACACACCACTCCAAGTAGGATAGTGCAGATACATGCAAAATGTAGTAATTAAATTATTTTAAATAGATCTGACACAATAATCTTTATTAATATTGAACAATGAAAAGTGTCCTTTACCATTCTGGTTTGACATCTTCCCTTCTGGACATAGCGTACAATCGTAGCAGCAAAATTTCTGCCCTTCCTTCCTGTTCTTCTGATTACCAGGTCGGCAGTAGTCATTACACACAGAAATGGGTGTCATCTATCCATACACAGGAAATAATTTCATAAGGGAGGCTTCTTTCTTAAAAAATGTTCAGTCACTGCACTTCAAATAAGAAAGTAAACCTCTCACAACCACCCCCTCCTCCCCCCAAAAAGCCTTAGAAGCTGCTTCATATAAATCACAGCCATTGGCCCATTCTGTGTTAGTAAACCAGAAAAAGAGGCAAGATAAAATACATGGATTAAGCTAGGGCCACTTTATTAGTTGTAAGTTTAAGAATTTATAAAGAGCAAAGGGCAGGCATAGGCAAACTCGGCGCTCCAGATGTTTTGAGACTACAGTTCCCATCATCCCTGGACACTGGTCCTGTTAGCTAGGGATGATGGGAGTTGTAGTCCCAGAACATCTGGAGGGCTGAGTTTGCCTATGCCTGGCAAAGGGGAATGCCCATGCATAAAGAAATCTTTAGATCTTCTATCAGGCTCCTAAACCTGCCATGATTAACTGAGGTCTTTCTGATTCACACAGCCTTTGAGACACACAACTCTAAGTTAGCAACGCACATTAATTTCAAAAGTCACCCATACCCTGCCACATGTTTCAGAGAGCACAGTGACTAGTCTCTAGAATCAGAATTCACAAGGAGCTCAACATCTTTGCCAACCTCTTTCCTTTTCTTCACCCACCTGCCAAGTGACCAGAAAGCCAATTCAAGTAATGTGTAATTGCACCTATTTGGCACTGCTGGGTAGGTGTATGAAGCAGGTGGAAAAGGTCACTTAGCCCACCAGTCAATCACAAGAGTACCTTGGCTCAAAGGAATTCCCAGTTTCCATACCTGGTTAAAGGCTTTGTTCCATATAATCAAGTCCTCATGAATGGTGAATTCTTTTCTGTTGAGAGCGTTGGGATCCACCCATCCAATCTTCACTCGAAGGAAAGACTTGTTTGGGAAGGTGACCAAGTTCATGATGTCAAATCCACCACCCATTTCTCTCTTATTAGTAAAGAACATTGTTTCTCCAGCTGAGTTGTTGAATGAAATTTCATTAAGAAAACGGTGTAACTAAATGAAAGGGAAAAGAGAGATGAAAGGGAAACTACATAATGGAGATATTGAACAAAATGTCATTATTTACAACAACCTTCTTTATCAGCATTATTTAGCTATAATTATGTAGCTTTACAGTACATAGACCAAGTGTGAAAAATCAGTTGTCTTGGCAGAGTTGATGCAAAAATTGTTATGCGCGTGCACACACACACACCAAATATATGAAGGAAATATGAAAGCATAAAGCTTTGTTTGTATGTGGCAAAAAATACTACTACTTTTGTACTTAGTGTTTCAGTGAAAGAATCATATGTTTGTTGCTCTTTGTTTGCAAAGCATTACCTGCCAAGGCTGCACATCCTGAAGTTTTAATCTTTCACTCCTCTCCATTGTTCTCTGCTTGGATCTAGGTGAGTAAGTGTTATGCAAGGCATGAGCCACAGTGTAAACAGCATTGTAGATACTGTAGCTATGGCCAGATATCTCCATTTCAAACAGAGCCCCTGGAAGACTGTCCAAGCTCTCCTCTCCAGTACACAGTTCTTTGGGCTCCACTACCACATGGGGATTTGGAAATATACAGTCAAATACTTGCTCCCAGAAGTCCTTGAAAAAGCCATCTCCCTGGCTCCAGGAAGGCTTGATCCTCTGAAGAAATTCACTGAACTTTAGAAGATTTTGTGAATGAATTGTGAAGGATATGGCACCATGGAAGACCTGAAAATCCCAGAATCTAAAAAGCCCTATTGCTATGAAATCAGTATGGGCTGTCAAGATCCACACCCTTTTAAATGATGTGTCTATCTTATTTGTTGGATCTTGCATAAATAGAATAGCTCTAAGCCATATGATTGTGAGAGATTCTCCATAGACGATAAATGTGGTGACTTTATTATCTGTGACCAGTACATACATATTTAAGGCTATGTCATGTGTTTCATCCAGGTTATCAAGATGGATTTGATGTGGGATTCTTTGTGTGAAGGCTGAGCAGATTCCATTTTGGGAAAGCAGAGGTTCCATGGTCTGCAAGAAATTTTGTCCACTGTCATCGTCCATAGTAAATAGACCAACCCATGTCCATTCAAAATGCTTAAGTAATCTGATAATTCCTATGTATTGTTGGGCTTCATTTGGCACCATTCGGTAGAATGAAGGGATCCGACTTGTGTCTCTTACCTCCTCAGTGTAAAATGAACCATATGCAAGCTGAAAGAAATTACAAGGATATTACAGAGCTACACTGGAAGCTTTCTTACTGAACATGTGCCTTTTTCATTAAAACATCACCACCAACAAAAATGTTTAAGCAATTTGTAATTTCCATTAAAGTTCAATTCAACAACTTTTTCAATTAAACATTTCTACAGGTTGGGACGCGGGTGGCACTGTGGTCTAAACCACTGAGCCTAGGGCTTGCCGATCTGAAGGTCGGTGGTTTGAATCTCTACAACAGGGTGAGCTCCCATTGCTTGGTCCCTGCTCCTGCCAACCTAGCAGTTCGAAAGCACATCAAAGTACAAGTAGATAAATAGGTACCACTGTGGCGGGAAGGTAAGCGGCGTTTCCGTGCACTGATCTGGTTTTGCCAGAAAGCGGCTTAGCCATGCTGGCCACATGACCGGAAAAACTGTCTGCGGACAAACGCCCACTCCCTCGGCCAGTAAAGCGAGATGAGCGTCGCAACCCCAGAGTCGTCAGTGACTGGACTTAATGCTCAGGGGTCCCTTTACCTTTACAGTTATGCAAATATTTTTTACATTATAAATCCAACAATTATATTACAGCCTTTCTGGGAAGTTGCCTTTGACTTTTGATGAAGAGCAAAACTGCAGCAATAGCAAAGCCATAACGGTCCCTAGAAAGGACACAACTGTTTAATATGCAATCTTTAAAGGAGTGGAACTACTATGGGATCTTCGGGTTGTCAGTGGAGGGGTAGAATCTCAGGTGCAGGTCACATTGTGCTCCTTTTTTGGAAGTCTGTCTACTTTTGGTCTCCACCGTGCACTCAGATATCACCTTTGGCTCCTAGAAACTGTCAACCATACCCTCGGAAACAGCTTTGACCAGACCAGAGGAGGGCAGCCAATGGATCTTACACCCTTGGTGAGTTATGGGTTCCCCTGCATGCAGTGGATTGAGTGGATGTGACAAAGAGTTGGTCCAAAAGTCAAGAAGGCAGTTACTGCACATGCTGTAGTGGGAAATGAGGGGTTTGAGCACCTGGAAAGGTAGTCTATCTAGCAGAAGGAAAAACTCTGATCCTAAATCTCTGCTGCCTTGTGGGATATTTCAGGAGAAGAAAATCTTAAGCCGTAAACCATACACAAATCCAGAGTAGAGTTCCTAAGTCAGTTGGATGGTGCCTTGTACTCCTCCTTCTGGCAATGCCTGCAGCTAAGCTGGTGCCAAATCTATTTTCCTATGGACCACATCAGTGAAGCAAAAGGGGGGGGGGGAATCCTACCTGTGGAATCTTATAAAGGCCTATGATGTTTCTCATATGGAAGGAGGTATCATAGCTAATTCCTCCGATGATGGCTATGAGGTTTTTCTGGGTATCACATTTATAGTTGGGGACAAATCTATGTGATTTGAAGAGTAGGTCAATAGTGCTTCGATAGGTCATCCTTGCATCATGATAGCTGTCATGGATGTGGAAGCCCAGCGTGATGTTGGGTAAGATCTTGGCGTTCTCATTAATCTCTTTCACAGCAAATGCCAAGGCAAGTATGTGCTGGTAGCATTTTGTCATCATACTGCAAATGGAGTTAATTAATTTATAGTATCAAAGGAAAATTCTATAATGAAGGAAATCAACATACCAAATATTATGCATTTCTCCCTGAATCTGCTTGGGATTTAAATGTTATTTGTTTATTCTTAATCAATGTTTTCAAGCTAAATAGCATGCAGATCAGGAAAATGTAGGATTCATCAGGACATTTGCATGCTGCATAGTATTTTGACACACCCACCCACTCTTAACTCTTTCTTGATCTTTTCATCTCAGTTGATTTAAGAATTGTGTGAATCTATCCCTCACATATTTCCCCTTAGGTAGGTGATCACTTTCCATACCTGGCATCTCCAGGAAAGTTAAGACACTTGTGTAATCCTGACATTCAACACTGATGATGTTGAGCTATATGGACATTTGGGGGGACTGGGGGTAAGGCAGCATCTAATGTTCATTTTTATGGCTACCCTTAAAGTTTCTTAAAAGTTATGTCACAGTGGAATCAAGGAGATGAGTTATTATAATGGCTTTAGAAGTTCCACTAATTTTAATGGTAACTCATTTGACTTAAGTTTCAGGGAAGACCTACGCATTTCAATGCAGAATATTGTCCTATAATGTTGAGTGGGTTTAACTCTCAGGTAAGTCTTCTGAGAATTGAATTCTTAACATTTATTTATTTACATTCTGCTTTATTCCCTATATACCAGAAAATTGCTTTGTTTTATGTTTAAGATGAAAGTTAGCCTATGCTTTTTTAAAAAACAAGAAACAGCAAACCAGCAGGAAAGAAGAGAGGAAAGAGAGAGACACCTTTGGATTATTTCATATGTTGTAAAAAAGTTCTGCCAGTAAAGGTTTAAATAACATGTTCAAAGGTCTGGACAATTTATCATTTCCACAGTAGTCAGTTTTTATGCTTCCAGACACTTCAAACTGTGCAATATTTAATATTTGCAACAAAACCTAGGGATCACAATATAGAATACATGAAGTAAATGAGAAAGGGGACACTCCCTTCTCTAAGGTTTCAATTATAAAAGGCAGGGCACATAGAGAAAGGATGCAGAGAGGGAAATACTCTTACTGTGGAACCTGGAACAGATTTTGTGAAGGGTGCTCTTTGAAGAAAACTTCGTAGAATACATAAATCAGCTGAGAAGTGATTCCACCAATGATGAGGCCACCTGGCTGATACCACTCATGTGGAACAGGAAAAGGATCACTCGGAGGGCAGCTCAAAGTCATTTCTTTGCACTCAACAGGGGACAACAGAAACATAAAAACCAAGAGCCACAACATCCTGCTTCACTAGAAATGCAGACCTGCCTGTCACTATCAGGTTCCTGGCTTGAGCTACCTACTATGAGTGATGCCTGTATTTCGCAACACTTTTCTAGAAGATAGTTCTGTGAGCTGGTTTTGAGAATCAAAAATTACAAACAAATGTATTTCATAGTAGATAAAATTGTCAACAATCTGAATTCAAGGCTGGTCAATAAAATGGGGGTGGGAGTCAGAAATGAAACTGATGAAGAGTTTCCTGTCTCTTGCCCCTATTCACAGCTATCCATAGAACATGTCATAATTTATAAAAGAGTTGCTTTTTGACTTTGTTAGTGCCTACTAAAAACCTCTCTGGCTTTGATTTTGTGAACTAATTATGGTGATTTGGATGATTGCAGGCAGAGATAATAACTTTCATAGATGTTCTTTTTTCCCTTTCCTCAGAGAGCCACTTTTGGGTGTTTGTTACCTCTGCTCCTTTGAGGCACAACCAATCCCAATTGGCTTTCAGTTTTCCCATGTGAGTCAATGCCAATCAGAGTGAAGTTGTTTTCTTTGGGCTAGCAAAGCACCAAATCCTAATACAGCACTTTTAGCCCAACCCAAGCAGTTAATATATCTCTACACAATAAAAAAGGGTTGTCCAGAAGAGTCCGGTCATTCATATTTGAAAAAGATATGGTCATATTGTTGGCATCTGGGGGTCAAACGGCCAACTGGCTAGCCCCCAGCTGGATCGTCTCCTTCCAGATGTCATGCTGAGAAGATCCTTTGACCTCTGGTGCAACATAAATCAGTGACCCAAGTCTGATGAGATGGGCAGTTTATTTAGCAAAGCAAACTGTGCAATGAAAGAGGCTTGAGGCTTGTGGAGACATACTATAAACTACGGATTTATTAAACATAAATCAGGACAAAGAAACATGTCGTCTCTCTTTGCCGTCTCTTCCGAGAGAGAGAGAAAAGCAAAAGCAATAAAACACAGCGGAAGTTCCACTTACGCCAGCAAACAGTGCTGGAATGTAAACAGACATGTGACATGTAACAATCCCACGTCTGTAACTAAAGGTAGAATGGAAATGCATTATGTGAATTACTCTTTGAGCTGAGCTGTCCACTTCTTTGCCATCCCCCATTACATGGAGAATAGAGGGTGGAGGGTGAATCTGGAAATGTATCTGCAATGTTCAGCCTTTCCAGACGTTCCAGTTCCCTGAAGAGTCATGACATTCCCCACTAACATTTCTATAGGTGTGCAAATCAGTGGAAGCTGCAAACTCTACTACTGACATATGTTCTTTTTTATATACAGTGGTACCTCTGGTTACATATGCTTCAGGTTACATATGCTTCAGGTTACAGACTCCGCCAACCCAGAAATAATAGGATGAGCACTGAAATCACACAGCTGCGGCACGGCGGCAGCGGGAGGCCCTATTAGCTAAAGTGGTGCTTCAGGTTAAGAACAGTTTCAGGTTAAGAACAGACCTCCAGATTGAATTAAGTACTTAATCCGAGGTACCACTGTATAAATGTGCTTATCTGTTTAAGTAAAAGTATGAACTTCCTTGAAAAACAAGATTAGCAAGTGTACTGATCCAAGTTGATGAGGAGCCAGCGTCACAAGCTTCCTGAACTTACATTAAAGTCCAGGGAGGTGCATCAAATTGTGATCAGGAGGCACAGAAGAAATATTTGATAAAAGAAAAACACTCTTTCCAATGTCAGCAATCTCACAACACAGAGCTAAATTCAACTCTCTACCACCCCCAGTGAAACATCAAAGCAGCATGGAAATGAGGTAGTAAGATATAATACTGAATCACAGGAGAAGGAAGCTTGGAAAAAATGGAGGATAAGGTTTGGCACAGCATTGGTAGTATCCACCATGTTACTTAAATAATAATAAAAAATTCATCTTCATTTCCACTTTTGTCCTCCCCAATTTCTCTAATGCAGAGGAATTGCAAATACAGTTTGTGCAAAGAAAACCATAAATAAAAAGTTTGTTTCTGTACTCTTTTAGAAAACAGGAAGCATTTTTATTTTATTTTTAATAAATAAGAAAAGCCATTTTTCCTGTCTACAAGCTTACTAGAAGATGACTCAGGAGGTGACCGAAACTGAGTCTCTCAGGTGTGGATAAACGTGATTTATTGTCAATTATTTAAATCATTTCTTGTGAGCTGGCACATTTTTTTTTTTTTAATCCAGGCCAAGCAGTATTATTATCAAAGTTCAAGGACATATTCCAGGCAGGCAAAACCTCAGGATTGGAAGCAGAGCCAGTGAGGAATACAACCTGGGAAGACTTCTGAGGGCCTGGAAGAGCCATTCGGAGGGCATAGAGCCCCTTTGACTGAAGTTCCCTCTCTCCCATTGTATTGAAACCATTTATCAGGCACCTAATAACACATTCATATAAGAAGTCCTTAATATATTGGGACAGGTTTACTTTAGGGATTGCTTTAACTCACACATGCTGGTACAATAACTTCCATGTAAAGAACTTAAGCTTCTTCCAGTGCCCTGCAGTGTCTGTTATGCATGTTTAAAGAGTTTGAAAATACATAAATAAATGTGGCAGCACCTTTGGAACTCTCACTTGTGGGGTGCCTCAGGGTTCCGTCCTCTCCCCCATGCTTTTCAACATTTACATGCAGCCATGTGGGAGAGATCATCAGGAGGTTTGGACTGGGTGTTCATCAGTATGCGGATGATACCCAGCTCTACCTCTCTTTTAAATCAGAACCAGTGAAGGCGGTGAAGGTCCTGTGTGAGTGTCTGGAGGCGGTTGGAGGATGGATGGCGGATAACAGATTGAGGTTGAATCCTGACAAGACAGAAGTACTGTTCTTGGGGGACAGGAGGCAGGCAGGTGTGGAGGATTCCCTGGTCCTGAATGGGGTAACTGTGCCCCTGAAGGACCAGGTGCGCAGCCTGGGAGTCATTTTGGACTCACAGCTGTCCATGGAGGCACAGGTCAAATCTGTACCCAGGGCAGCTGTTTACCAGCTCCATCTGGTATGTAGGCTGAGACCCTATCTGCCTGCAGACTGTCTCGCCAGAGTGGTGCATGCTCTGGTTATCTCCCGCTTGGACTACTGCAATGCGCTCTACGTGGGGCTACCTTTGAAGGTGAACCGGAAACTACAACTAATCCAGAATGCGGCAGCTAGACTGGTGACTGGGAGCGGCCACCGAGACCATATAACACCGGTCTTGAAAGACCTACATTGGCTCCCAGTACGTTTCCGAGCACAATTCGAAGTGTTGGTGCTGACCTTTAAAGCCCTAAACGGCCTTGGTCCAGTATATCTGAAAGAGCGTCTCCTCCCCCATCGTTCTGCCCGGACACTGAGGTCCAGCTCCGAGGGCCTTCTGGCGGTTCCCTCACTGCGAGAGGCCAAGTTACAGGGAACCAGGCAGAGTACCTTCTTGGTAGTGGCGCCCGCCCTGTGGAACGCCCTCCCATCAGATGTCAAAGCGATAAACAACTACCTGACATTCAGAAGACATATGAAGGCAGCCCTGTTCAGGGAAGTTTTTAATACGTGACATTTTAGTGTATTTTTCATCTTTGTTCGAAGCCACCCAGAGTGGCTGGGGAAACCCAGCCAGATGGGCAGGGTACAAATAAATTATTATTATTATTATTATTATTATTATTATTATTATTATTATTATTATTACTAGTATTAACTTTAGGCATTCACAATACTTTAACTCTTTTAGATGCCTGCTGAAAACTCTTTTTCTTTTTGTGGGCCCATCCAAACAGTTGATTTGTTCTGTTCTGTTCCATATTACTCAGCAAGGTATTTGAGGTTCAAGGAAGACTCTCAGAACTTTAATTTTAGCTAACATGTTTCTTTATTTAAGGAAATATAATTTGGAATTAAAGAACAGAGTAATATAAGGTAAATCAGTGCCATATAAGAGAATAGGAAGTAATTCAAAGTTATCAAAGCCACCATTCATTCCACACTTTCCAATGCATTTCTCTATTGCTTCCCTACCCACAAAACTCCATTTTAATTCATAAGTTTCTTGCTTTAAGGCAGGAGTCAGTAACATTTCCCCACAGTTGGCCAAAATGATCATTTTCCCAGGCCTTGAGGGCCAAAGTGTGGTACTTGAAAGGGGCCACCAACCCGTCTGTCACTGGGTGTCAGAAGGCAATGAGTCTTTTAAACAGACAGCTACAAAGAGGCTTGATCAATGAGGTGGAAGCAGTTTCTCTATCAAAAACCAAGCTCCCCTCCCCCTGCATCCATTTTATTAGCACTTTAATGGAAACTACCACCCTCCCCCCACCCGGAAAGTCGTTCCTCGCTCCTGAGCTAAGGTGACAGAGCATTTTAATCTGCTATAATTTCACAATACTAAACTTTCCAAAATTGATCCCACCAAAGAGTATCACACCGGAAGAGGTACTCAAAGTAACCACTTTAATACTAAAATCCCTTCTGTATAATAATAGAAGAGAAAGAAGAAGGAAGGTTGAATTTACATTCTTCTCCTTATCAGTTGCTCCCTGTTGTTCAGCTCTGGCTTCAGAATAATGATGTAGCATTTAGGGGCAAAGATGCAGACCAACAACCCAGCACTGGAGGACAAGATAGAGAAGATCTCCACCACCACCATGGATTTCCCTTTAGTGCTCAGGTAGGTTGGGACAAAAGACAACCAAACACTGCAAAACAGCAACATGCTGAAGGTAATGAACTTGGCTTCATTAAAACTGTCTGGCAATTTGCGAGCTGCAAATGCCACAATGAAGCTGGCAATAGCCAGGAGGCCCATGTAGCCCAAGACACAGTAAAACATGGTCACCGAGCCTTCAATACATTGCACAATGGTTTCTTCCATGACCGAGTGCATGTCTTGATCTGGAAATGGTGGAGAGGTCATCAACCACCCAGTACAAATAATCACTTGAACGAGGGAGCAGGAAAGGATAACAGAATTGGTCAGTCTTTTCCCCATCCACTTCCTCATACTGGACCCAGGCTTGGTGGCCATGAAAGCTGCAACTACGGTGATGGTTTTGGCCAACACACAGGAAACAGCCACAGAGAAGACAATGCCAAAAGTTGTTTGGCGAAGAAGGCAGGTCATTTTGCCAGGGTGTCCAATGAATAGAAGAGATGAAAGGAAGCAGAATATGAGGGTCATGAGGAGACTGTAGGTGAGACTCCTGTTGTTGGCTTTGACAATGGGAGTGTCTTTGTGCTGAATAAACGTTGCAAGCACCAATGTTGTGATCAGGGAAAAAGAAAGAGCAAGTGAGGCCAAGCTGATCCCTAAAGGTTCTTCATAAGAAAGAAAGTTGATAGTTTTAGGGTTGCATCCATTTTTCTTCTTGTTTGCATACTGATCTTCTGGGCATCTGAAGCAGTCAGCCATATCTGACAAATAGAAGAAAGTCAAGCTCCATTTGCAATTCATCTGTGTTTTTTGCCTACTATGAAACCATTATTGATCCTGCTGATCTCTTTTCAACCTTCCTTACGGTCAGAGAGCTGGTTGTATATTTGAATTACTCATTGCTTTCCTGCAGAATCTGACATAGGTTTCTTTAAAGCATTTTAAGTAGCCATGCTGTGCACCCAGCAGGCGGGGGTCTCTGACCAACGGCACCAAGATGGCAGGGTTAGTGGAACCTTGTTTTTTTTGGGTGGACAGTTAACTGGGGGGGGGGATGAATTTTGCTCCCATATTTAATTGTCTCCAGGTTAGGATGTTTTTGCCTTTCCTTCAGTAAGTGCCAGTAGCCATTGCTAGGCATTCTAAAGCCTTTGTCAAAATGATGGGCAGAAACTCACATCAATAAGGCAGACTGTAAAGGGCCTAAAGAGTGATAAGGGAAAGGCATGCCACTAGGTCCAATTGGGCCCAGTGTTACCTATTTCTACCCACATACATATTTCTACCCAGTCCACCATCAAGTGGAATGCCATTCAAACAGTAAATGCTGGTTGTAATTAGTGCCATGATATTTCCTCTTCCCTGAAGCATAATGGATAAGGTTCTGACCTAATTTCACCCATCATGATGTCTTGCATGTTTCATTCTGACTACACACATCATTTGCAAATCTGCAACTTGTGTACCATTTTACTACTTAACTGGACAGCTTCACTTAAATTATGTGTACAATGAAATCTTAATTTTAGATCCACCTGCATGGGATTTCACCAGGCTCTTTGGTTTTTGTAGGCTTTGATGAGATGTTAATGGAAAGTAGCAATAAATTATTCATACCACTCCAAGCCGGATAGTGTGGTACATAGCATCGTATGTATGTATATACAGTATGTATTTACAGTGGTACCTCGGGTTACATACACTTTAGGTTACAGACTCCGCTAACCTAGAAATAGAGCATCAGGTTAAGAACTATGCTTCAGGATGAGAACAGAAACTGTGCTCCGGCAGCGGGGCAGCAGCAGGAGGCCCCATTAGCTAAAGTGGTTTTTCAGGTTAAGAACAGTTTCAGGTTAAGTATGGACCTCCGGAACGAATTAAGTACTTAACCCGAGGTACCACTGTGTGTGTGTATGTAATTAAATATGTAATCTATAGTTGACCTCTTTTGTAATGTTCTATTTTGAAATATTTAAGATAATATTTTAATTTCCTGTTAATTTTGCTGTTTTGACTATATACTTTGTATTTGACTTTCTTTGGAAATGTTTGATTCTGGATTACTTTATTAAATATGCTGTAAACCACTTGGAGATTTTTATTAAAAATATAAAGCTGTATAGAAATGAAACAAATAATAATAATAATTTAACTTTTTTCCACAGAGATTTGCTAATCTTGTACAAAGAAAACTGTCACATACCATTCTGGTTGGAAATCTTCCCTTCTGGGCATGGAGTACAATCATAGCAGCAAAATTTCTGCCCTTCCTTCCTTTTCTTCTGATAGCCCGTGCGGCAGTAGTCATTGCACACAGAAATTGGCATCACCTATCAATAAACAGGAAATAATTTCAGAAGGGAGAAATCTTTGAAGGAAAATTTCAGCTTCTAAAGTTCAAATAAGAAAGGTGATCTCTCATCCCATAAACATTGGAACAGGACTGCTTCTTCATATATAGTTCAACCATCAGGCCCTTTATATTAAGAAATTGGAATGAAAGAGGCAAATACAAGATACAGATAAAACTAGGCCCATTTCAGAAATCAGAAACTTTATAGTGGAAAGACCATATGTGACAGATATTCAAAACTTATGTCACTCTCCTAACCATATCAGTATTTAGTAAGACTTTATTATTATTATAATTAATTCTGCCTTTAAGGCCCCAAACTCAAAGTGAATGAAACAAGTTAACCTGAAAAGTGATCTATACTCTGCCCCACAGGCTTAAGGGGCCATTGTACAAGTCTTTTAAACAAGAATTTAGTGGAGGAATATATCAGTGTGCTCATAAATCCGAGAATGTGGGGCCCACAAGTAAACCCTAGAGTAATACATGCCAGTTTCTAGGGGCCAAATTCCCTTCACATACACCCTCAATAAAATAATCGAGGGGCCTGCCCTCTCCCAGAGGTGATGGGCACTGCTATTCAAAAGGTGTTCATGAGCCACGTCTTGCAATCAATTATTCAGTGTGGGGGCTACCCGCCCCAGTATTTTATTTAAGTTGGCACCCCTGCCTAAATTCCAGACCTGGTTAAAATCATTGTGCCATGTAATCATGTCCTCATTAATGAGGAATTCTTTTCCATCAGGTGCATCAGAATCAACCCATCCAATCTTCAATCGAAGGAAGGACCTGTTTGGGAACGTGACTATGTTCATGATGTCAAATCCCCCTCCCACTTCTCTTTGATCAGTAAAGGACACGGTTTCTCCAGCGGAGTTGTTAAATGAAATGTCCTGAAGAACAGGGTGCAGCTAATAGAAAGAGAAAATGGAGTTGAATGGGAAATAGCATAAATGAGATTTTGAATAAAGTGCCGTGGTTTACAGAAACATTTCTTCATGAATCTTATTTAGTTATAATAACATAGCTTCAGTTAACAAAGAACATGTGCAAAATATCAGTGATTTTGACACAACAGATGGAGTCTTTATTATGCATTGGAAGCCCTTTTTCTTTATGCATTGGAAGCCTTTTAATCATAATCATCATATATTATTTATACCACAGCCATCTGGCAGGGTTGCTCCATCCATGCTGGGAGTCTAACAACACTTATAAAAATGTAATCAAACATTAAAAACTTCCCGATACACAGCTGCCTTCAGATGACTTCTAAATAGCAATAGTTTTATTGGATAACCAAGCAGTAATATTTTGATTTCCACTTGTATATAAAGCCTTCTGTTACATGACTCTGGTGATGCAAATAATGGTAAAAAAAAAATCTCTTCATTCTCAGAACATTACCTTCCAAGGCTCCAGATCCTGAAGTTTTAATCTTTCACTTTTTCCCATTGCTCTCTGCTTGGATCTACGTGAGTGAATGTTATGCAAGGCATGAGCCACAGCATAGACACCATTATAGATACTGTAGCTGTGACCAGTCATGCTCATTTCAAACAAAGACCTTGGAAGACTCTGCAATCTCTCCTCCCCAGTACACATACCATCGACCTCCATTGGCGCATCGAAATTGGGAAGAATACAGTCAAATGCTTGCTCCCAGAAGACTTTGATGAAACCATCTCCCTGGCTCTGGGAAGGCTTTATGCTCTGAAGAAATTTTGAGAATGCTGGAAGTTTTTGGGAATGAATTGTGAAGGAAAGGGAACCCTGGAAGAGCAGAACATTCCAAAACTTAAGAAGACCCATAGATATGAAATCAGTCTGTGCTGTAAAGATCCATACCTTTTTAAATGATGTGTTTTCTTTATTTGTAGGATCTGGTAGAAATATAATAAGTCTCAATGATATTATTGCCCGAGATTCTCCATAAACAATAAGTATAGTGACTTTATTGTCTCTGATTTTCACATACATATTTAAAGCTATATCATGCATTTCATCCACATTATCAAAGTGGGGTTGTATTGAAATTATTTGTGTAAAGGCTGAGCAAATTCCATTTTGAGATAGCAATGGCTCCAGGGTCTGCAAGAAATGGTCTCCACTGTTATCGTTCAGAGCAATGAATCCGATCCACTTCCATCCAAAATGCTTAAGCAAGCGGATAATCCCAAGAAACTGGTGGGCTTCATTGGGCACCATGCGGTAAAAGGAAGGAACCTGACTTGCATCACTCTCCGTTGGGGGAAATGAACCATATGCAAACTGAAAGAAAATGTGAATATAATCTCAAATCATATGGAAAACATTCATCCTGTACCATTTGGCTTTTTATTCCACAAATTCTAAGCTCTCACATCTCTAGAAATAAAACAGAAAAAGGCAATCTACAAGGAATATGGGAGAAAGATGCAGGCTTATATAGATCTAGATTTTAAATTAAGGATCATGACTAAGATAGAGGCAATAATTTTGATGAGTCTGTTCTGAGTAAAACTGCTGGCTAGAATACTTCCCAATAGGTTTGCTCTGTGGAGAACAAACATGAAAACAACCAATAGAGACAGGAAGAAAAGATTCTCATTGGCCCCTTCATACCTCTTACCTGTGGAATCTTATAGAGACCTAATGTGTCTGCCATATGGAAGGTGGTATCATGGCCAAGTCCCCCAATGGTGGATATGAGGGTTTTCTGGGTGTCACATTTGTAGTTGGGGACAAATGTCTTCATTTTGAAGAGGAGATCTAGAGTCGTGCGGTAGGTCATCCTTGCATCATAATAGCTATCATAGATGTGAAAGCCAAGTGTGATATTGGGCAAGATGTTGGGATTCTCATTGACTTCTTTGACAGCAAATGCCAATGTTAGGACGTGCTGATAAAATTTTGGCACCATACTGCAAATAAAGTAAATTAGTTACAGATATGAACATACTACAATATTGGACATCTTCTGTTTCCAACGAAAATGAAACGATTGTATTTGTAATTAACACATCTAAGCTAATGAAATCGATACTGTCCAGTGATCATTACTGCTTTGCATGATACTTTCACACAACTGCTGTTCTTCTATTGCTTGACATTTCCATAACAGTTGATCAAGAAAAAAATGAAATAAATCTGTTTCTCCTTAAGTAGGCGACAACTTCATTTAACCGAAAGCTGCAAAGTTATACAGACTTACATGAAGGTCCCATTGTATTCAGATAGCTTTGTTTCTCAGTATACAGCTGTGGTTGGGGTAGGAATGTTGCTTGCACATTAGAACCACAGGTTTGAGGTGTGCAGGCTACTGTAGCTAAGGCCAGTCATTGATCCTGTGGTGCATCAGATGGAAAGGGGATTCAGGTGGCAATGGACTTACCTTCACACTGGAAGACATAGTTGGTGGCAAAATTAGTCTCCTATTTCTTTAGGTTTTCTAGCCCAATGTCAGCCTCTCTGGTCTACTGCCCCATTTTGACAATCTCAGGTTTCCCTGTGCTATCTAAGCTGAACTGTCGCAATCCCTGACAGGCTCAACACAATTCAACCAATTTCCATATCCCTACATATAGGTTAACTTTCACCATGATGTAACAATTTACCCAAGAAATCAATTCAAGTCAGCACACTGAAACTTTAAAGGACCTTGATGAATAGGTGGTAGTATATTTGTTTGCATTTTCACCCTTCTCCTCCCCACTCCTCACAATAAGTATACTGTAAAGCAATTGTAAATACACAATTTGATTCAAATAAACTCTGACAGTAGCTAGGTTTAAAAATATATATATAGAAATAAAGGGTTTTTTTATTTATTCCAGTATTGAGGCAAATTATGGCTCCCATTTCAGCTTGAAAATGTCAGTGATAAAGGAATCCCTCTTTAGGATTCCTGTCTGAAAGACATGAAAGAAAGGAAAGGGCAATGCAGAGGGGGAATGGAAAAGTCTTACTATGAAACATCAAACACATTCTTTGATGGTTGTTCCTTATACAAAATTTCATAGAAATTGTAAACGCTCTGAGAAAGAACTCCACCAATGATGACTTCACCTGGCTGGTACCACTCGTGTGGAACAGGAAAAGGATTATTCCTGGGACAGTGGATAGAATTAGAGGTAATAGGAACAGGAGTTATTAGAAACAGCAACACCAATAGCAGCAACATCTTGACAGCCTAGCTTATGATAAACATTTCATCAACGGGTTGCAAATACATTCCTTGAGAAGTAACAGAAATTATATTGTCCTAAATTGAACTCATAGAGCCCTGTCTGTCTCTCCCCCTACACTAGCTCTCCATAACATATGAGCTTATTTTTTAAACACTTTTAGGCTTGCTTGTTGATTTTTTTCTTCCCTTCAGGAAGCCAACTGGGGATTTGGCCTGGATAGGAAATTACATTGATTTGAGTAATTGCCGAATAAGAATATTAATTACTTATTCAGAGTTTAGAGTCTGAGTAAGACTTTAACTTTTTTTACTCCCAATCCTGCTGCTTAGATGAAAGAAAAAAGTGGCAGAAGGGTTTTTCCTTGGTGTGCTAAGAACAACAGGAAACTCTTGAGTGAAGACATTGTCATCAGGATATAAAGTAGCAGTTCTAAATTTTGAGATTAGGACCATTTCTCTACTCCAGTTGTCTTCAAGGAAATGGGACTCAGCGCTTCTCAATAACATCAAGCTGCAGGTGGCTCTGTGGGTTAAACCACAGAGCCTAGGACTTGCCGGTCAGAAGGTCGGCGGTTCGAATCCCCACGACGGGGTGAGCTCCCGTTGCTCAGTCCCTGCTCCTGCCAACCTAGCAGTTCAAAAGCACCTCAAAGTGCAAGTAGATAAATAGGTACCTCTCCAGTGGGAAAGTAAACGGTGTTTCCGTGCGCTGCTCTGGTTTTCCAGAAGCAGCTTAGTCATGCTGGCCACATGACCCAGAAGCTGTATGCTGGCTCCCTTGGCCAATAAAGCGAGATGAGCGCCGCAACCCCAGAGTGGAAGTCCCAGAGTGGACCTAACAGTCAGGGGTCCCTTTACCTTTACCTTTATATTTTAAAGGTAATGAAAGGTATAAAGGTGATGAAAGGTGATGAATTGCTATGGGAAGTACAAAACCTGCCAATGCAGGAAAATTTCTTCCCGGGTCTTCAATAGCAACCAGTCAAAAGGTCATAGCAATGCTCACTAAACAGGAAGAAAAAGGTCAACCTGTAAACAAGAAACATTAAACAAAGGGAGGACTGGGTGGATGAAGCTCCTTAGCTGACTGCCTGGATGCTACTGGCTCCACCCCCTATTTATATGATTGGCCCCACCTCCCAGCAGTGTAACTTGACTACTGAGGCTGGGCATGAGCCTCCAAAGAGTAACACTGAGAGGCAGGCCAGCCCATACAAACTGTTGAGTTCCCTGAGGTCCGAAGCATTGCACGCGATCCCGTAAAGTGCACCCACAGTGTAAAATGTGAGTGCTCATTATCAAATTGTTACATATGCATTCCTTGAATGCAGCATCAATAATTGAATAGATAGATTTTCTTATAACCACTTTTAGACTTGCTTCTTGTTTTCTAGTTGCTTCTGGGGAAAAATCGGCTCTGGAGTTTTGACCTGGTGAAATAATTGCAGTGGTCTGAGTAACTGGAGGGTAGGATTATGAATTACTTCTCCAGAGTTTGGTTTCTGAGTGGTATTTTTTCTTTTTAAAAAATTGCCATTCTGCTCCTTATAGGCAGAAAAAATTGACTGAATAACTTTTCCTTGGTGAACTAATGATACAGGATACATTAGGCATTCATGATCATTGTACAGTGGTACCTCGGGTTACAGACACTTCAGGTTACAGATGCTTCAAGTTGCAGACTCTGCCAGACTTCCAGGTTGGCGCCATCGTTTAATGGCGGATTCCCTCCGAGCTCCGGAGGGAATCGGCTCTGCAGAGACCGGGTCTTACCGCTGCGGGAACGCGGGGACCCTTAAAATCACAGGCGCAGACGCCTGTGAGCGTAGTGACTCGGCGGGACCATTTGTGCCCCCCCCAATCCATGAAGGAGCCTTTTTAAAGGCTTCAGAACGGGGACAGGGTGCGGCGCGGTGCTGAGAGTACTCCTTTATCTGCGGAGTGAAGCCGTGAGCCATTATAGAAGAGCGCTGACTTTTTCCTTGGAACATTCGGACCCTAAAACATCAACCCGTGAGTAATACGGAAATTGGAATCTTAAAGGAAAATTTTGCGGATCAGGAACAAGCGGGGAAGGGTTAAAAAGAAATTCCACCCCCCTCTTTGTAAACAATTTAAAGCAAAGGACCTGCTAGCTAAGGTTGAGAGAATCCTTTCTTTTTTTTTTAGTAAAAGACTTTAATTTCACGATTTTGACACTATAAGAATTTTTGCTGGAGGAGAAAAAGATTAATTTTGGGAGCTGAAGTTTCACACCCCCCCCCCCCCGGACCTGGGAGTATCCCACGAGGGAGCCTCTTGATGAAAGATTGGAAAGTTTGACAGCTGTCAAGTTGGCTGTCGAGACGGAAAAGGAGAACCTAGTTTTTGTTGCTTCTGTTGGTAAATTTGTAATGATTCGTTGAAATTAAGGAAGGGCTGATACAAAATAACCTGACTTTTGGACTTGAGCTGAAAGGAATACTAAGGAACTAAAATCCCCCTAGAGGGGTTTAGTGACATTACAGGAATGGCTGGAGGAAGGAAAATCCAGACTGAATTGGACAGAGCATTTGTTCTCTTGGGAAAGTTACTAGGCCAATCTGATGTTTTGGCTACGAATGTTACAGCACTGGACTTAGCAGTAAAGAATATTGTTGAACCTGATAAGGACTTGAAACAAGGAGCCTATCCAATTGAACAAATAGAGAAAACGGAGAGCTTTGACAATATGGAGCAGGTGACAGATGTTGTCCTTGAAGAAAAGGAAGGAGGGGCTGAAACGTTGCAGAAGTTAAAGGAGAGCAACATTTTGAAGCCTGACATGATGACAAAAAAGGAAAATAAAAATCTGATGTGGAGAGCCTGGCCTGAATTGGAGGTGGAAGCTGGAGCCTGGGGGACATTTGGAATTGAAAGGAGTATAAAACAAGATTTGAAGTACCCCATAAGCTTTACCCCTAAAAATGGATGTCTGGCTGGAAGAAATATGGATCCTGTTGGGCTGGAGCTTCTTCGAGATTTGGATCCTGTTGGGCTGGAGCTTCTTTGAGATTTGGAGTTAAAAATTAAAGAATACCAAAAAGACCGGCAGAGAGGAACTGAGAGAGAATTGAGAGCCTCGGACGTGAGATCTCCAGGCTAAACAGTATATTGAGACTGATGGATTTTTGCTGAGGACTGAAACCGGGAAAAGGGTGGGTGGAGTTTGGGAATTCAAAGGGTATATAAATATAGTTTGTTTTATTTTTACTTTGCTTTGCTACTGGCATGGAAATTGGGAAAGACGTGGAAAGGAAATTTTGGTCGACTTTAGGAAAAATGTTTAAAATGTTTAAGAAAAAATAATGAGGTATAAATATTGATGTGTAAATTTGGTTAAGTTAAAATTGATCTTTTTTAAATGGCTAAATTAAATGAAAATAAGGTTTGTAAATATAAATTGAGGAAATGGAAGAAAGAAGAAAAATAAAATAATAATATGTTAGAATAAATTAAATTAAGTTAAAATGGAGAAGTAAATTAAGGATTTGCTGAGCCAATAATGTAAATTGGAATACAAGAAGGGGAGGTGTGAGGAGGTCTGAGAAACAAGTTAAAAGAAAATAAGTATTTGAACTTTTAGGTGTTTTTAATTGTTTTTATTTTTAAGTTTTGTATTTTTGTATTTTTTTTGTTTATTTTTGTCTTTGTTGTTATATGTGTATCCAGAGTGCTGAAGCAAAGCTAAACCTGAGAGGTTATGAACTACTTCATCAGGGTTAGGCGTCTGAATGGAATTGGGTACGTAGCAGTGCTAAATTTTGAGATAAAGGCCACTTTCCAGTACCATTTCCCTTCAAGGGGATGGGAATCAATATCTCTCTATACAATTAAGCTCTAGTTTTAAAACATGTAGCTTCACTCACTAGCGTGAACCAACAGAGAGTATAGTTATATTGGAAAAGTGGGGAACCTGTTTCAGCCCCAGGATCTGAGTAACCTTCCAAAAGCCATATGCCAGTGGTGGGTGGGACAAGAAGTGAAACTGGACAGAGAACCTAATGCAAGTTTAACTACTGTTTAGTGTCTACTTTCTACTCAAACACATGGACCCCTCTCTATTCCCATTCAGGCCAAGAAGTCTTATTCTCAAAGTTCAAGGACCTATACCAGGCTGGCAAAACCTCAGGATTGGAAGCTGAGCCAGTGAGGAATACAACCTGGGAAGAGTTCTGAGGGCCTGGAAGAGACATTTGGAGGGCATAGAGCCCCTTTAACTGACGCCTCCCTCCCATTGTATTGAAACCATTTATCAGGCACTTACTCTTATCCATTCATATAGGAAGTCATTAATATATTGGGTTTACTTTAGGGATTGCTTTACCTCACACATGCCAGTCCAAAAACTTCCATATAAAGAACTTAAGCTTCTTACAGTGCCCTGCAATGTCTGTGATGCATGTTTAAAGAGTTTAAAAATACATAAATAAATGTGACAGCACCTTTGTGAACACATTAGGTGTTCACAATACTTTAACTCTTTTAGATGCCTGCTGAAAACTCTTTTTCTTTTTGTGGGCCCATCCAAACAGTTGATTTGTTCTGTTCTGTTCCATATTACTCAGCAAGGTATTTGAGGTTCAAGGAAAACTCTCAGAACTTTAATTTTAGCTAACATGTTTCTTTATTTAAGGAAATATAATTTGGAATTAAAGAACAGAGTAATATAAGGTAAATCAGTGCCATATAAGAGAATAGGAAGTAATTCAAAGTTATCAAAGCCACCATTCATTCCACACTTTCCAATGCATTTCTCTATTGCCTCCCTACCCACAAAACTCCATTTTAATTCATAAGTTTCTTGCTTTAAGGCAGGAGTCAGTAACATTTCCCCACAGTTGGCCAAAATGATCATTTTCCCAGGCCTTGAGGGCCAAAGTGTGGTACTTGAAAGGGGCCACCAACCCGTCTGTCACTGGGTGTCAGAAGGCAATGAGTCTTTTAAACAGACAGCTACAAAGAGGCTTGATCAATGAGGTGGAAGCAGTTTCTCTATCAAAAACCAAGCTCCCCTCCCCCTGCATCCATTTTATTAGCACTTTAATGGAAACTACCACCCTCCCCCCACCCGGAAAGTCGTTCCTCGCTCCTGAGCTAAGGTGACAGAGCATTTTAATCTGCTATAATTTCACAATACTAAACTTTCCAAAATTGATCCCACCAAAGAGTATCACACCGGAAGAGGTACTCAAAGTAACCACTTTAATACTAAAATCCCTTCTGTATAATAATAGAAGAGAAAGAAGAAGGAAGGTTGAATTTACATTCTTCTCCTTATCAGTTGCTCCCTGTTGTTCAGCTCTGGCTTCAGAATAATGATGTAGCATTTAGGGGCAAAGATGCAGACCAACAACCCAGCACTGGAGGACAAGATAGAGAAGATCTCCACCACCACCATGGATTTCCCTTTAGTGCTCAGGTAGGTTGGGACAAAAGACAACCAAACACTGCAAAACAGCAACATGCTGAAGGTAATGAACTTGGCTTCATTAAAACTGTCTGGCAATTTGCGAGCTGCAAATGCCACAATGAAGCTGGCAATGGCCAGGAGGCCCATGTAGCCCAAGACACAGTAAAACATGGTCACCGAGCCTTCGTTACATTGCACAATGGTTTCTTCCATTACCGAGTACATGTCTTGATCTGGAAATGGTGGAGAGGTCATCAACCACCCAGTACAAATAATCACTTGAACGAGGGAGCAGGAAAGGATAACAGAATTGGTCAGTCTTTTCCCGATCCACTTCCTCATACTGGACCCAGGCCTGGTGGCCATGAAAGCTGCAACTACGGTGATGGTTTTGGCCAACACACAGGAAACAGCCACAGAGAAGACAATGCCAAAAGTTGGTTGGCGAAGGAGGCAGGTTACTTTGCCAGGGTGTCCAATAAACAGAAAAGATGAGAGGAAGCAAAGTAGAAGGGCAATTAGGAGAGTGTAGGTGAGATCCCTGTTGTTGGCTTTGACAATAGGAGTGTCTTTCTGCTGAAAAAATGTTGTAAGCACCAAAGTTGTGATCAGGGAAAAAGAAAGAGCAAGTGAGGCCAAGCTTATCCCTAAAGGTTCTTCATAAGAAAGAAAGTTGATAGTTTTAGGGTTGCATCCATTTTTCTTCTTGTTTGCATACTGATCTTCTGGGCATCTGAAGCAGTCAGCCATATCTGACAAATAGAAGAAAGTCAAGCTCCATTTGCAATTCATCTGTGTTTTTTGCCTACTATGAAACCATTATTGATCCTGCTGATCTCTTTTGAACCTTACTTACGGTCAGAGAGCTGGTTGTATATTTGAATTACTCATTGCTTTCCTGCAGAATCCGACATAGGTTTCTTTAAAGCATTTTAAGTAGCCATGCTGTGCACCCAGCAGGGCGGGGGTCTTTGACCAATGGCACCAAGATGGCAGGGTTAGTGGAACCTTGGTTTTTTTGGGTGGACAGTTAACTGAGAGGGGCGGAATATATTTTGCTCCCATATTTAATTGTCTCCAGGTTAGGGTGTTTTTGCCTTTCCTTCAGTAAGTGCCAGTAGCCATTGCTAGACATTCTAAAGCCTTTCTCAAAATGATGGGCAGAAACTCACATCAATAAGGCAGACTGTAAAGGGCCTAAAGAGTGTTAAGAGAAAGGCATGCCACTAGGTCCGATTGGGCCCAGTGTCGTCTATTCCCACCACCATACATATACTGTTCCCTACTGGGAACCTGGCTGCTTGCCTTCCAAAATACAAAGCTCCAACCTTGTTCAGCTCTGAAGGATGTCGAATGCAGCTACACCATCAAGTGGAATGCCATTGAAATAGCAAATGCTGGTTGGAATTAGTGCCATGATATTTCCTCTTCCTTGAAGTATAATGAATAAGGTTCTAGCCTAATGATGATGTCTAGAATGTTTCATTCTGACTACACACATCATTTGCAAATCTGCAACTTCTGTACCATTTTACTACTTGACTTGGCAGCTTCACTTAAATTATGTGTACAATGAAATATTACTCTTCTTTTCCTACTTATATTTCAATATTGCTCCTCACTGAGGCCAAACTTAGATACACAAAATGTTTAGGGGAAGGCACACTGGGAAAATAAGCACTGGGTTCACTTAAATTATGTGTACAATGAAATCATTTTTGGAGGATAGCGGGATTACTTTCAGATCCACCAGCTTGGGATTTCACCAGGCTCTTTTGTTTTTGAACGTATTGATGACGTGTTACTGGAAAGTAGCAATAAAATATTCACACCTCTCCAAGCAGGAAAGTGTGGTTTTCAACAGAGACTTGCTAATCTTGTACAATGAAAACTGTCACATACCATTCTGGTTTGAAATCTTCCCTTCTGGACATGGAACACAATCATAGCAGCAAAATTTCTGCCCTTCCTTCCTTTTCTTCTGATTACCCGTGCGGCAGTAGTCATTGCACACAGAAATTGGCATCACCTATCAATAAACAGGAAATAATTTCAGAAGGGAGAAATCGTTGAAGGAAAATTTCCAATTCTGAAGTTCAAATAAGAAAAGTGATCTCTCATCCCATAAACATTGGCACAGGACTGCTTCTTCATATATAGTCCCACCATCAGCCCCTTTGTATTAAGAAACAGGAATGAAAGAGGCAAAATATAAGATACAGATAAAACTAGGGCCATTTCAGAAATCAGAAACTTTATAGTGGAAAGACCAAATGTGACAGATATTCAAAACTTATGTCACTCTCCTAACCCTGGCAGTATTTGGTAAGATTTTATTTATTTATTTATACTTTCTTTAAGGCCCCAAACTCAAAGTGAATGAAACAAGTTAACCTGAAAAGTGATCCATACTCTGCCCCACAGGCTTAAGGGGCCATTGTACAAGTCTTTTAAACAAGAATTTAGTGGAGGAGTATATCAGTGTGCTCATAAATTGGAGAATGTGGGGCCCACAAGTAAACTCTAGAGTAATAGGTGTCAACTTCTAGGGGCCAAAGTCCCTTCACATACATCCTCAATAAAATAATTGAGAGGCCTGTCCCAGAGGTGATGGGCACTGCTATTCAAAAGGTGTCCATGAGCCACGTCTTGCAATCGATTATGCAGCGTGGGGGTTACCCGCCCCAGTATTTTATTTAAGTTGGCACCCCTGCCTAAATTCCAGACCTGGTTAAAATCATTGTGCCATATAATCATGTCCTCATTAATGAGGAATTCTTTTCCATCAGCTGCATCTGAATCAACCCATCCAATCTTCAATCGAAGGAAGGACCTGTTTGGGAATGTGACTATGTTCATGATGTCAAATCCCCCTCCCACTTCTCTTTGATCAGTAAAGGACACGGTTTCTCCAGCTGCGTTGTTAAATGAAATGTCCTGAAGAACAGGGTGCAGCTAAGAGAAAGAGAAAATGGAGTTGAATGGGAAATAGCATAAATGAGATTTTGAATAAAGTGTCGTGGTTTACAGAAACATTTCTTCATGAATCTTATTTAGTTATAGTAACGTAGCTTCAGTTAACAAAGAACATGTGCAAAATATCTGTGATTTTGACACAGCAGATGAAGTCTTTATTATGCATTGGAAGCCTTTTTTATTCATCTCTAATATTCCTTTCCGTTTATTTTCTCCCTTTAGTTGTTCTTTCTCTCTCTTTTCTTCTTCTTGTTTTTTGTTTCCTTTGAAGTCCTATATGTGGGGTCCTTGCTAAGGTCCATGGATTAACAACTCATAGGGGTGGTGCTTGGTCATTGCGGACCCTAGGTGCAAAAGCGGGAAGTATTTGCCCCCCCCCAAAAAAAATGAGAGGCAGGGACAGAAAAGTAGGGATCTCAGGTGAGAGCTATGAATTGCCTCTAGGAGAGGACTCCGATTTCTACCTGTTTTGTATGTAGTTTTTGAAGTTGTTATAGCATGATGAAAAACTATAACAAAAAAATATTTGGCGGAATTAAGTACATAAAATGCACATATTTGTCTTTTTCAGTGAATATAATTTTCCATACTATTTATACAGCACCTCTGGATCCTAATGTATTAAAGTCCTATTTTTGTAAAAAAAAATCTTATTTAAAAAAATAAGTAAAATAAAGACAGCCAAAATAAATACTATTATGACAGGTTGAAAGCAGGACACATTTGGACATTATAATTGAACTTGTTATTCCAAAACATAACAAAAAATATGAATTTTTGCATAGAGCTGTTAGGCTGGTTTATATGTATAAGTTGGTGTAATCAAAGCTACTATGCACCAGATTTTCTCCAACCATTCAGATATTATTAGCTTTTGTAGTCTCAGCAGCAGTAATGAGGTTGAACATTATTTCTTGATTATTTTCTGGCATACCATCTTATCTTTATCATAATCATAATCATCATATATTATTTATACCACAGCCGTCTGGCAGGGTTGCGCCATCCAACTTGGGAGTCTTCCAACACTTATAAAAATGTGATCAAACATTAAAAACTTCTCAATACAGGGCTGCCCTCAGATGACTTCTAAATAGCAATAGTTTTATTGTATAACCAAGCAATAATGTTTTAAGTCACAATTGTATATAAAGTTTTCTGTTACATGACTCTGGTCATGCAGATAATGGTAAGATTTGTTTCCATTCATTCTCAGAACATTACCTGCCAAGGCTCCAGATCCTGAAGTTTTAATCTTTCACTTTTTCCCATTGCTCTCTGTTTGGATCTAGGGGAGTAAATGTTATGCAAGGCATGAGCCACAGCATAGACACCATTATAGATGCTGTAGCTGTGACCAGTCATGCTCATTTCAAACAGAGAACTTGGAAGACTCTGCAACCTCTCCTCTCCAGTGCACATACCATAGACCTCCATTGGTGCATTGAAATTGGGAAGAATACAGTCAAATGCTTGCTCCCAGAAGCCTTTGATGAAACCATCTCCTTGTGTCAGGGAAGGCTTTATGCTCTGAAGAAATTCCTTGAATGCTGGAAGATTTTGTGAGTGGATTGTGAAGGAGAGGGAACCCTGGAAAAGCAGGACATTCCATACCTTAAGAAGACCCATAGATATGAAATCAGTCTGTGCTGTAAAGATCCATACCTTTTTAAATGATGTGTTTTCTTTATTTGTAGGATCTGGTAGAAATATAGTAAGTCTCAGTGCTATAATTGCCAGAGATTCCCCATAAACAATAAGTGTAGTGACTTTATTATCTCTTATTTTCACATACATATTTAAAGCTATATCATGCATTTCATCCACATTATCAAAGTGGAGTTGTATTGCAATTATTTGTGTGAAGGCCGAGCAAATCCCATTTTGAGAAAGCGTGTTCTCCCTAACAGAGAGCACGTGTTGCGGTTGGGGGAACAGGCCACTGTGTTATGACTAGGCAAATTTGGGAACCCAAACCTGTAAAGGGTTAATTGGGTTGCTGGGGATTTTTGAGTGTTGCCAATTCGGAGGAGGGGTCAGAATCTATAAATATAGGAGCCAGACGTTGGGAAGTCCTCTTGGCTGTTTTGCAATGGATCATGTGGAGCACTTGGACAATCTTCTCCTTGTCTGGTTACATTTCTTTATTTCTTTATTTCCCCTTTCTTTTAATCCTCTTTAGTCCCTTAAATAATTTAATTCCCCCTTTTTCCTGTTCGATTTCCCACCCCACCCCTTACCCTGCCCTGTGGGAAGATTCTCCCTGTATCTGTGGCTTGCCTTTCCCAATAGGGAAAGAGCCCCCGTTAGGGGCTTTCTTTTGCAAAAGGTTTCCCCCATTTCTCTTGTTGAAATTGTGGGGCTAGTCAGGGCTGTTCCCAGCTTAGCTGGAATCACTTTCGTTTATAGTATCCCCATAGGTTGGCTTTATTTTGAGTGTGTGCAGCGCTGTTGGCCAAATTTTAAGCTAGCCTTGGGTGGGAGCACTAATTTGGTTTCCTTTAATATTGCTATGAGACTAAGATTCTCAAGAGCAGAAACAGGGAGGCCTATTCGGCCTGCACATTAACTTCCAAGCCTAAGTCTGCTACAGGTAGCAGTTAATTGTTAAGTCTCTGACGTGACTCATTCTAGCTATAGGAATGTATCTGCTTGCAGGCCCAGTTGCTGCTAATGTATATCTGAGGCAGACAGAGGGCCCTAGAGGCTCTCTGTGCCTCCAAGGACTACGAGCACTCTGTATATGCTCTTGAACTATGCCGTTTCTGAGCAAGTTTACTTTCTTTAAGTTTTTTGGTTTGTTTGTTTTTTGCCCTGTTAGTGGTGTCTGCCATTTTAGAGACAAGCCATTGTGGCTTAGTGGCTAAAGTGTAGGACTAGGACCTGGGAGACAGGGTTCATATCCCCCTCTTAGCCACTCTTATAACAAAACAAAACTAACTGCTCCTTTTGGGCTATTCTGTTGCTGGGTAGTTCTGCCCATTTGTGATAAAAGAACTTTGGGTTTCTTGAAGGGGTGCTTCCCCCTAAATAGGGCTAGCAGGGGTACCTGGACAAGCTGTGGGCTACCTCAACTCTGCTATTTCACTGGAAACATTTATGCCTGGCCTAGCAGGTGATACTTGGGCTTTGCCCTAGAATTCAATGGCCTGGAAGTGTTTCTGGCCTGAATAGTGTCCCCATGTTGACCACGAAGCATTGGTTTCACTGGGTCAGCGCATAGTGCCGGTAATGCCTAGGTTGCAGGATTGGTCCCTGTTTGGGACACCTGCATGCTCCCCCATTGCTCTACCTGGACACTTAGGTCCTTTTGGTGGTTACCTCACTGCGAGGGATGTAACGGGCGCCACGTTTGCAATATGCAAGTGGGAGAAAGCACCTTTGTGTGCCTGCATTGCAGTTTGCTCTGTGCGTTGCAGGGCACGGCGCTGCACGGGCTGCAATTGTATTGCATTGCATGAGAGATTTGCAGTTGCATTGCACGGAGGGTGTGTGTGCATTGCACGGAGTGTGTTGTTACATGGCACAGAGTGTGTTGTTGCATTGCACGGAAGGTGCGGTTGCATTGTACGGAAGGTGCGGTTGCATTGCACGGTGTGTGTGTGTGTGCATTTCATGGAATGTGTGCATTGCATGGAGGGTGTAGTTGCATTGCACAGAGTGTGTTTTTTGCATTGCACGGAGTGTGTGCATTGCACAGAGTGTGTAGTTGCATTCCACAGAGTGTTTTTTGCATTGCACGGAGTGTGTAGTTGCATTGCACGGAGTGTGTAGTTGCATTGTATAGAGTATAGTTGCATTGCACGGAGGGTTTGTTTGTGCATTGCATGGAATGTGTAGTTGCATTGCACAGAGCGTGTTTTTTGCATTGTAGGGAGTGTGTAGTTGCATTGCACGGAGTGTGTAGTTGCATTGAACGGAGTGTGTAGTTGCATTTGCTTGGAGGGTTTGTGTGTGCATTGCACGGAGTGTGTAGTTGTATTGCATGGAATGTGTAGTTGCATTGCACAGAGCGTGTGTCGGAAAAGGAAGCTGGCTCGGCGGCAGCTTTGTCAGGACTTCTTTAGGGGTTCTGGCCAGCGTCGGCCCTGTAAATTTACATTTCACGATGGCAGCACAAGATGCCCCCTGCCCAAGTGGGGGCTGGAAGCTGGCAAGCAATAGCTCAATACCTTTTGCCCATATTCCCATTTTATTTAGGGATCCAGTTGGATATCGTTGCTAAAACAAACCACTTGCCTATGGAGAAGCTGTCTGCCTTGAAGGAAGTTATTTTGTAATACTTCCTCTGTAGCAAGTGATGCTTCATCAGATCCGATCTTGCTGGGTCACTTAATTAATCTTCCCACTAGGCCAGGCTGCCTGCGGCCTGAGGTCCCCTTACCTTTGTGTACGCCTACCAAGTGTGGTGAAGGCAGATATCAGGCGATGGTAGCAATTCCTGAATGTATGCAATAGTAGTGCGCCAGGGTAGGATACCTTGAACCCGCACAGGGATTTTCAGGTTCATGCTGGTGCTGCTGGATCTTTGCCCTTTGGTTTTTATTTCAAGGGCTGATGGTGTGCAAAGCTATGGCCTCAAGCCCGGTGTGGTGAGGCAATCATGTGACATAACTTTTCTTGAGTTTTTCCCCATTGTAGTAGCAGTTCACATGTGGCCCGAGGAGTTCAGTGACCATCGGATCTGCTTTTGGTCTGATAACCAGGTAGTGGTGAGCGTCTTGGCAAAACAGTCCTCACGCTACAGCAGATTCTCTGCCCCTCCGCTCACGCTTTCGAGCTGCGCCACTTAAGGTTTAATTGTGCTCTCTACTCTCCAAAATTACGGGATCCTTTAATGATGTTGCTGATACTCTATCCCATTTTCAGATGAAGCGCTTCAGATCCTGGGCTCCAGACTCAGCTGTTGCCAGATTTTTCCAGACCACCTGTGGCATTTTGACAACAATTAGTAATTACAGAGAGCAGCAGCTTCCAATTCCCCTTCTGCTTTTAGCTCTTATGGGAAGGCCTGGATGGATTTCTTAGCCTTAAGCTGGCAGTCCTCGGCCATTCAGATGAATTGGCCCCCATCCTCTGAGCATATCCTGCGGTATTTGGTCCACCTGCTGCAGATTGGGCGCGCTGTTATAATTTTCAGAATTCAGTCCGCTGCAATGTCTGTTACATTGAAGCTTTAATTTTCAGAGACCCTTGTATAAGGTTTGTAGTGCGCAGGGCCTTGGAAGGTTGGAATAGGCTTCAATCTCATAGGACAGCGGGCAGGAATTTGGTCAATTTTTACCTATGCAGTATCTGCAACAAGTTAAAACTTGTCTGCTGGTTAAAGATCAAGGCGAGACTCCTTTCAGTAGTCCATTGCATTTTCGCACTGAGGGTTGGGAAAATGGTTGTTGGTGCCAGCACGGGGCTGAGAGTCTGGAGGCTTATTGCTTCAGGACTTTTTCTTATCCTTTGGAGCTCGTCATTAGAGTCGGGAACTCAAAAACGGACTTAGTGGGCAGGAGTGCCACAATCAGGCTTCCCGCCACAGGTGAGGAGGGCCCTTGCCTGGTTATGGATAACAGAATATTTGGCTTTTCATTCCCTGGGGGCTGGCCCGCTCCTAGTGCATGAAAATGGGTTCCCGTTAGCCAGGCATCTATGTGCTTACGTTGTGCACCAGTTATTACAGCCTGCGGCTTGCTTACCGCTGAACACGCCTCATTCCTTACGATTAGGTGCTGCTGCAAAGGCTGCACACTGGGGGCCTGTCAGTAGACAGGATTGTGAATACGGGTCATTGGAAGTCTGACGCTGAGAAGGGTTATATCAAGAAGTGTCAATTGATGTCTGTGCTGATGCTTGTCTGTTATTTCCTTTTTTCCATAGGAGCAGCTGTGCACATTTGGGCCACAGCATTGTACACTGGGCTGGCAAGCGCGCTGACGAGTCTGGACTGGGGTGCCATCTCAGTCTTCCTGCCCATGTGAACATATACTGGATTTCCAGATGGGGAATGCTTTGGGAGGAGATCCTTCCTTTGGTGTGGTCGAGTGTGACCTGTGCAGGTCCTCCCGCAGTGCTGGTGGTACAGCTGGGCGAGAATGATTTTGCCATCTTCCTACAGCATGAGTTTGCATTCCTGCATGCAAGAGGACTTGGATTGAGTTGATGGCAGCTCTCCCTGGACTCATAATAATTTAAGGCATTGGTTCAAGGTGGTCTGGAGGGGGGGGGGGTTGGAGCACCTGTCCCCTCCAATGCGCAAATATATTCCATTAAGGGAATCCAAGGATTCGCTAGTCGGGAACCAATGCCTAGACAAACTACCATTGAGCAGGCCAGAAAGCATGTTAATAAGGCAGTGGACAATAGAATAAATAAAATAAAATAAAATAACAAGTAAAATAAAATAGGTCCTTGCTTTAGGTGGCTCTGTAATATTGCACCCTGCTATTTTCTTCAAGGCTGTTGCCCTCTTTAGGGCAGATGGGCTGCATCTTTCCCCTAAGGGGAACGACACCTGGCGGGATGCGATTGCCTTGGGATTCTTTGCTCCCCCACAATGTTTGCTGGTACTGACGATATGGTGGGGCCCAGTCGTCAGTGCTGCCCTGCTGAGGTCAGGTGCAGCTAGTCGTGAACCAATGCCTAGACAAACTACCACCGAGAAGGCTGGAAAGCGTGTTAATAAGGCAGTGGAAATAAAATACAGGTTGTTGGAAATCGAATGCATGCAAAGGTTATGTTCGTTAACATTATTGGTGTCTTACAGTTTTGCTTGTTTTATCTTAGGTTTAGCAGCTGTCCGCATTTGGATGGTGGGGCACAGCATCATGCATTGAGCTGGCATCAGTGCACGGCAGTCCGGATTGGGACCGGGTCTCGGCCTTCCTCCACATGTGCAGTTGCCTTGGCTGTCCAGACTGGGAATGCGCCGGCCAGAATTCCTGCCGCTGATTCGGAGGCAGGTGCTGCTGGAAGGGCCGCCCACTGCTGTTGGGGTGCAGCTGGGTGAGAACGACCTGGTTTCCATGGACTGTTTTTTCACTATGTGCTGCAATTTTGGGTGACCTGGAGGAGCTGCGGGCAGTGGTGCCGACAGCAAAAATATTTTGGTCAAAGCTTTTGCAACGACGTGTTTGGAAGGGTAGTCATTGCCCAGCTGCCACTGAAAGGGTCAGAAAGCGCATCAATTCTGCTGTGTCTAAAAAGATTTTTGAGCTGGGGGGAGATGTGATTTCCCATCCTGAGATTCTTTTTCAGGCTGCATCCTTTTTCAGAGCTGATGCCGTGCACCTTTTTGAGTTGGGTGGAGATGTGATTTCCCATCCTGAAACTGGTCGGAGCTCCTGCCTCGGATTCGGAGGCAGTTGCTATGGGAAGGACCCCCATCGGCCATTGTGGTGCAGCTGGGTGAGAACGACCTGGTTTCTATGGACTGTTTTTTCCTGCGTGCTGCAATGGAGACGCTGTGGGCAATGGTGCCAACAGCTAAAATTTTTTGGTCAAGGCTGCTACAACGGCGCGCTTGGAGGGGCAGTCGTTGCCCAGCCGCCACGGAGAGAGCCAGAAAACGCATTAACTCCGCAGTGTCGAAGATCGCGGAGCTGGGCGGAGATGTGATTTTTCATTCTGAGATTTCTTCTCAGAAGCCATCCTTTTTCCGAGTTGATGGCGTGCACCTCTGCTTCTGGTAATGAGGCATGGCTAGGTGCGGTGGTGTCCAAGCTGAGGTCTTGGCTGGGGCTGTGAGTGGTTTGGCGGTGAGCTGGAGTGCTCCTTGGCGGTTAGGCATTGGTTAATTGGTTCTTGGAGGGGTAAGTGCCTATCCCTCCAAATGATGCGGAAAGGGAATTCCGTTAAAGGAATCCAGGGGCTTGCCATTCTTTCGTCCTTGTCCGTGGTGCCGGACTTGGGCCGTGCAAGCCCCACCGGAACATGAGGGTGAGAAGTGTTGGACTGATTCCCGGCCTCATTTCTCTCCCAATACTTGTTTCCCATGCTGGCTTCCGGTGGTGTCCGGAAGGGACCAGCTCTGTCCTCTGGCTTCCGGTGGTGTCCGGAAGGGACCAGCTCTGTCCTTTGGGGGCAAGGACAGATAGTCAAACCAATGCCTAAGCAACCACTCACATTTTTTGTATTGAAATAAAGTTGTGGCCAAAATTATGCCAAAAACCTAAACAAAAATTGAAGTGTGAAGTGTGAATTTTTTGGGGGTGGCACTGTGGGACTCAACACGCAAAGCGTGTTCTCCCTAACAGAGAGCACGTGTTGCGGTTGGGGGAACAGGCCACTGTGTTATGACTAGGCAAATTTGGGAACCCAAACCTGTAAAGGGTTAATTGGGTTGCTGGGGATTTTTGAGTGTTGCCAATTCGGAGGAGGGGTCAGAATCTATAAATATAGGAGCCAGACGTTGGGAAGTCCTCTTGGCTGTTTTGCAATGGATCACCCGCCCCCCCTCCCTTTTATAGGGTGGTTCTTTGGTTCTCTTGACCTTGCTATGCCTGTCATGGGGTCGTTCGCCTTTGAGCGGGGGCCTGGTAGGAATTTTGCCATTTGGTTGATTGGCTGTTGCCATTTGGTTTTTGCCTACTGCGTAGCAAATCGTCACAACTTGTAAGGTTGGCGGTTAGGCATTGGTTAATTGGTTCTTGGAGGGGTAAGTGCCTATCCCTCCAAATGATGCGGAAAGGGAATTCCGTTAAAGGAATCCAGGGGCTTGCCATTCTTTCGTCCTTGTCCGTGGTGCCGGACTTGGGCCGTGCAAGCCCCACCGGAACATGAGGGTGAGAAGTGTTGGACTGATTCCCGGCCTCATTTCTCTCCCAATACTTGTTTCCCATGCTGGCTTCCGGTGGTGTCCGGAAGGGACCAGCTCTGTCCTCTGGCTTCCGGTGGTGTCCGGAAGGGACCAGCTCTGTCCTTTGGGGGCAAGGACAGATAGTCAAACCAATGCCTAAGCAACCACTCACATTTTTTGTATTGAAATAAAGTTGTGGCCAAAATTATGCCAAAAACCTAAACAAAAATTGAAGTGTGAAGTGTGAATTTTTTGGGGGTGGCACTGTGGGACTCAACACGCAAAGCAATGGCTCCAGGGTCTGCAAGAAATGTTCTCCACTGTTATCGTTCAGAGCAATGAGTCCAATCCACGTCCATCCAAAATGCTTAAGCAAGCGGATAATCCCAATAAATTCTAAGCTTTCTTTTTTCTAATTGCACATTTTGATTTGAACTGTGACCAGATCAGTCTCACATCCCTAGAAATAAAACAGAAAAAGCAATCTACAAAGAATATGGGATAAAGATGCAGGCTTGTATAAAACTAAATTTTTCATTATTGATCGTGGTAGATTCATTAATTTGATCTGTCTGCTCTGAGTAAAATTACTGACTAGAATACTTCCCAATGTTAGGACATGCTGATAAAATTTAGGCACCATACTGCAAGTAAATGAAATTAATTACAAATATGAATATACTACAACATTAGACATCTTCTGTTTCAAACTGAAATGAAAAGATTGCATTTGTAATTTGTAATTGCACATCTATGCTAATAAAATCCATACTGTCTAATGATCAGGGCATTACTGTTTTGCATGATACTTTCATGTACCTGCTGTTCTTCTATTGCTTTACATTTCCCTCACAGATGATCAAGAAAAAAATAAAACAAACCTGTTTCTCCTTCAGTAGACAACAACTTCATTTAACTGAAAGCTGCAATGTTATACAGACTTACATGAAAGTCCCATTGAATTCTGAATTTTTTCTCAGTATACAGCTGTGGTTGGGATAGGAATGTTGCTTGCATGTTAGAACCACAGGTTTGAGGTGTGCAGGCTAATGTAGCTAAGGCCAGTCATTGATCCTGTGGTGCATCAGATGGAAAGGGGAGTCAGGTGGCAATGGACGTACCGTACTTTCACACTGGAAGACGCAGCGGGTGGCAAAATTAGTCTCCTGTTTCTTTAGGTATTCCAGCCCAATGTCAGCCTCTCTGGGGTAGTGCCCCATTCTGACAATCTCAGGTTTCCTTGTGGTATCTAACCTGAACTGTCACAATCCCTGTCTGCTTCAACACAATTCAACCAATTTCCATATCCCTCCATATAGGATAATTTTCACCATGATGTAACAATTTACCCAAGAAATCAATTCAAGTCAGCACACACCACAACTTTAAAGGACCTTGACTGTGAATATGTGGTAGTACAATGGTACCTCGGGTTAAGAACTTAATTCGTTCTGGAGGTCAGTTCTTAACCTGAAGCCCCTCTTTAGCTCATGGGGCCTCTGGCTGCTGCTGCTGTACCGCCGCTGCTGCACGATTTTTGTTCTCACCCTAAAGCAAAGTTCTTAACCTGAGGTACTATTTCTGGGTTAGCAGATTCTGTAACCTGAAGCGTCTGTAACCTGAAGCGTCTGTAACCTGAGGCACCACTGTATATTTGTTTACATTTTCACCCTTCTCTTCCCCACTCCTGACAATAAGTATACTCAAAGCAATTGTAAATACATGATTTCCTTCAAATAAACTGTTACAGTGGCTAGGTTTATAAATAAATAAATAGAAAAAATGTTTTTTTATTATTCCAGTATTCAGGCAAATTATGGGTCCCATTTCAACTTGAAAATGTCAGTAATAAAAGAATCCCTCTTTGGGATTCCTGTCTTAAAGACATTAAAGAAAGGAAAGGGCAATCCAGAAGAGGAATGGAAAAGTCTTACTATGAAACATCAAACACATTCTTTGATGGTTGTTCCTTATACAAAATTTCATAGAAATTGTAAAAGCTCTGAGAAAGAACTCCACCGATGATGACTTCACCTGGCTGGTACCACTCGTGTGGAACAGGAAAAGGATTATTCCCGGGGCAGGGGATAGAATTAGAGATAATAAAAACAGGAGTTATTAAAAACAGCAACACCAATAGTAGCAACATCCTGATAGCCTAGCTTAAGATATACATTTCATTAGCGGGTTGCAAATACATTCCTTTAGAAGTAACAGAAATTATATTGTCCTAAATTGAGCTGATAGAGCCCTGTCTGTTTCTCCCCCTACACTAGCTCTCCATAACATATGAGCTTATTTTTTAAACACTTTTAGGCTTGCTTGTTGATTTTTTTTCTTCCCTCCAGGAAGCCAACTGGGGATTTGGCCTGGATAGGAAATTACAGTGATTTGAGTAATTGCCGAATAGGAATATTAATTACTTATTCAGAGTTTAGAGTCTGAGTAAGACTTTTACTTTTTTTACTCCCAATCCTGCTGCTTAGATAAAAGATAAAAGGGGCAGAAGGGTTTTTCCTTGGTGTGCTAAGAACAACAGAAAACTCTTGAGTGAAGACATTGTCATCAGGATATAAAGTAGCAGTTCTAAATTTTGAGATTAAGACCACTTCTCAACTCCAGTTGTCTTCAAGGAAATGGGACTCAGCACTTCTCAATAAGATCAAGCTATGGTTTAAAAATGAATAGCACAATTCAGTTGCAAGAACCAACAGGAGCTATTGGTATATTGGAGGAGTGGGCTTTCATTTTCAGCCTGACTAATGAATTCTCTTCTGGGTAACCTTCCATAAACTTTAAGACTTTGGTAGGTGGGACCAGAGAGGGAAGGCCACAGAACACCTAATCTAAATTTTAATAGGGTTTCGTGTCTACTTTATACTGTCTGACACATTCACGTTGCTCTGTTCCCTATTCAGATTATCACGAAACATTATCAGAATTCAAGGTCATATTCTGGGTAAGAAAAAACACTGAAAATATGAAGTAGAGCAGGGGAGGCATAGCTAGTGGTTGTTGTTGTTGGGGTTATTATTGATGATGATAATAATTATTATTATACTTATTATTAATAATAATAGGGACGCGGGTGGCGCTGTGGGTTAAACCACAGAGCCTTGAACATGCTGATCAGAAGGTCAGCGGTTTGAATCCCTGCGATGGGGTGAGCTCCCGTTGTTCAGTCCCTGCTCCTGCCAACCTAGCAGTTCAAAAGCACATCAAAGTGCAAGAAGATAAATAGGTACTACTCCAGTGGGAAGGTAAATGGCGTTTCCGTGCACTGCTCTGGTTCGCCAGAAGTAGCTTTGTCATGCTGGCCACATGACCTGGAAGCTGTACGCCGGCTCCCTTGGCCAATAAAGCAAGATGAGCACCGCAACCCCAGAGTCAGCTACGACTGAACCTAATGGTCAGGGGTCCCTTTACCTTTACCTTTAATAATAATAATAATAGATCATATATATCTAACCCCAGAGTGATATTGGGTAAGATCATGGGATTCTCATTGCCAAGGCAAGTCTGTGCTGGTAGAATTTTGTGTGCTGAGGTCCCCCAAAACACCCCTACCCTAATAACCCACACATCACACATAATTTTTGTTTAAGGTCTTTGGCATAATTTTGACCACAACTTTATTAATCATACAAATTGTGAGTGGTTGCTTAGGCATTGGTTATGCCTAGCTGTCCCCCCCCCCCCCCCGCCTTGGGGGACAGCACTGACTCCCAGATTCCAGTGAGAGTCAGTGTGGAGGAACAAGATCAGGGATAACTGGAGCTGCGACACAGACCCTCAGCTACTCTCCGCATGCTCCCAGGAGCTTACGCGGCCCACACCCTGCACCAAGAGTTTGGACGAGAGGATGGTAAGCCCCTGAATTCCTTTAACGGAATTCCTGTGCAGCAGCAGCATTGGAGAGGCAGGCACAGCTAATCCATACCCCTCCACCAACCAATTTAACCAATGCCTAACCGCCACTCGAGCCCTTACGCTCGCTGCCAACCACACCCTCAACTTAGACACCACTGAATCCAGCCAAACATCATTCCCAACCGAGGAAAGATGAACCCCATCCGCCCTTACAATTCAGCGGCCTTGAACGTAATAATAGGATGAGGAATCACAAACCTGCCCAAACCAACCACCACTTGCCTGCCGCGGAATTAATTCACTTCCTAACTCGCTCGGTGGCAGCTGGGCAGGGACTACCCCGCCAGATGCGGCGTTGAAGCAATTGTGACCAAATTATTTTAGAAGCAGGCACCATGGTCGCCAAATCCCCTAGATCCTGTAAAATGGCAGCACGCAGCCCATAACAAGAAGAGGAAACCATATCATTTTCCCTGAGCTGCACCACGATCGCCGTAGGAGGGCCAACCAGGAGAACACACCTTTGCATGAGTGGTAAGAATTCCCTCCACAGCATCCCCCTTCTGGAAATCCAGGACACCTGCACATGCTGCGGAAGGCCCAGGCCATCTCCCAATCCAGACTGACGAGCTCTGTCAGCAGCCCAATGCACAATACTGTGCCCCACTATCCAGATACGGATAGTGTCCAGACCTAGGGTTAAAACACAAAATGTAAGTACACAATTCCACATTATTTCCGCACATAAGCTCTGAATGCATCCGACTTCCACCGACCCAGGTCTTTTATCCTTTTCACCGATAAACCCCAGTGGGCAGCTGTCGTTGCAGCACCAATCTGGAAGGAGTGAGGAGCAAACTCTGAGGCCGCAAGGCCACATGCCGCAACAACTTTACGCAACACCTTAGTGAACTGATGCCTCCCCAATGGATGCCCATTTTCATGAATAAACAGGGGGCCCTCACCTGCAGGTCACAAGGCCAAATACTTCCTGAGATCTTTTACCGGGCAAGGGCCCCCTTCCCCAGTTGCTGGGAGCCTAATAACGGCTCCCCTGCCTAGCTGATCAGTCTTTGAATTTCTGATATTAACCTGCAAGTTGAACGGAGACAGACTCACGTCCTGCAACAACAAGCCCCTAGAACCTCCATCCCGCTTGGGTTCAAGGACCACCTCCCCCACTCTCAGGGCCCCAAAGAAGGCTAGTGAGAAGGCTGTGCAAAATAGTTGAGCCTTGAACTTAGGCCAACAGATGCTCCGCAGTTTACTGCACATCTGTGTCAGCAACTCAAATGTGATGGGCCACCTGGAAATAGGCCTAGAAGGAGTAAGTCACCTCCATCCCTCCAGTGCCCTTCGCACCACAAACTTCCCACACGGATCCTTGTTAAAAAACGCCCTGCTAAAGAAGGAAATTGCCGTTGAATGAATCCTCAGCGTCCTGGCCGCCCGCCGCATCTGGAATAGATGCGCCAAATACTGGAGCACCTGAGAGATAGAATCGGGGGCAGTAACCTCCCCTGCAACTGACTGCCCATTAAATAATAAAAAATCAGCCCAGGCCATTTTATAAGCCCTCAGACTGGAGGGGGCAACAGATGCAGCTACTCCCTGTAAAACTAAGTGCTGCCAAGGTTCCAGAGATGATCCTGGAAAATTTCTGGACGGTCTCGAGCCACTGGCACCAGGGACCTGAATCACTCCATCTGAAAACGGGACAGAGCATCAGCAATCTCGTTAGATATGCCCGGAACAAAATGAGCAGAAAATACAATATTAAAACACAAGCAATGTAAGACAAAAGCCCGTAACAGGGCTGATACCCTAGATCGTGAAGACTGCTTGGCTAGCACATTCACCACCGCCTGGTTATCAGACCAAAAACAAACTCGATGGTCCCTGAAATGCTTGACCCACAAGTGCACGGCCACTACACTGGGAAAAAACTCAAGAAAAGTTAGGTCCCGAGTTATAGCTTCCCCACGCCAAGCAGGAGGCCAGCGTTAAGCACACCATCTACCATCCCAGAACAGGCCAAACCCGAGCCACCCCGCTGCGTCAGAGTTCACCTGAAAGTCATTGTGGAGGTTCAAAGTGTCCTGCCACAAGGACACCCCGTTGAATTCCTCCAGGAATTCCAACCAGATACGAAGGTCAGCCTGCACCTGACGAGAAAGGCGCACCCTATGCCGCGGGGCCTGCAAGCCCGAGGTGAGTCTGGCCAAACGGGAGCAGAATGGTCGCCCAGGGGTGACTACCCTGCAAGCAAAATTCAAGTGACCCAGCAACGACTGCAGCTGTCGCAAGGTAACTGTCAGGGACGCAGCGGGAGCGCAGGGAGGGGAGGAGATGGAGAGCGAGGGGGAGCAGTCCGAGGGCAGCGTAGGAGAAGAGGACAGTAGCCCGAGAGATTCCATGAGCCTCTCCAGCGAATCGGAAGATTCACAGAAGGGGGCGCCGGTGGCCAGGGCAAGGGGGGCCCCAAGGGGGACACCCCAGAAGCAAGGGGCCAGCGGGGACTCCCAGAACAGCAGTTGGAAATCAGGACCAGCTTCCCCACCAGAGCGTAGTGGGGGGGAGGAGTCCCAGGTATCAGGGCCAGCGTATTCACCACCAGCGAGAGAAGATGAGTCAGGGTTGACCATGCCTCGATCGGAGAGCGGGGGAACGGTCGAGAGGAAGGTTACCAGCTGGGCGCGTGCGCCAAGTTCAAATGTACAGGCGAGCGGCACAGCAGGTAGCCCGGATAGGGAACCAGGTCCTAAAGCCCGCCGGAAGGAGGGGCAAGAATCAGGGGGGTCAGCATCAGAAGAGTCCAGAAAGGATGAAACCCCAGCGGGCAGGAGGGACCAGAGGAGGGAGGAGCTAAGGAAGAGGTGGAGCAAGGCTAAAGTCTTAAACTGGTGTCAGGGGGAGGAGACTCAGACGGGACTTCACCGGTCTAGGGTTTAAGACATAGAGCTGCACGCTGCGGCTTTGAAATGGAAACTGAACATCAATAAAGACTTTTGTACATAACTACAGCCGGGCGTTGGTCCTCTCTGAGCTGGGACCTAGGGGCGGCTCTGACAGTAACCTTCTTCAAGGGAAGCAGTTCCTCAATGACCCTTTTTAAAGTGGTTATCTTATCTGCCAGCAAGCTGGAGGTTTGGGCCACGGTATCCAACAAGATACCCAAATAAGTCAGTTGTGTAGAAGGATCCTCGGTCTTCTCTGCTGCTAATGGAACACCCAGTTCTTCCGCTAAGGAAGCAAAGGCCTGCAATAACACAACACAGTTCCCCGTATTGTTCGCTGAGGCCAACAAAAAATCATCCAAATAATGCGTGACTCTGCCCAAACCAGTTCTTTTGCTCAAGGCCCACTCCAAAAATGAACTAAAACACTCAAAAGCTGCACAGGCCACAGAGCAGCCCATGGGCATGGCCTTATCAAAGTAAAATCCTCCTTCAAACTGAAAGCCTAGCAACCAGAAATCATCAGGCTGAATTGGAAGCAGCCGAAATGCCGATTCAATGTCGCATTTGGCCAGTAGGGCACCAGGCCCAAATTTCCGTATCATCTTGATCGCATGATCAAGAGAAGCATACTTTACTGAACAAAGCTCCGGGGAATCACGTCATTTACTGACGTGCCTCTAGGATGAGAGTGGTTATGAATTAGGTGGAATTCCCCCGGGGCTTTCTTAGGAACTATACCCAACGGTGAAATATGCAAATTGGGAAAAGGGGGAATGGCAAAAGGACCAGCCATACGATGTAAAGCCAGTTCTTTTCCAATTTTCTTATGCGCCACCTCTAGCATGTCCTTAACAGATTTCTGGTTCGTGGAGTTCCTAACTATAGGGGTTGAGACCTAAAGAAAACCCATCATGCAAATAAGACGCCGATTCCCTATCAGGGTACGATTTTAATAATGACAGTAACGGCTGTAGCCGTTCCGGGGTATAGGCTAAGGAGGATAGGATACTACTTTCCTGCTCCAGTGGCTGGAACCTGGGGAGCAGCTTTTGGGGGCTGCTGAGAGCCCCCTCCTTTACGAAAGGGCTGCCGGCCCCCCGCACAAACTGATGCCGAATGGTTCCCTGAGCACTTCTCACACACATGTGAGTAATTGCAGGGTTGCCGTTGGCAGACACCCTTATTGAAGTCCCAGCAAAACAGCTTTTGAGGGACGGCCTTGAATTTTTGTGAATCAGGGGCCTTCTTGTCAATACGTGGGACCACATAAGTGGTCCAGACATCCAAGTCTTTGCGGTCCCAGTGGGCTGTGGGGATCTTGGCTGCTCTACGTCTAAAATTCTGGTCATAAGACAACGCAGCAGTCTCTCCGGCCATCGTGAAGGCCGAACGGACTATAGACAGATACACCCATAAGTGCAAAGATCTCCTGGGATAGGCTGCTGAAACCACACCAGCAAAAACCTGGAAACTATCTAACCAGCGTTCAAAAGTCCTATTCACTTTTGGTATGAACGCCCATTTTTTTGAGGGAGGAAAGCCCCTATCTAAGGGCTCCTTACCGTCAAGTGGAGGGGCCAGGCTAAAAATATCAACATAACGGCCATTCAATATCCTGGACCGCAATTTGGCAGACAAGTGGGCACCAGGAATAAGATCCCTAGCCGAATTGGTGGAGACTTTTACGTCAGGCACCAAGACCCCTTCCCGACACTCTTGCACCGCCCCATACTTTGCTCTGTGGGAATTTGCCCTCCGCTCCCAATCCACTTTGGGAGCCCCGAGGTCTCCCCAAAGCCCCAATAAAGCTTAAGGGAAGCTTCCTCATCGCTACTGGAACTCTGGGAAGAAGTACCTGTAGAAGAGGATGAGCTGTCTTTCCGTCTCCTCTTGGCACGCCTCCTGGAGCTCTTTTTGTGGTGGCAGTGCCCACCAGAAGAGGTCTTTGGAGGTGGAAGAAGGCTGTCCTCAACCGAAGACTCAGATACATCGCCTTGCTGCACAGCGCCTGGAACTGACTGAAATTAGACAACCTGTGAATGACCCGGAATCGAACTCCTCGCTACTGAAGACTGCGCAGGTGAACCCCACCCAACATGGCCCCGCGTTGATGCCCTCCTCCTGGCCACAACCTTGGTACGACCCCGACCCCTTGGCACGACAACCTGCGACACAGGTAGGACCGGGGACCGGGCCAGTTGTGTGTCAGGTAAGAAACCACCGGCTGACATTGGTTCTTTCTCATCTTCACTAGATGATGACACTGGAGAAGAGGCACCCGCAGGAGGAGTCGGCATCACAGATGAGGTCGACGGGGTTGAGCAGCGGTGCATCAAGCCATCCATCTCGGCCTCCACCCTTGCCAGTGCCACCGGGTCACCAGCCAAACTAGAGACCATGGATTGGAGGCGTCTCAACGACTGGCCAGGCTCAGGATAACGTAAGGCCTGGGATGAGCCTTTTATAGGCCACTTTGCAGAGAGGGTGGGACCAGGCTTCCTTGTTGTCTTCTTTGGAGCCATTCCTATTACTGGTAGAAAACAAAACAAAATTAATTAATAAGATATTATATATAGCTGAAGTAAAGTAAGGTCAACAAAATAATTAAATAAATTAAAATAACCAGCAGGTAAGTGATAACCCAACAGCCACTAAATTATTCAATGGCTTAGCAACAATTATAAGCAGCTGGAAAATACCATAAACCACCAGGTGGCAAAGCAAGCAATTCAATAACCTGCAATACACAAACAGCCACTAGAGGCCACCACCTAGGGTTGGATATGCCCTGCCCTGACAGAGCACGGCCACTAGAGGCCACCACTCAATTTCAAGCAGACCCTGCAGTTACAGGGTCTGGCCACTAGAGGACGCCACTTGACCGGGAGAAGAGGCAAAATGGCGCTCCCGCCAAAATGCCTCAAAATGGAGGGCCTCAAACCGTCCCCCCAACCAAATGCCCCCAAAGCCTAGAAAGTGGAAAAGGGGGGCTTGATTGCTGCCGGAAGCCGTAGAATGCAACCGGCTTGTTGGGGCTCTCACCCAGCTCCCCCGGCCCGCAATCGAACGCGGAGGCACCGCGGACCAGCGGGAGCCCGCAGCCGCCGCCCACGTCGAAATGGAGAGGGCGGCCATAGAGGCCCACCCCGGAGCAAGGTAAGTCGCCACGCCACCCATACGGCCTCCCCCGGCGCCACCGGAGGCCCGGGAGAGATGCAAGGGGGGCAGAAGGAGGAGGAAGGCCCCAGCCGAGCCAAACCAGGCCGCGGGGCAATCCCCAGCGCCCGCAGGCCCCCGCGCGGAGGGCAGGCGATTTCCGGCGCAGCACGGCCTTCAGGGTCCCACCAGCCCCGCGCCATGCACAGTACCTGGGGATCAGAGCCGGCTGCCCGCGATACCACGAGGCAGTCAAGTGTTGATCCCCTGGCCCGGGCCCTGTAGCTCGGCCGAGAACCGGGCCGAAAGCCACCCAGGACCAGGAGCCCCACCCACCCCTCGCCTAAGGGCAGCCCTGTGTAATTACCGGCACCAATAAAAGGGGTAGGTGACAAGCAAAGGGATAAAATAAAAGAGAGGAATAATAGTAATAAAATAATAAGGGGGAAGGAAGAGAGAGAAAAGGGGGAAACCGTGGAGAAGATTATACAATCAATCTCTCACTGAATTCACTCCGGTGCTGATCCACATTATGAAATGCTGATCCACAGCGAAAGAGAAAGGAACATGCTGTGGACCTTGTTTAAATAACCTCTGATCCCACCCCTAAATTGGCAACATCAAATTTACCCCAGTAACACCAACCACCAATCTGATCCAAGCCCTTGAATCTAACCTGCCTGGCAACCTTGGGGTGTTATGCTCGGCCCCATCCGCAACACGTGCTCTCCTTTAATGAGAACACGCTTTGTCATCATACTGCAAAGGATGTTAATCAATTCACAGTTTCAGAGGAGAATTTCTAATGAATGAACTCAACAATAGTGACCGAATGACTTTTCCTTGGTAAGCTAATGACAACAGGAAATTCACAGTGCTAAATTTTGAGATTAAGGCCACTTCCAATGCCATTTCCCTTTAAGATGTGGCAGCGCTTTTGGAACTCCTAATAACTTTAGGCATTCACAATAAGTTTGTTCTTTTAGATGCCTGTTGAAAACAGTTTGGCCTGATGAGCATTTACTGTTCTAAACCCTAATCCTGTGGAAAGCCATCTAATTAAATTTGATCCAGACCTGTTTTTAGGAGGTAATTTCATTACTGTTTGATTTTATACCAATGTTATATATTTTATGTTAGCAGCCCTGAGGCCGGCTTCGACCGGGGAGGGCGGGATATAAATAAAAGTTTATTTTTATTATTTTTATTATTTTTATTAGTATTTAAATTCTTCTTCTTCTTCTTCTTCTTCTTCTTCTTCTTCTTCTTCTTCTTCTTCGACCATCCAAACATATGATTTGTTCTGTCCTGTTCTTAAATCTGAGTGGCATATATCGCCCTACATAATGTAAATATTGAAGATGCCTTTCATGTATCAAAGTTATTGTTCAGCAATTACAGTACCATCTTAGATTAACCCAGAAAGCGCCACCTCATTGAGGAGAGTATATACTCCTGCTCGATATTAGCAAACAATGCATTTAAGGTTCAAGGAAGACACTCAGAAACTTAATTTTAGTTAACATGTTTCTTTATTGAAAGAAATATAATTCAGTAATTCAGTACAGAACAGAATAATATAAGTTAAATCAGTCCCATATAAGAAATACATTTTTATAAGTGAATAGAAAGTAAATCAAGCTACTATTAATTCCACATTTTTCAATGCCTTTCCCTACTGCTTTTCTATCCACAAAAGTTCATTTTTATTATTAAGTTTCTTGTCCTAAAGCAGGAGTCAGTAACATTTCCCCACATTTGGCTAGACTGATCATTCTCCCAGTCCTTGATGGACAACGTTTGAGAGGTGGAAGGGACAACCAACCTGTCTGTCACTGGGATTCAGAAGGCAATGAGTCTTTGAAAGGTGGATGGGACAACTAACCTGAATGTCATCTGTCATGGATGCTTTAATTGAGGTTCAATCATTTAAAGGGTTGGAACAGATGACCCTGAGGGACTCCTCCAACCATACAATGCTAAGATTTTATAATGGTGGGCAAATTGCCATAAACAAAGGATAAATGGACACATTTTAAAATCAAACATCACAAAAATAATATCAGAACAGGATAATAGAACAATATGATGGCAAATATAAAAACATACCAAAAAGCTGCACCTGAGTCCAATAAATACAACAAGGTTTCATGAGCAACAGACAGCTTTACAAAGTAAAATAGGATTTTCACATGCTCCTAGAAAGACCTGTCTCATGATGTTCCTCAAAGTCCTTCTCCTGCAGAATCTTCTTACAAGACTTTCAAATTGAGGGGCTGGGAAGGCTGGAAGCATCACTCCAGTGGGATCTTCTGGGAAGAGACAATCTGGAAACTCACCTTCAGCTCCTGATAGTTCCTATGATGTCCCATAGGATATCAGCTGAGAATAAGGTGGGTGTGGTTTGGGCAAAACAGGCCCACCAGCAAGTTGTTCCTCACTCCTGAGCTAAGGTGACAGAGCATTTTAATTTGCTTTAATTTCAAAACCCTAAATATCCCAAATTGATCCTATGAAAGAGTATCACCTCACAGGATGTATTCAAGCTAACCACTTTTATGGAAAACTCCCTTATATATAACAATACAATAGAACAGAAAGAAGAAGGAAGGTTGAATTTACATCCTTCTCCTTATCAGTTGCTCCCTGTTGTTCAGCTCTGGCTTCAGAATAATGATGTAGCATTTAGGGGCAAAGATGCAGACCAACAATCCAGCAGTGGAGGACAAGATGGAGAAGATCTCCACCACCACCATGGATTTTCCTTTGTTGCTCAGGTAGGTTGGGACAAAAGACAACCAAACACTGCAAAACAGTAACATGCTGAAGGTAATAAACTTGGCTTCATTAAAAGTGTCTGGCAATTTGCGAGCTGCAAATGCCACAATGAAGCTGGCAATGGCCAGGAGGCCCATGTAGCCCAGGACACAGTAAAACATGGTCACCGAGCCTTCGTTACATTGCACAATGGTTTCTTCCATTACCGAGTGCATGTCTTGATCTGGAAAAGGAGGAGAGGTCATCAACCACCCAGTACAAATAATCACTTGAACGAGGGAGCAGGAAAGGACAACGGAGTTGGACAGCTTTTTCCCTACCCACTTCCTCATACTGGACCCAGGCTTTGTGGCCATGAAAGCTGCAACCACGGTGATGGTTTTGGCCAACACACAGGAAACAGCCACAGAGAAGACAATGCCGAAGGTTGTTTGGCGAAGAAGGCAGTTCATTTTGCCAGGGTGTCCAATGAAGAGAAGAGATGAAAGGAAGCAGAATTGGAGGGCGATGAGGAGAGTGTAGGTGAGATCCCTGTTGTTGGCTTTGACAATTGGAGTGTCTTTGTGCTGAATAAACGCTGCAAGCACCAAAGTTGTGATCAGGGAAAAAGAAAGAGCAAGTGAGGCCAAGCTGATCCCTAAAGGTTCTTCATAAGAAAGAAAGTTGATAGTTTTAGGGATGCATCCATCTTTCTTCTTGTTTGCATACTGATCCTCTGGGCATCTGAAGCAGTCAGCCATATCTGACAAACAGAAGAAAGCCAAACTCTTTTTGCAATTCATCTGTGTTTTGTGCTGACTATGTAGCCATTATTGATCCTGTTGATCTATTTCAAACCTTCTTTATTGTCAGAGAGCTGGTTGTATATTTGAATTACCCATTACATTGCTGCTGAATCTGACAGAGGTTTTGTGGTATATATATATATATATATATATATATTTGCTTTCGTAGATTTTCACGGGTACAGGAATGCAGGTTTTGGTGTCCTCGGGTGTCTTCCCGTGTAAAAGTTGGGGTGTCTAGGCGACGTTTCGACGAGGTCTCACTCGTCATCTTCAGGCTGGTGCTTTCGGCTTCTTGTTACTGGAACAGAGCGGGATCTCAATGTTTGAGTTCCTATAAATACTGTAGAGGGGGTGTGGTGTCTAGCCTCCAATGTTCTGGGCAGAGAGGAAGTTCCCAGGCTAGTGTGCCTTTTCTTCTTTTGTTCCTTAATTACTTGAGAGATACCTTGAGTGATTTCTTGAGTGATATCCTGAGTACCACTTAGGTGGGTCATTAGGTGTGGATTAGTTGCTAAAGTCTTTGTGTCTTGACCTCTTGAACTTTGTGAAGAGTTTTCCTGAGAAGATGGCTGTATTGCACTTAGTTGTGCTTTGGCTTGGCTTCGTGTATAGGGGCGAGCTGTGGTTTTGTGGCTTGTGTCAGCCAGATCTGTGTAGGGATTGCAGGGGGGTGCAGCATCCGGAGGTGCCACCATGGATTGGCTACTGGATGGTGTCAGTAATTCATCTGTGGAGAGGGTCTGGGTTTGGGTCTGGTGTGGTTGATTGGTGTTGGCGTTCTGTGTGCCTCTGGATCTGGTGTCAGTTTTTGTGGGGAGGGCTAATTTCCAGATGTCTGGCAAGCGGGATGTGTCGTCACGCTTGTTCATGTTGTGAGGGTGTTTCTCTATCTCGATGGCTTCCATGATTATTCTCTTGTGGTGATGTTCCGTGTTAAAGAGCAATTTGGAATCTGCAAAATTAATTTCGTGTCCTGTTTCTTTCATGTGTTGGAAAAGAGAGGAAGTTTTTTCTTCTTTTTTGACGGCATTCTTGTGTTCTGCGATACGTGCATTTATTCGTCTGTTTGTTTGTCCAATGTACGTGGCTGGGCAGACTTTGCAGGGTATTTCATAGATCCCTTGGTTTTCCAACTGGATTTTATCCTTGGGGTTTCTGAGGATATTGGCTATTTTTTGGTTGGTGCAAAAGGCTGTTTTGATATTGTGTTTATGGAGGATTTTGCTAATTTTATCTGTAGTGCCCTTGATATAAGGAAGGAGGGCCATGCCATTGTTTTCTTCTGTGTCTTGGTTTTTGGGGGGTGTTTCCTTTTCCTTTCCTTTCCCAAAAGGAAACACCCCCCAAAAACCAAGACACAGAAGAAAACAATGGCATGGCCCTCCTTCCTTATATCAAGGGCACTACAGATAAAATTAGCAAAATCCTCCATAAACACAATATCAAAACAGCCTTTTGCACCAACCAAAAAATAGCCAATATCCTCAGAAACCCCAAGGATAAAATCCAGTTGGAAAACCAAGGGATCTATGAAATACCCTGCAAAGTCTGCCCAGCCACGTACATTGGACAAACAAACAGACGAATAAATGCACGTATCGCAGAACACAAGAATGCCGTCAAAAAAGAAGAAAAAACTTCCTCTCTTTTCCAACACATGAAAGAAACAGGACACGAAATTAATTTTGCAGATTCCAAATTGCTCTTTAACACGGAACATCACCACAAGAGAATAATCATGGAAGCCATCGAGATAGAGAAACACCCTCACAACATGAACAAGCGTGACGACACATCCCGCTTGCCAGACATCTGGAAATTAGCCCTCCCCACAAAAACTGACACCAGATCCAGAGGCACACAGAACGCCAACACCAATCAACCACACCAGACCCAAACCCAGACCCTCTCCACAGATGAATTACTGACACCATCCAGTAGCCAATCCATGGTGGCACCTCCGGATGCTGCACCCCCCTGCAATCCCTACACAGATCTGGCTGACACAAGCCACAAAACCACAGCTCGCCCCTATACACGAAGCCAAGCCAAAGCACAACTAAGTGCAATACAGCCATCTTCTCAGGAAAACTCTTCACAAAGTTCAAGAGGTCAAGACACAAAGACTTTAGCAACTAATCCACACCTAATGACCCACCTAAGTGGTACTCAGGATATCACTCAAGAAATCACTCAAGGTATCTCTCAAGTAATTAAGGAACAAAAGAAGAAAAGGCACACTAGCCTGGGAACTTCCTCTCTGCCCAGAACATTGGAGGCTAGACACCACACCCCCTCTACAGTATTTATAGGAACTCAAACATTGAGATCCCGCTCTGTTCCAGTAACAAGAAGCCGAAAGCACCAGCCTGAAGATGACGAGTGAGACCTCGTCGAAACGTCGCCTAGACACCCCAACTTTTACACGGGAAGACACCCGAGGACACCAAAACCTGCATATATATATATATATATATATATATATATATATATATATGGCCATGCTGCGGCACTATGATGACATAGTGAGTGGTACCTTGGTTTTTTTGATGGGCAGTTAACAGAGACACCCCCCACCGAAAAGGTATTTTGCTCCCATATTCATTTGTCTCCAGGTTAGAATGTTTTTGCCTTTCCTTCAGTAAGTGCCAGTAGCCATTGGTAGGCATTCTAAAGCCTTGGTCAAAATGATGGACAGAAAGTCACATCAATAGGGTGGATTGTAAAGAGTGAAAAGATCAGGCATGCCACTTGGACAGATGGGGCCCAGTGTTGTCTATCTCCCCCCCCCCCATATATATGCAGTTGCCTCCTGGGAACCTGAATGCCTGTCTAGCCAAATACAAAGCTCCAACCTTGTCCAACTATGAAGGATGTCAAAAGCAGCTACACCATCAAGTGCAATGCCATTCAAACAGCAAATGCTGGTTGGAATTAGTGCCATGACATTTCCTCTCCCTGAAGCATAATGAATAAAGTTCTGGCCTAATAACACCATGGATGATGTCTAGCATGCTTCATTCTGACTATTCACATCATTTGCAAATCTACAACTTCTGTACCATTTCACTACTTGATAGATTCACTCAGTGGTTTTTTTTTCCTAAACAAAGGTTTAGGGGTACTCTTCTTTTCCTACTTATATTTCAGTATTGCTCCTCACTGAGGCCAAAACTTAGATACACAAAATGTTTAGAGGAAGGCACACTGGGAAAATAAGCACTGGGTTCACTTAAATTATGTGTACAATGAAATCATTTTTGGGGGATAGGGGGATTACTTTTAGGTCCACCAGCTTGGGATTTCACCAGGCTCTTTTGTTTTTGAACGTATTGATGACGTGTTACTGGAAAGTAGCAATAAAATATTCACACCACTCCAAGCAGGAAAGTGTGGTTTTCAACAGAGACTTGCTAATCTTGTACAATGAAAACTGTCACATACCATTCTGGTTTGAAACCTTCCCTTCTGGACATGGAGTACAATCATAGCAGCAAAATTTCTGTCCTTCCTTACTTTTCTTCTGATAGCCCGCATGACAGTAGTCATTGCACACAGAAATTGGCATCACCTATCAATAAACAGGAAATCATTTCAGAAGGGATAAATATTTGAAAGAATATTTCAGCTTCTGAAGTTCAAATAAAAAAGGGGATCTCTCATCCCAGAAACATTGACATAGGACTGCTGCTTCATACATCGTCCAACCATCACCCATTTTTGTTAAGACACTGGAATGAAAGAGGCAAAAGACAAAATACAGATAACTCTAGGGTCATTTTGTTAACTAATTATCAGAAAACAGAAACTTTATAGAAACTTTATAGTGGAAATACCATATGTGGCAGATATTCAAATCTTCTGTCACTCTCCTAAACCTGTCAGTATTTGGTAAGCCTTAGAGGCCGCAAACTCAAAGTGAATGAAACAAGTTAACCTGAAACATCATCCATACTCTGCCCCACAGGCTTAAGAGGCCATTGTACAGGTAGCTTAAACAAGAATTGAGTGGAGGAGTATATCACTATGCTCATAAGTAGGAGAATGTGGGGCCTACAAGTAAACTCCAGAGTCATAGGAGCAAACTTCTAGGGGCCAAAGTTCCTTCACATACACCCTCAATAAAATAATTGAGGCGCCTACCCTCCCCAAATGTGATGGGCATTGTCATTCCAAATGTGTGCATGAGCCACATCTTGCAACTGATTAATTGGCGCAGGGCTTACCTCCCCCACCCCAATATTTTATTCAAGTTGGCACCCCCGCCTAGATTCCAGACCTGGTTAAAATCATTGTGCCATATAATCACGTCCTCATCAATGCTGAATTCTTTTCCATCATCTGCATCAGAATCAACCCATCCGATCTTCAATCGAAGGAAGGACCTGTTTGGGAACGTGACTATGTTCATGATGTCAAATCCCCCTTCCACTTCTCTTTGATCAGTAAAGGACACGGTTTCTCCAGCTGAGTTGTTAAATGAAATGTCATGAAGAATAGGATGCAGCTAATAGAAAGAGAAAATGAAGTTGAATGGGAATCGGCATAAATGAGATTTTGAATAAAATGCCATGGTTTACAGAAACATTTCTTCATGAAGCTTATTTAGGTATAATAACGTAGCTTCAGTTAACAAAGAACATGTGTGAGATATATGTGATTTTGACACAAAAGATGGAGACTTTATTATGCTTTGGAAGCCCTTTTTATTTATCTCTAATATACTTTCCCTTTATTTTCTCCTTTCCCTCTTTTCTTCTTGTGAGGTCCTATATTTGGGGCCCTTGTTAAGGTCCAGGGATTAACTATTCATAGGGGTGGTCATGGTGTGCCCTTGACAGAAGACAGGTAGGCATTGGCCCCCCTAGAGAGAGAGGTAGGGAGGAAATAGGAGGGATCTCAGGTGAGAGCTGTGAATTTCCTCTCGGAAAGCACTTTGTATTCTTCCTGTTTTGACTGTAGCTTTTGTAGCTATTATATTATTGTATGGTGAAGAACTCTAAGAAAAATATTATTTGGCGAAAAGAAGTACACAATTTAAGATGCAAACATTTTTTTTTCAGTGAATACAATTTGCAATACCATTTAAACAGAACTTCTGATTCCTAATTTGATAAAGTCCTTATTTTTTTTCTTTTAACAATAAATAAAAGAAATTAAAGACAGCCTAAATAAATACTATTACTACAGGTTGAAAGCAGCATAAGCTTGGACATTTTAACTGAACTTATTTTTCCAAAATATAACAAAAAAAAAATGTTTTTTTTTCCATAGAGCTGTTAGGGTGGTTTATATGTATTCTTTTATAAGTTGGTGTAATCATAGTTACTATGGACCAAATTTTCTCCAACCATTCAGATATTCTTAGCTATTGGAGTCTTAGCAGCAGTTTATGTGGATGAACTAAATTTCTTGATAATATTCTGGAATACTATCTAATCATAATCATAATCATCATTTATTATATATACTCCAGCCATCTGGCAAGGTCGCCCCATCCACTCTGGGAGGCTTCTAACACATATTAAAATATAATCAAACATTAATAAATTCCCAATACATGGCTGCCTTCAGATGACTTCTAAATAATAATAGTTTTATCAGATAACCAAGCAGAAATGTCTTAGGTTCCAGTGGTAGATAAAGTCATGCAGATAATGCTAATATTTTTTTCTCTTCATTCTCAGAACAATACCTGCCAAGGCTCCAGATTCTGAAGTTTTAATCTTTCACTTTTCCCCATTGCTCTCTGCTTGGATCTATGTGAGTAAATGTTATGCAAGGCATGCGCCACAGCATAGACACCATTATAGATGCTGTAGCTGTGACCAGTCATGCTCATTTCAAACAGAGACCTTGGAAGACTCTGCAACCTCTCCTCTCCAGTGCACATACCATAGACCTCCATTGGTGCATTGAAATTGGGAAGAATACAGTCAAATGCTTGCTCCCAGAAGCCTTTAATGAAACCATCTCCCTGGCTCCGGGAAGGCTTTATGCTCTGAAGAAATTCCTTGAATGCTGGAAGATTTTGTGAGTGGATTGTGAAGGAAAGGGAACCCTGGAAGAGCAGGACATTCCAAACCTTAAGAAGACCCATAGATACAAAATCAGTCCTTGCTGTAAAGATCCATACCTTTTTAAATGATGTGTTTTTCTTATTTGTAGGATCTGGCAGAAATATAATAATTCTCAGTGATATAATTGCCAAAGATTCTCCGTAAACAATAAATGTAGTGACCTTATTATCTCTGATTTGTATATACATATGTAAAGCTATATGATGCATTTCATCCACATTATCAAAGTGGACTTCTTTTGGAATTTTTTGTGTGAAGGCTGAGCAAATTCCATTTTGAGAAAGCAATGGCTCCAGGGTCTGCAAGAAATGTTCTCCACTGTTATCATTCAGAGCAAAGAGTCCGATCCATGTCCATCCAAAATGCTTAAGCAAGCGGATAATCCCCAGAAATTGTTGGGCTTCATTGGGCACCATGCGGTAAAAGGAAGGAACCTGACTTGCATCACTCTTCGCTGGGGGAAATGAACCATACGCAAACTAAAAGATAATGTACAGGTTATATGGAAAACATTCATCCTGTACCTTTTGGCTTTTTATTCAACAGATTCTAAACTTTCTAATTGCACATCTCGATTTGAGCTGTGACCAGATCAATCGCATATCCCTAGAAATAAAACAGAAAAAGCAATCTACAAGGAATATGGGATAAAGATGCAGGCTTGTATAAATCTAAATTTTAAATTAAGGATCATGACTAAGCTAGATGCATTAATTTTGATAAGTCTGTTCTGAGTAGAACTACTGACTTGAATACTTCCCAATAGGTCTGCCCTGTGTAAAACAAACATGGAAGCAACCCATAGAGGCAGGAAGAAAAAAATCTCATTCACCCCTTCATACCTCTTACCTGTGGAATCTTGTAGAGACCTAATGTGTCTGCCATATGGAAGGTGGTATCATGGCCAAGTCCCCCAATGGTGGATATGAGGGTTTTCTGGGTGTCACATTTGTAGTTGGGGACAAATGTCCTCATTTTGAAGAGGAGGTCTAGAGTCGTACGGTAGGTCATCCTTGAATCATAATAGCTGTCATAGATGTGGAAGCCAAGTGTGATATTGGGCAAGATGTTGGGATTCTCATTGACGTCTTTCACAGCAAATGCCAATGCAAGGACGTGCTGATAAAATTTTGGCACCATACTGTAAATAAAGTAAATTAGGTAGAAATATGAATATACTACAATATTGGACATATTCTGTTTCAAACTGAAATGTAAATGTTATATTTGTAATTGATACATCTAAGCTAATAAAATCGATACTGTCCAATGATCAGGACATTACTACTTTGCATGATAGTTTCACATACCTGATGTTCTGCTATTGCATGACATTTCTATCTCAGTTGATCAAGAAAAACAAAAATGTGAATCTATTTCTCCTTAAATAGCTCACCACTTCATTTAACTGAAAGCTGCAGTTTTATACACCCTTATGCAAATGTCCCTATGAATTCAGATAGCCTTTTTTCTCAGTACAGTGGTAGCTCAGGTTAAGTACTTCATTCAGTCCTGAGGCCCGTACTTAACCTGAAACTGTTCTTAACCTGAAGCACCACTTTAGCTCATGGGGCCTCCTGCTGCCACCGCGCCGCCGGAGCACGATTTCTGTTCTTATCCTGAAGCAAAGTTGTTAACCTGAGGTACTGTTTCTGGGTTAGTGGAGTCTGTAACCTGAAGCGTATGTGACTCTAAGCGTATGTAACCCGAGGTACCACTGTATACATTTGTGGTAGAGTCAGGAAAGTTTCTTCCAAATTAGAACTACAGGTTTCAGGTGTGCAGGCTACTGTAGCTAAGGACAGTCATTGATATTGCAGAAAGGGGAGTCAGATGTCACTGGTTTTACCTTCACACTGAAAGACATAGCTGATGGTAAAATTTGTCTCCTATTTCTTTAGGTTTTCTAGCCCAATGTCAGCCTCTCTTTCTGGGATAATGCCCCATTCTGACAATATCAGGTTTCTCTGTGCTATCTAACGTGAACTGTAGCAGTCCCTGCCTACCTCAACAAATTTCAACCAATTTCCATATCCCTCCATAACTTTCTGAACTTAGGTTTAGCTTTTCTAGCCCAATGTCAGCCTCTCTTTCTGGGATAATGCCCCATTCTGACAATATCAGATTTCTCTGTGCTATTTAACGTGAACTGTAGCAGTCCCTGCCTACCTCAACAAATTTCAACCAATTTCCATATCCCTCCATAACTTTCTGAACTTACATTTTGGCCCAGGGAGTTTCACCATGATGTAACTCCTCCCATGGAGTCCCCCCCCCCCCCCCCAGATCAGGAGCCACAAAATAAATGCAATAATGGAAAGACAAATACCCTCATGAATGTCAGCGGCAATACAACTAACCTAAGAAATTCAAGTCTGTAAAGGACCTTGAATATGAGGTAGTAAATTAAAATACTCCTTCAAAAGACAAGGAAGCTTTGGGAGATCGAAGAACGGTGTATAATTTTATCCTTTGAATATATCTGTAATAAATATATATATATATAAAATAAAAAGTATCCAGTAGCACCTTGGAGACCAAATAAGTTTGTTCTTGGTATAAGCTTTTGTGCTCATGCACACTTTTTCAGATACTAGCATGCACATGAAAGCTTATACCAAGAACAAACTGCATCAGACCAACACGGCTACCTACCTATAGCTGTAATGTAACCTTAACTATTTATTACATTTTTACCCTTCTCTTCCCCATTGTAAATACACCATTTGATTCAAATTAACTGTAACAATGGCTAGATTCTTTTTTAAAAAAAATACAGAAAGGTTTTTTTATTCAAATATTCAGGCAAATTATGGCTCCCACTGCAGCTTGAAAATGTCAGTGATAAAAAAGGATTCCTTTAGGATTCCTGTCTGAAGGGCATGAAATAAAGGAAAGGGCAATCCAGAGGGGGAATGGAAGATTCTTACTATGAAACATCAAAAACGTCCTGTGATGGGTGATCCTTATACAATATTTCATAGAAATTGTAAAAGCTCTGAGAAAGAACTCCACCAATGATGAATTCACCTGGCTCGTACCACTCATGTTGAACAGGAAAAGGATTATTCCTGGGGCAGTGGATAGAATTAGAGGTAATAGAAACAGGAGTTATCAGAAACAGCAACACCAATAGCAACATCCTGACAACCTAGCTTAAGATATACATTTAATCAATGGGTTGCAAATATATTCCTTGAGAAATAACAGAAATTATGTTGTCCTAAATTGAACTCATAGAGCCCTGTCTGTTTCTCACCTCTACACTAGCTCTCCATAACATATGACCTTATTTTTTAAACACTTTTAGACTTGCTTGTTGATTTTTTTCTTCCCTTCAGGAAGCCACCTGGGGATTTGACCTGGTAAAGAAATTGCAGTGATTTGAGTAATTGTGGAATAGGAACATTATTTACTTATTAAGAGTTTAGAGTCTGAGTCAGACTTTTACTTTTTTTACTCCCAATCCTGCTGCTTAAATAATAATAATAATAAAATGGCAGAAGGGTTTTTCCTTGAGGTGCTAAGAACAACAAGAAACTCTGACTGAAGACACTGTCCTCAGGATATAAAGTAGCAGTTCTTAATTTTGAGATTAAGACCATTTCTCAGCATCAGTTATCTTCAAGGAAATAGGAATTCTCTTCTGGATAACCTTCCATAGAGTTTAAGCCTTTGGTGAGTGGGACCAGAAACAAAAGAGCACAGAACACGTAGTCTAAATTTTAAGAGGGTTTCATCTCTAATTTATACTGTCCGACACAGTTGCTCTGTTCCCTATTCAGAGCATCAAGAAACATTATCAGAATTCAATGTCATATTCTGGGTAAGCAAAAACACTGAAAATATGAAGCAGAGCATGGGAGGCATATCTAGTAGTTGTTGGGGTTATTATTGAGGATAATGATTATTATTATTAATAATAATAACACATCATAGATGTCTAACCCTCAAGTGATATTGGGTAAGATCATGGGGTTCTCATTGCCAAGGCAAGTCTGTGCTGGTAGAATCTTGTCACCATACTGCAAAGGACGTTAATCAATTTACAGTTTCAGAGGAGAATTTTCTAATTAATGAAATCAACAAACCACAGTGACCTAATGACTTTTCCTTGGTAAGCTAATGACAACAGGAAATTCAGAGTGATTTCACTGGGTAAACAGGAGTGCTAAATTTTGAGATTAAGGCTACTTCCAATGCCATTTCCCTTTAAGATGTGGCAACACTTTCGGAACTCCTAATAACTTTAGGCATTCACAATAAGTTTGTGCTTTTAGATACCTGTTGAAAACAGTTGGACCTGATGAGCATTTACTGATCCCAACCCTAATCCTGTGGAAAGCCATCTAATTAGATTTTAATTTGATCCTGACTGTGATGGGATAATGAGCTGCTTGTGCGTAAAAGCTTGATCCCTCTGGGGTTTGGCTGGTCACCCAAACCTAGGCACTAACGGAGCCCCCAAAGCATGACTCCGTCAGTCGCTGGTAGAATCCGACAGTGGGCGTCTACGGAACTTACTCCAACATAAAAGTTGTTTGACGGACATGCGCCTCCTGGACTCTCTGCGTGACAGCTTCCGGCAAGGGGTGGGGGTTGCTAAAGGGGGTCTTGTTACCTCCTCACTGTTCTCACTAGAAGTATCCCAGAGCCTCTCCCCCGATTCCCTTTCCGCTGGAACTCCTGCTCTCCCCCTACTGGTTCCTTCTTCTGCTGTAGAGTCTCTCCTATTCTCCTGGAGCCTCTCCACCACCTGTCCCTCCGATGGCAGTTCCCTGACATCCACCTCCCCCCCAGGGCCCCCTTCACCCCCCGCCTCCTCTCCCACTGGCGGTGAGGGCGGAAAGCCCCGGAAGGAACTCTCCTTGTCGTCCGAGGATTCAAACACTTCTAACCACGGCGTACCGTCTCTCTCCTCGTCTTCCTCTTCTTCATCGGAGTCGGCTTCCTCACCCACCCCTGACTCTGGGAACCCTTCAAACTCCCCTTCCTCATTGGTGGTCCCAAAGTGTTCCCTTCTAAATCGTGCCACGGGTTGCGGTTTTTTTGGGAAACGCTGATGAAATGTTTCTATTAAAACCTCGTCCTTGACTAACCCTGCTGGTACCCAAGTGTTTTCTGACTCAACTTCCCCCTCCCATTCTACCAGATATTCCACCTGATTCCCCTTCCACCTGGAATCAATGATTCCTGCCACGTTCATGTCGCGTTCTCTCTCTTCTATCACGGGCGTTTGGGTGACCTCTCTCTCACGCTCCCCCCACTCACGTCCCTCTCGGTACGGCGACAGTAATGACCTGTGAAATACTGGGTGCAATTTCATGTGACTGGGCAGTCTGAGTTTGAATGTTACTGGGTTGACCTGCTGTATGACCTCAAAGGGTCCCAATCTTTTGGGTCTCAATTTCTTACTCCCTCCCTTGAACGGTAGTCCTTGGGTGGATAGCCACACCCGGTTTCCCACCCTTATAGTTTCACCTTCCCTCCTATTTCTGTCTGCTTGTTTCTTATATTCCTCCTTGGCTTTCTCTAAGTTAAGTTGAAGCTGACGGTGGATCGCTTCCATCTCTTCAAAAAAGTGTTCCGCCGCTGGCACGCTCCACCTCTCCCCTCCTTCTCCTGGAAATGCCTGGGGATGACACCCATAATTTGCCAGAAAAGGACTCATCCCTGTGGACACGTTCTCCGCGTTGTTGTAGGCAAATTCTGCCAGAGGTAACTTATCTACCCAATCATTTTCTCTGTCTTTTACATAACACCTCAGGTATTGTTGTAAAATCCCGTTTGCCCTTTCCGCTTGCCCATTTGTTTCTGGGTGCCGGGCAGTTGAGAAATTGAGTTCCACGTGCAGTAAGCTCATAAGTTTCCTCCAGAACCTGGAAGTAAACTGTTTCCCTCTGTCGCTGACCACCCTCAAGGGGGCGCCATGCAACCTGAAAATATGCTCTACAAATAACTTGGCGGTTTCCTCCGCGGTGACCGCATGGGAACAGGCTATAAAATGACACATCTTAGTTAATAGATCTACCACCACCATGACAGCTGTTTTGCCCTTGGATTTTGGCAGGTCCGTCATAAAATCTATGGATACTGCCTCCCATGGCCTTTCTGGTGTGGGTAAGTGTTGTAATAGCCCCGCTGGCGCCACCCTCTCCCCTTTCGCTCGCTGGCACCTGTCGCAACCCCTGACATATTCCCGTACGTCCTCCCTCACCTTGGGCCACCAAAACTCTCTGGTAACCAACCACATGGTTTTGTGCTGTCCAAAATGCCCCGCTGTGGGGCTGTCATGCAACTGCTTGAGTACTCTGCCCCTCAGTTCCCCATCTGGTATGTACAGTGCCCCTTTGTAATACAACGCCCCGTTCTTTTCTTCAAACCCCCCTGTGTTCTCCTCTGTCCTCCTGAGTTCTCTGAATTTCTCTTGGGCGTATTCATCGTTCTCAGTACCCTCTATCAGTTCCCTCTGCCCCACCAATGCCGCCCCACACACCCAGCGGTCTTCAGGGATTACATGCCTTGCCTCAGGCACTCCCTCCCCCTCTAAGTACTCAGGTTTCCTGGAGAGAGCGTCCGCCCTCACATTCTCGGAGCCTGGCACGTAACGAATCTCAAAGTGGAATTTGGAGAACTCCAGGGCCCATCTCACTTGTCTCTGGTTCAGCACTCGTGCTGTTCTCCAGTATTCCAGATTTTTGTGGTCAGTTCGGACTTGAACCTTGTGCTGCGCCCCAATCAGCAAGTGGCGCCATCTCCGGAATGCTTCATGAATGGCGAGCAGTTCTCGGTCGTATACTGTGTAGTTCCTCTCGGATTTGTTCAACTTCCGCGAGAAGAACGCACACGGTCTCCATTCGGACGTATCTTTTCCCGGCTGGAGAAGCACGGCCCCCACCGCTCGGTCTGACGCGTCAGTCTCCACCCTCATTGGTTGTTGTAGATCTACGTGCAAAAGTTGCTCTTCCGACGCAAACGCCTGCTTTAAGTGTTCGAACGCCCGCTGCGCTTCTTCCGTCCAAACAATTTTTTTCTTGCTGCTAAGACAATCCGTGATGGGCGCTGTTAAATGGGCAAAGTTTTTGATGAACTTCCTATAGAAGTTTCCGAAGCCCAGGAATCTTTGCACGTCCTTCTTGGTCTTTGGTGTTTTCCATTCCAGTACCGCTTGAACCTTGCTGGGATCCATGGCCAATCCCTTGTCAGACAACCGGTACCCCAGGAATTCCACCTCCCTGGTATGAAACTGACACTTCTCCAGTTTCACCCACAGCCGATTTTCTCGCAGTTTGCTCAGTACTTCTCTTACATCTCGCACATGCTGCTCCTCATTCTCTGAGTATACCAGGACGTCATCTAAGAACGCTACGCAGTTCTTGTAGAGCAATGGCCCCAGGACGTGATTCATGAACGATTGAAAACAGGCCGAGCCCGCCTGTAGACCGAAGGGCATAACGAGGTACTCAAAGGCCCCCAAGGGGGTGAACATAGTGGTTTTCCACTCATCCCCCTTTCTCACACGTATCAAGTTATATGCCCCTCTAAGGTCCAGCTTGGTAAAAAATTTCCCTTTTCTCACACGTGTCAGAATGTCATCAATTCTAGGCATAGGGAACGTCACTGGTTCTGACACTGCATTTAGGCCCCTGAAATCACACACAAGCCTGGGTTTACCCGTGTGTTTTTTGTCCACAAAGAACACTGGGCTGCCCCCCACCGCTCGTGACTCTCTGATGAAACCTCGCTTGAGGTTCTTGTCAATGAACTCCCTTAACTCCTGCATCTCACTGTCTGACATTGCATACAGCTTGCCCACTGGCAATTGTGCTCCTGGGAGTAAGTTAATTTGACAGCCAAAGGGTCTGTGCGGGGGCAGTTTATCTGCTTCCTTTTCGCTAAAGACGTCAATCAAGTCAGCGTATTGTGGTGGCACCTTCCCCTTGTCCATCACTTCCATCCCTGCTAGAGTGGCCCTGGCCCCTGCCTGAGCCTCTCCCTCCTTGCAGTGTTCTAGGCAATGTGCTGATCCAAAGGAAACCACTCTCTGATGCCAGCCTACTAGCGGATCGTGTAGTGCCAGCCAGCTCATTCCCAAAATAATAGGAGCTCCTCCCAAGGTGGCTACGTTAAACGCTATCAGTTCTGTGTGTCTTGCCACCCTCATTATCATTGGTACAGTCTGTTGGCTCACTTCTCCTCCCAACAGTTCCCTCCCATCAATCGTGGTAACCTGCAAAGGCTTACTTAATGGGATAGTCTGTATCTGGTGTTCAGCTGCAAACTCCTTACTCATGAAATTACAGGAACTACCTGAATCCAATAGCGCTTTTATCTTTAGTGGGTGTCCGTTTGCCAGTTCCAGCAACACCTCTATCACAAGCGCTGGTCTTGGGGGTTCCGGCGTGGGCACATTCACTACTCCCTGGCCTGGCTGCTGTGCCCTGATGTTGGCAACCAGGCGTTGGCTTTTACTTGCTCCTTGATTTCTTCTTCCTCCTTTCCCCCAACAGTTCCCGCCATCCCTTGCTATTCCTTCCTTTGCGGACAGACTCTGGCAAAGTGACCTGGCTGTTGGCAGAGATAACATCTCTTGGCGCTCTTTCCCTCCTTCTTCCGCCCCTCACTGGTGTTTGAAACTGTGCGTGCGCGCGCGCGCTGTTCCAAGTTCCATCGGCTCTGCTGGCGGGAAAGGCTGCTCCGGAATCTCCGGAATGCGGAAGTCCTTCCAACGTTCCCCCTTTCCTTCCCGCTTTTCCAAAGCTCTGGCTTCCTGGCGCGCTCCTATGGACAGCGCAGATTTAGTCAGATGGTCCATAGACTCCGCCCTAGGCGCCCGGGAAAGTTCATCTTTCACTGACGGAGAGAGCCCTTCTTCAAACAGCATTTGAATAGGTTCACTCGCAAGGTCCCACCCCAGTCTATGAATCAGCATGGTGAACTCAGTCCAGTACTCACGTACAGATCGGCTCCCCTGTTTACACGCCATTAACTGCCTGCGCACCACCCCTTGCTCAATCTCGCTGGAAAACATCAAGTCCATGGCGCGAAAAAATTTCATTGTGTCCTTTAAGATTTCATTATTGGCTGCCATCAGGGGCCTAATCCAGTCCCTCGCCCCACCCTCTAGATGGCCAATCACGTACGCCACTCTAGAGTTCTCATCGGGGAAGTCATCAAACAGTAGATTGAGAGCATATTGCATCTCTGTCCTAAAGGCTTGATAGTTCCTGGGATCCCCCCCAAATTTCTGCACCAATCCAGGCACCTTTCTGGCAAGTGGGGTGGTTTTTCCCTTATCCGCATCTTGAGCCCTCCTCTCCTCGAGCCTTGCCGTTTGCAGCGCGAGCTGGACCTCCAACGCCCTGTACCTTTCTTCCAGGCTTGGACCTGCTCCAGCTCCAGCTCCTCCAGTTCCGGCTGGTTCGCTCATGATGCCCTCTGCTTGCACAAGCTGCTTTCAAAGACTGTCGGATTGCTGTGATGGGATAATGAGCTGCTTGTGCGTAAAAGCTTGATCCCTCTGGGGTTTGGCTGGTCACCCAAACCTAGGCACTAACGGAGCCCCCAAAGCATGACTCCGTCAGTCGCTGGTAGAATCCGACAGTGGGCGTCTACGGAACTTACTCCAACATAAAAGTTGTTTGACGGACATGCGCCTCCTGGACTCTCTGCGTGGCAGCTTCCAGCGAGGGGTGGGGGTTGCTAAAGGGGGTCTTGTTACCTCCTCACTGTTCTCACTAGAAGTATCCCAGAGCCTCTCCCCCGATTCCCTTTCCGCTGGAACTCCTGCTCTCCCCCTACTGGTTCCTTCTTCTGCTGTAGAGTCTCTCCTATTCTCCTGGAGCCTCTCCACCACCTGTCCCTCCGATGGCAGTTCCCTGACACTGACCTGTTTTTAGGAGGTGACTTAATTACTGTTTGATTTTATACCTGTGTTATATATTTTATGTTAGCTGCCCTGAGCCCGGCTTCAGCTGGGGAGGATAGGATATAAATAAAAGTTGATTATTATTATTATTATTATTATTATTATTATTATTATTGAAACATCCAAACATATGATTTGTTCTGTCCTGTTCTTAAATCTGAGTGGCATATATTGCCCTACATAATGTAAATATTGAGGATGCCTTTGATGTATCAAAGTTTTAGTTCAGCAATTACAGTACCATCTTAGATTCTCCCAGAAAGCGCCACCACGTTGAGGAGAGTATTTATTCCCACTCGATATTAGCAAGCAAAGCATTTAAGGTTCAAGGAAGACACTCAGATACTTAATTTCAGTTAACATGTTTCTTTACTGAAAGACATATAATGCAGTATTACAGAACAAAGTAATATAAGGTAAATCAGTCCCATATAAGAAATACATTTTTATAAGTGAATTGAAAGTAAATCAAGCAACCATTCATTCCACACTTTTCAATGCCTTTCCCTACTGCTTTTCTATCCACAAAAGTTCGTTTTTATTATTAAGTTTCTTGTCCTAAAGCAGGAGTCAGTAACATTTCCCCACATTTGGCCAGATTGATCATTCTCCCAGTCCTCGATGGACAAAGTTTGATAGGTGGAAGGGACAACCAACCTGTCTGCCACTGGGATTCAGAAGGCGATGAGTCTTTTAAATGGACAGTTACAAAGTGGCTTGATCAGTGAGGTGGAAGCAGTTTCTCTAGCAAAAACCAAGTTCCCCTCCCCTGCACCCATTTTATTATCACTTTCAATGGAAACTATCTCTCCCTCCTGGAGCACCATGGGCTCCCATTACCCATCATCATTATCAACATCATCATCATTATCATCATTGAGAGGGTAGAGCTGCAACCAATGGATGCAAGTTATTAGAAAAGAGATTCCAGCTAAACATCAGGATCAACTTTCTAATTATAAGTACTGTTCAACAGTGGAATAGACTTCCCCAGAAGGTGGTGTACTCTCCCTCATTGAAGGTTTTTAAGCAGAGGTCGAATAGTCATCTGTCATGGATGCATTGGCTCCCAGTACGTTTCCGAGCACAATTGAAAGTGTTGGTGCTGACCTTTAAAGCCCTAAATGGCTTCGGTCCTGTATATCTGAAGGAGCGTCTCCACCCCCATCATTCAGCCTGGACACTGAGATCCAGTGCCGAGGGCCTTCTGGCGGTTCCCTCATTGTGAGAAGTGAGGCTACAGGGAACCAGAGAGAGGGCCTTTTCGGTAGTGGCGCCCACCCTGTGGAACACCCTCCCATCAGCTGTCAAAGAGATAAATAACTACCTGACATTCAGAAGACATCTTAAGACAGCCCTGTTCAGGGAAGTTTTTACATGTAACGCTGTACTGTTTTTAACACTTGATTGGGAGCTGCCCAGAGTGGCTGGGGAAACTCAGCCAGATGGGCGGGCTATAAATAATAAATTATTATTATTATTATTATTATTATTATTATTATTATTATTATTATTATTAATTGAGGTTCAATCATTTAAAGGGCTGGAACAGATGACCCTGAGGGACTCCTCCAACCATACAGTGCTATGATTTTATAATGGTGGGCAAAATGCCATAAACAAAGGATAAATGGACACCTTTTAAAATCAAACATCACAAATATAGTATCAGAACAGGATAATAGAACAATATGATGGCAAATATAAACACATACTAAAAAGCTGCATCTGAGTCCAATAAATACAACAAGGTTTCATGAGCAACAGACAACTTAACAAGGTATGATAGGAGTTTCACATGCTACTAGAAAGATCTCTCTCATGATGTTCCTCAAAGTCCTTCTACTGCAGAATCTTCTTATAAGACTTTTAAATTGAGAGGCTGGGAAGGCTGGAAGCATCCCTCCCAGGGGATCTTCTGGGAAGAGACAATCTGGGAACTCACTTTCAGCTCCTGATAGTTCCTATGATGTCCCATAGGATATCAGCTGAGAATAAGGTGGGTGTGGTTTGGGCAAAACAGGGCCCACCAGCAAGTTGTTCCTCACTCCTGAGCTAAGGTGACAGAGCATTTTAATCTGCTTGAATTTGAAAACCCTAAATATTCCAAATTGGTCCTACGAAAGAGTATCACCTCAAAGTAACCACTTTTCCGGAAAACTCCCTTATATATAACAATACAATAGAATAGAAAGAAGAAGTAAGGCTGAATTTACATCCTTCTCCTTATCATTTGCTCCCTGTTGTTCAGCTCTGGCTTCAGAATAATGATGTAGCATTTAGGGGCAAAGATGCAGACCAACAATCCAGCACTGGAGGACAAGATGGAGAAGATCTCCACCACCACCATGGATTTCCCTTTAGTGCTTAGGTAAGTTGGGACAAAAGACATCCAAACACTGCAGAACAGCAACATGCTGAAGGTAATGAACTTGGCTTCATTAAAACTGTCTGGCAATTTGCGAGCTGCAAATGCCACAATGAAGCTGGCAATGGCCAGGAGGCCCATGTAGCCCAAGACACAGTAAAACATGGTCACCGAGCCTTCGTTACATTGCACAATGGTTTCTTCCATGACCGAGTACATGTCTTGATCTGGAAATGGTGGAGAGGTCATCAACCACCCAGTACAAATAATCGCTTGAACGAGGGAGCAGGAAAGGACAACGGAGTTGGACAGTTTTTTCCCTACCCACTTCCTCATACTGGACCCAGGCTTGGTGGCCATGAAAGCTGCAACTACCGTGATCGTTTTGGCCAGCACACAGGAAACAGCCACAGAGAAGACAATGCCGAAAGTTGTTTGGCGAAGAAGGCAGGTCATTTTGCCAGGGTGTCCAATGAAGAGAAGAGATGAAAGGAAGCAGAATTGGAGGGCGATGAGGAGAGCGTAGGTAAGATCCCTGTTGTTGGCTTTGACAATTGGAGTGTCTTTGTGTTGAATAAACGCTGCAAGCACCAAAGTTGTGATCAGGGAAAAAGAAAGAGCAAGTGAGGCCAAAATGATCCCTAAAGGTTCTGCATATGAAAGTAAGTTGATAGTTTTAGGGATGCATCCATTTTTCTTCTTGTTTGCATACTGATCTTCTGGGCATCTGAAGCAGTCAGCCGTATCTGACAAACAGAAGAAAGTCAAACTCCATTTGCAATTCATCAGTGATTTTTGTCTACTATGTAGCCGTTATTGATTCTGCTGATCTATTTGGAACCTTCTTTGTTGTCAGAGAGCAGGTTGTATATTTGAATTACTCACTACATTCCTGCTGAATCTGAAACAGGTTTTGTTTTGTTTTTTACATCTTTGTAAGTGGCCATGCTGTTTCACCAAGATGGCATAGTGAGTGGAACCTTGGTTTTTTGGGAGGACAGTTAACTGAGACCAAAAGAAACCAAAACATATTTTGCTCCCATATTTAATTGTCTCTAGGTGAGGATGTTTTTGCCTTTCCTTCAGTAAGTGCCAGTAGCCATTGTTAGGCAATAGGGTGGACTGTAAAGGGTCTATAAATTGATAAGAGCAAGGCATGCAATGAGGTCAGATGAGGCCCAGTGTTACCTATCTCTCTCCCCCCCCCCCCATACATATACAGTTCCCTCCTGGGAACCTGAATGCCTGTCTTGCCAAATACAAAGCTCCAACCTTGTTCAACTACGAAGGATGTCAAAAGCAGCTACACCATCAAGTGGAATGCCATTCAAATAGCAAATGCTGGTTGGAATTAGTGCCATGGCATTTCCTCTTCCCTGAAGCATAATGAATAAAGTTCTTGCCTAATAACACCATGGATGATGTCTAGCATGTTTCTTTTTTTTTATAAAAAAAAAAAATATTTATTACTTTCCCAACAATTTAAACACTACAAAAAAGAAGAACAATACAACACAACACAACACAAAAACACTACACAACACCAACACATTTAAGCTAACAAAACAAAACAAAACAAAACAAAAACAATTTAAAAAACATCAAATAATTTCAGTATCTTATCTTTCAGATGTCTAGCATGTTTCATTCTGACTACACACATCATTTGCAAATCTACAACTGCTGTACCATTTTACTACTTGACAGGTTCACTCAGTGCTTTTTTTTCTAAAAAAAGAAATGTTTAGGGGTACTCTTCTTTTCCTACTCATATTGAAATATTGCTCCTCACTGAGGCCAAACTTTGATACACAAAATGTTTAGAGGAAGGCACACTGGGAAAATAAGCACTGGCTTCACTTAAATTATGTGCACAGTGAAATCATTTTTGGGGATGGGGGGATTAATTTCAGATCCACCAACTTGGGATTTCACCAGGCTCTTTTATTTTTGAATGTACTGATGACGTGTTACTGGAAAGTAGCAATAAAATATTCACACCACTCAAAGCAGGATAGTGTGGTTTTCAATAGAAACTTGCTAATCTTGTACAATGAAAACTGTCACATACCATTCTGGTTTGAAATTTTCCCTTCTGGACATGGAGTACAATCATAGCAGCAAAATTTCTGTCCTTCCTTACTTTTCTTCTGATAGCCTGCACGACAGTAGTCATTGCACACAGAAATGGGCATTACCTATTAATAAACAGGAAATCATTTCAGAAGGGGTAAATACTTGAAAGAATATTTCAGCTTCTGCAGTTCAAATAAAAAGGGGATCTCTCATCCCAGAAACATTGGCATAGGACTGCTGCTTCATACATGGTCCAACCATCAGCCCATTTTTGTTAAGACACTGGAATGAAAGAGGCAAAATACAAAATACAGATAAATCTAGGATCATTTTCTTAAGTAACTTTCAGAAATCAGAAACTTTATAGTGGAAATACCATATTCAAAACTTCTATCACTCTCCTGGGGGGGCCACTAGGGGGCGCATCGGAAGATGGCTGACAATAACATCTCTCTGACCCACACGAGGTAATTTGGAGGCTATGATGGGAGTAATTAGCCTCCCTACCCCCCCCCCAGGATGGTGGGGGGGACTGCCTTGCCTGCTGTGCCCTATACCACCCCCAAATTTGTGGAGATGGGGGACTAGGCACAAAGCCCTCCTGTGGGATTCCGCTGCTCCTGGACACCGTCCCTGATCCGCGCCACTAGCTGCAAGAACTTCAAAAGAAACAATTTGGATGAAGGAATGCACATATCTCAAGGAAGAAGGGGGAGTAAAGACTGCTAACAGAAGAGATCTCTGATAAAATAAGATGAGTCAGAGGAACAAGAGAAATCATGAGAAGATACGCCGAGACTCGGTATGGCAAATCCTTTCTTTCCTTATGTGATTAAACAAGAATCCCCTCCCCTCACGAGTCAGAAATGTCGTTTAAAGGACTTAAGCTGTGGATTTAAGGCTGTGTGGGGATAAACTTTCGAACCAAAGCATGTTTTAAGACGAGTGTGGAATGTATAAGAGCTTTGGAATGATGCAGTTAAAAATGCCATCGCCATATTGGGAAGTTCTGTGGGAGGCCTTAAGTCTGAGAGGAGAAATAGAGAAATAGAGCTGTTTTTATATTGTGGGTGAAACTCCTCAGTGGGACTTAAGAGCGACAGTTTTGCGAGATTAATGATGGAAAGAGCGATGTTATCTATGAAGGTGATGATATATGGAAACCATCTCAATTTGAGGATTGTAAGAACGGAAAAATTCGCACAGGATTATTATTGGTGTTTATCGGCTTAAGGAGACTATCAGAAGAGATCATAAAGAAAAAAGAGAAAATATATGATCAAGATGTGATGTGGAAACAGCAAGATAAGACTGGATACAATTATGAACTGTGTTTGGATTGATTTGGACTGATTTGGACATTAACGCAGTAGCAAGAAGATGATCAGAATCCCCCTTCGGATCTTGAAATATGGGTCCCCCCCAACAAAATTTAAAATTCGGCTTTGTAATTCGGAATTTATGTGATGTGATTTAATTTGATTTGATTGGCCGGTTAATAAAAATTATTTATAAACACACACACACACACACACACACACAAAACTTCTATCACTCTCCTAAATCTGTCAGTATTTGGTAAGCCTTTTTGAAATTCACACTGCCTTAGAGGCCACAAACTCAAAGTGAATGAAACAAGTTAACCGGAAACGTCATCCATACTCTGCCCCACAGGCTTAAGAGGCCATTGTACAAGTAGCTTAAACAAGAATTCAGTGGAGGAGTATATCAGTTTGCTCATCAGTAGGAGAATGTGGGGCCTACAAATAAACTCCAGAGTCATAGGAGCAAACTTCTAGGGGCCAAGGTCCCTTCACATACACCCTCAATAAAATAATTGAGGCGCCTACCCTCTCCCAGAGGTGATGGGCATTGTCATTCCAAATGTGTGCATGAGCCACGTCTTGCAACTGATTAATCGGCGCAGGGCTTACCTCCCCCCCACCCCAATATTTTATTCAAGTTGGCACCCCTGCCTACATTCCAGACCTGGTTAAAATCATTGTGCCATATAACCATGTCCTCATTAATGCTGAATTCTTTTCCATCATCTGCATCAGAATCAACCCATCCAATCTTCAATCGAAGGAAGGACCTGTTTGGGAACGTGACTATGTTCATGATGTCAAATCCCCCTCCCACTTCTCTTTGATCAGTAAAGGACACGGTTTCTCCAGCTGAGTTGTTAAATGAAATGTCCTGAAGAACAGGGTGCAGCTAATAGAAAGAGAAAATGGAGTTGAATGGGAAACAGCATAAATGAGATTTTGAATAAAATGCCATGGTTTACAGAAACATTTCTTCACGAAGCTTATTTAGGTATATTAACATAGCTTCAGTTAACAAAGAACATGTGAGAAATATCTGTGATTTTGACACAACAGATGGAGACTTTACTTATGCACTGGAAGCCCTTTTTATTCATCTCTAATATTCCTTTCCCTTTATTTTCTCCTTTCCCTCTTTTCTTCTTTTTTTCTTTTGAGGTCCTAGATTTGGGGCCCTTGTTAAGGTCCAGGGATTAACTATTCATAGGGGTGGTCATTGCGGGCCTTTGGCGGGAGACAGGGAAGCATTAGCCCCCCAAAATGAGAGATAGGGTGGAAATTGGAGAGATCTCAGGTGAGAGCTGTGAATTGCCTCTAGGAAAGGACTCAGTATTCTTCCTGTTTTCACTGTAGATTTTGTAGCTATTATATTATTGTACGGTGAAGAACTCTAAGAAAAATATTATTTGGCAAAAAGAAGTACACAATTTAAGATGCAAAGATTAAATTTTTTAAGTGAATACAATTTGCAATGCCATTTAAACAGCACTTCTGAATCCTAATGTGATAAAGTCCTTTTTTAAAAAACAAAAATCTTTTAACAATAAATAAAAGAAATTAAAGACAGCCTAAATAAATACTATTACTACAGGTTGAAAGCAGCATAAGCTTGGGCATTATAACTGAACTTGTTATGTCAAAACATAACAAAAAAATTATGATTTTTTTCCATAGAGCTGTTAGGCTCTGGAATACTATCTTATAATCATTATCATCTTTTATTATATATACTCCAGCCATCTGGCAAGGTTGCCCCATCCACTCTGGGAGGCTTCTAACACATATTAAAATATAATCAAACATTAATAACTTCCCGATACAGGGCTGCCTTTAGATGACTTCTAAATAATAATAGTTTTATTAGATAACCAAGCAGAAATCCAGTGGTATATAATGTCATGCAGATAATGATAATATTTTTTCTCTTCATTCTCAGAACGATACCTGCCAAGGCTCCAGATCCTGAAGTTTTAATCTTTCACTTTTTCCCATTGCACTCTGCTTGGATCTAGGTGAGTAAATGTTATGCAAGGCATGAGCCACAGCATAGACACCATTATAGATGCTGTAGCTGTGACCAGTCATGCTCATTTCAAACAGAGACCTTGGAAGACTCTGCAACCTCTCCTCTCCAGAACACATGCCACTGAACTCCATTGGCACATCAAGATTTGGAAATACACAGTCAAATGCTTGCTCCCAGAAGACTTTGATGAAACCATCTCCTTGTGTCAAGGAAGGCTTTATGTTGTGAAGAAATTCCTTGAATGCTGGAATATTTTGTGAGTGGATTGTGAAGGAAAGGGAACCCTGGAAGAGCAGGACACCCCAAACCTTACTAAAACCCATTGTTATGAAATCAGTCTGTGCTGTAAAGATCCATACCTTTTTAAATGATGTGTTTTTCTTATTTGTAGGATCTGGCAGAAATATAATAATTCTCAGTGCTATAATTGCCAGAGATTCTCCATAAACAATAAATGTAGTGACTTTATTATTTCTGATTTGTGCATAGATATTCAAGGCTATATCATGCATTTCGTCCACATTATCATAGTGGACTTGTTTTGGGATTTTTTGTGTGAAGGCTGAGCAAATTCCATTTTCAGAAAGCAATGGTTCGAGGATCTGCAAGAAATGTTCCCCACTGTTGTCATTCAGAGCAAAGAGTCCGATCCATGTCCATCCAAAATGCTTAAGCAAGCGGATAATCCCAAGAAACTGGTGGGCTTCATTGGGCACCATGCGATAAAAAGAAGGAACCTGTCTTGTATCACTCTCTGCTGAGGGATATGAACCATATGCAAACTGAAAGAAAATGTGAATATAATCTCAAATCGTATGGAAAACATTCTCTCTGTACCATTTGGCTTTTTATTCCACAAATTCTAAGCTTTCTTTTTTCTGATTTCACATTTTGATTTGAGCTGTGAGCAGTTCAATCTCACATCTCTAGAAATAAAACAGAAAAAGCAATCTACAAGGAATATGGGATAAAGATGCAGGCTTGTATAAATCTAAATTTTAAATTAAGGATCATGACTAAGCTAGATGCATTAATTTTGAAAAGTCTGTTCTGAGTAAAACTACTGACTTGAATACTTCCCAATAGGTCTGCCCTGTGTAAAACAAACATGGAAGCAACCCATAGAGGCAGGAAGAAAAATTTCTCATTCACCCCTTCATACCTCTTACCTGTGGAATCTTGTAGAGACCTAATGTGTCTGCCATATGGAAGGTGGTATCATGGCCAAGTCCCCCAATGGTGGATATGAGGGTTTTCTGGGTGTCACATTTGTAGTTGGGGACAAATGTCCTCATTTTGAAGAGGAGATCTAGAGTCGTGCGGTAGGTCATCCTTGCATCATAATAGCTGTCATAGATGTGGAAGCCAAGTGTGATATTGGGCAAGATGTTGGGATTCTCATTGACTTCTTTGACAGCAAAAGCCAATGTTAGGACGTGCTGATAAAATTTTGGCACCATACTGCAAATAAAGTAAATTAGTTACAGATATGAACATACTACAATATTGGACATCTTCTGTTTCAAACTGAAATGAAAAGATTGCATTTGTAATTAGCACATCTATGCTAATAAATTCCATACTGTCTAATGATCAGGGCATTACTGTTTTGCATGATACTTTCATGTACCTGCTGTTCTTCTATTGCTTTACATTTCCCGCACAGTTGATCAAGAAAAAAATAAAACAAATCTGTTTCTCCTTCAGTAGACAACAACTTCATTTAACTGAAAGCTGCAATGTTATACAGACTTACATGAAAGTCCCATTGAATTCTGATAGCTTTTTCTCAGTATACAGCTGTGGTTTGGGCAGGAAGGTTGCTTACACATTAGAACCACAGGTTTGAGGTGTGCAGGCTATTGTAGCTAAGGACAGTCATTGATCTTGTGGTGCATCAGATGTAAAGGGGATTCAGGTTGCAATGGACTTACCTTTACACTGGAAGACACAGCTGATGGCAAAATTAGTCTCCTAATTCTTTAGGTTTTCTAGCCCAATGTCAGCCTCTTTGGGCTAATGCCCCATTCTGACAATCTCAGGTTTCCCTGTGCTATCTAACCTGAACTGCAGCAATCCCTGTCTGCCTCAACACAATTCAACCAATTTCCATATCCATCCATATAGGATAACTTTCACCGTGATGTAACTCCTCCCATGGAGGTTTTTCAGATCAGGAGAAATATTTAATGGAAAGGCAAATATATTCATGAATGTCAGCGGCAATACAATTTACCTAAGCAATCATTTCAACTCAGCACACACTGAAACTTTAAAAGACCTTCAATATGTGGTAGTAAAATCTAATACTCTTTCAAACTTCAAGGAAGTTTTGGGGATATTGAAGGATGGTGTATGGTTTTATGTTTTGAATTCATCTGTAAGGTAACCTTATCTATTTATTTACATTTTCACCCTTCTCTTCCCCACTCCTCACAATAAGTATACTGCAGAGCAATTGTAAATACACCTTTTTATTCAAATCATTTTTTGAGAGCTGGTAGGCTTTAATTTTTTTAAATTGAAATAACATTTATTCCAGGCAAAATGTAGCTCCAATTGCAGCTTGAAAATGCCAGTGATAAAATTATCCCTCTCTAGGATTCATGTCTGTAAAGCATGAGACAAAGGGAAAGGCAATTCAAAGGGGCAATGAAAAAGTCTTACTATGAAACATCAAACAGGTTCTTTGATGGGTGTTCCTTAAAGAAAACTTCATAGAAAATGTAATAGCTCTGAGTAACAACTCCCCCAATGATGAGTTCACCTGGCTGGTACCACTCGTGTGGAACAGGAAAAGGATTATTCCTAGGGCAGCGGATAGATTTAGAGGTATTAGCAACAGGAGTTATTAGATTCAGCAACACCCATAGCAACACCATCCTGGCTGCCTAGCTTATGGTATACATTTAATTGAAAGGTTGCAAATACATTCCTTGAGAAGTAACAGAAATTATATTGTCCTAAATTGAACTCATAAAGCCCTTTCTGACTCTCACCTCTACACTAGCTCTCTATAGCATATGAGCTTATTTTTAAGTACTTTCAGGCTTGCTTGTTGATTGTTTTCTTCCCTTCAGGAAGCCATCTGGGGATTTGACCTGGTGAAGAAATTGCAGTGATTTGAGTAATTGCAGAATAGGAATATTATTTGCTTATTCAGATTTTAAAGTTTGAGTAACACTTTTGTTTTTTTACTCCCAATCCTGCTGCTTAGATAAAAGAAAAAAGTGGCAGAGGTTCTAAATTTTGAGATTTAGACCACTTCTCAACTCCAGTTCTCTGCAAGGAAATGGGACTCAGCACTTCTCAATAAGATCAAGCTATAGTTTAAAAATGGATGGCCTGATTCATTTGCAAGAAACAGCAGAAGGCACTGGGTTTTTTTAATGGGGGGATGCAGTGCTACGCATACGCCTATACATTTTGTGAACCTAATGGGAGAAGAAACTATTTTTTATTTTATTTTTCTAGCATGGTGAATCATCAGTTCCATTGCTACCCCCCGATGGTGGCCTTTTGTCCATTTACTGTATTTATTTTTCCCGGTTTGGGCTATAAAATTGTGGTTTTCTTGAGTCAAAATGAGAGTACCCTAAACATTTTTTTTTTAGGAAAAAAAAACACTGGCAGAAGGTATTGGTATATTGGAGGGGTGGGCTTTCATTTTCAGCCTGACTAATGAATTCTCTTCTTGCTAAACTTAAATAAGCTATATGCCATTGCTGAGTGGGACCGGAAATGAAAGAGCAGAGAACACCTTATCTAAACCTTAACAGGGTATCATGTCTACTTTATACTTTCTCACACATTCCCATGGCTCTGTTCCCCATTCAGAGTTTCACGAGACATTATCACAGTTCAAGGTCGTGTTTTGCGTAAGCAGAATA